>NC_056735.1:1602801310-1603003810 GCF_019279795.1 Protopterus annectens | reverse complement strand
TGTATTTATATTTATATGTATTTAAATGCTTTATGCATTTATTTATTGTTATGTATAATTTAATATTTAGTCAAATCAATGTTATATAATGTGTTAAAATAATTTATGAAATTTAAATTTAAATGAATTAATATGTATTTAGCATAATTTTGTACAGTCTTCCATACAGTTCAGTTTTAAGTAGTTTATAAGAGTATGTAAAGAACATGTATTGTTTTATACAAAGTGCTCTGTTGATTGTATTTGAAGGGTATTTGAAGTGTAAGTATTAATAGGGTTAATGACACAATGAAATAATTAATGGATTAATTGATGAGCATATAAAAAGAGAATGTGTACCAGGACGGATGTATTAAATGGATTAAAGGAATTTTCTCTTTCATCTCACCTTTTGACTACTTTTTCATTTGGTGTTTTTTGAATATTGTTGTGTTGTGGCCTTTGCTGTTTTTTGCTATGTGAAGTAGTTAAGACAGATTATTGTTGAATGAAAAAGAAAATAAGTTAAAGGAGAAGAGAGGAGGGGTAATGGAAAAGGATGAAAGTGGAACTGATTTGTTGGAGATTCCAGGCAACATTGCGTCTTATGAGGAAAGAAAAAGCTAAGATTTTAAAAGAGTATAATCAGTTAGAGAAATGTAGAATAAACCATGGTATAGTAGGGTGAAATTGTGAAAAATTAAATGGGTGATGTGTATGATAAAAGGTTTGTGGTTATCATGTATTGGGCCAATATTATGAAAGGAAAGGTACTACTGAAGAAGGAGAAAGATGTGTATATAGTAAATGTGGATAGGGAGAATAAAAAGTATTTAGTGTTATGTTATAACACTAGAAAAGTATAAATTAAATGAGGAGCAGTAAAGAAAAAAATGTGGAGGTAAGGTGACATAAGATTGTAAATTGTTTCGGTGAATGCTATTGGATAATGAGGTTGTTGCAGGGATTTGTTATGCTAGTAGAAAGAGGAGGGGATAGGAATGAGGAATGGGGATACATGCATTATAAATTTTGAGAGGGTGTGTGGGAATTGGGGGTAGGGTAGGCTAATGTAAGGGAGCATAGTGAGCCTGAGCATAGTGTGGTTGAAACCCTCAGAAAAACAATCCGTGACAATGGAGGTAAGGGAAGGTTTAGTGTCACTGCCTTTTCTAATATAATGTGGGCAACTCCACAAGACAGTGGAGTGGAGAAAGTTTTAAAAAGTTGCTCATGGGTCAGAATGCCATACATTAAAGCCAGGACAAGATTTTCATGGGGAAGAAAGCCATATATATCAAGGTATAATGCCTTTCAGAAGTGAAGTGCATTATCACATGAAGTGTCTTTTCCTTTAGCAGTTGCACTGCCTGCAAGCTTAGTGATACATATAGTTTTAGCAGCTTACCTAGTGCCATCCAACGTTTTCAGCCTATATATTTTGTGCACTGAATAATATTTTTTGGCAGGCTGGAATTCCACATAAGTGTGAGAAAGATAATTTTATGCAGAATGATGCAGAAAGACAGAGGAAACCAATGATTTTCCATATGTGAAAGGGGAAATCTTGCAAGCTTAGTGGCAACCAAATGTATCAGTCTATATATTTTTCAACTTAAAAACATTTTATGCAGTCTGTTCATCTTCTTAGTGGAGGAAAGATAATTTTATGCAGTATAACACAGAAAGGCAGGAAAACTGATTACTTACAATACTGAGTGGAAGGGCAGTCTTGCAAGCCCTGAGCAACTATGATCATCTGTATGTATGTGCGTGTGTATGTGTGTGTGCACACAGGCACGCACATGTTTGTGTGCCTGTGTGTGTGTGCATGTATGTGTGTGAGTATGTGTGTCAGATTTGCATTTTCTTTCTGCCTGCTGTCTACCTGACAGCCTTAAGACTTTATTGGATTTCAAGGACTTTGAAGGCCACTAAAAAAGTTTGTATTCCCACACCTTTATTTTTCTGCAACTTTTAGTGCATGTAATGGGTAATTATCCATGCAAAACAAATAATTATAATCAGGCTTCTGATCATAACCAGCAATTATCACTACTCCAGCTTTGCTCTTGTGGTGAATTTCAAGGGCCAAACATATAAGCTTGTTATGTTATGAGACCCAGTCACTGTCCTATATATATATATATATATATATATATATATATATATATATATATATATATATATATATATATATATTAGCTATTGAGTGAGTTACCAGAGGACAGAGTATTAAAAGATCAAGACAACATGTTCAGAGTCATATAGTATCCAGTAACCTGGAATGTGGGCAAGATATTTCACATTAGGGAAATATATCATCAGAGACACTGTAAGATACCAGCATAATTGCCAGTTAACACACTAACACACTTGTAACAGATATCTAAATTACCTCATGTAAGAGTGCTAGGCTTTCACCACAAAGCTGATTTCTACAAGGAACTATATATATATATATATATATATATATATATATATATATATATATATATATATATATATATCAACACTATACCAGCTTTTATATTGATGCATAGGTTGGAATTACTGCCTCAGTAGATATTTTTATACATACTGTTTCAGTAAGAGACATATTTTTGAACTATTACCATCAGTCAGGCATTATAGATTAATATGCACCAAAACAAGCAGATATAAGAACATTTTTTTCCAAAGGCCATCATAAATGATTAACTCAGCTTATTAAGTTGGGGTATTCTTTTTCCCAAGCCTCTGAGGATTCTGCAGTATTGTTTACATATTGTTAATACTTGTTTCTTTCAAAGTTTATTTCAGTATTGATTGCAGTGAGTTGCACTTTGCACCCTGTATGCATGTATATATATATATATATATATATATATATATATATATATATATATATATATATATCAATATTTACTTTTTTTTACTTGTTCTTAATAGTTGTATCTATGTCATTTTTGTAATTCATACTTGGCAAGTCACTGAAACCGGAGTCAAATTCCTTTTATGTGTGCATACTTGGCCAATGTGATTCTGATTCAGATTCTGAAAAAAAGCTGTTATTGTCTTCTTCTTCTTTCGGCTTCTCCCATTAGGGGTCGCCACAGCAGATCATCTGTTTCCATTTCTTCCTGCCCTCTGCATCTTGCTCTGTCACACCAACCACCTGCATGTCCTCTCTCACCACATCCATAAACCTTATCTTAGGCCTCCCTTTTTTCCTGTTACCTGGCAGATTCATCCTTAGCATCTTTTTCCCAATATACTCTGCATCCCTCCTCAGCACATGTCCAAACCAATGTAATCTTGCCTCTCTGGCTTTGTCTCCAAACCTTCCAACCTGGACTGGCCCTCTAATATACTTATTCCTAATCCTGTCCGTCCTCGTCACACCCAGTGAAAATCTTAACATCTTCAACTCTGCCACATCAAGCTCTGACTCCTGCCTTTTTGTCAATGCCACCATCTCCAACCCATATAACATAGCTGGTCTCACTACCCTCTTGTAGACCTTTCCTTTCACTCTTACTGGTACTCGTCTGTCACAAATCACTCCTGACACTCTTCTCCACCCACTCCATTCTGCCTGTACTCTCTTCTTCCCCTCTCTTCCACACTCACCATTACTCTGAACTGTTGATCCCAAGTACTTAAACTCATCCACCTTTGCCACCTCTACTCCCTGCATCCTCACCCATTCTCTATCCTCCCTCTCATTCACACACATATATTCTGTCTTAGTCTTGCTGACCTTCATTCCTCTTCTCTCTATAGCATATATCCACCTCTCCAGGGTCTCCTCCACCTGTTCCCTACTCTCACTACAGATCATTGTCATTGTTATTGTCTAATGTCCATATGCTCTGTATAAAAGCAATCTGTAACCATCTCTGTATCATACAACAGGACTTGCTCCTTGACATCATGGTGGATGTTATGCTAGTTATCCCTACCTCCCTTGGTTCATGTACCAGATGCAGATGTCACAGAAAGGGAAAATAAATTCTTGCCCTGAATGATTAGATATACCATTTATAAAAGTAAAGTAAGTAAAACATATACTGAGCATGTGAACTGAAGTTGGGGGAGAAATGCAAAAGGCATGCAATCACAACATATGTTACTAATGGTGAGGAGCTTGTGAAATGAGTTGTCCATCATCGTGTCAGTGATCCCGCAGGAATTCACAGATATATGGACTCTCAAAACTTAAAAAAAGAGTGGCATTATCCTGAGACATGCCATTCTTAGTCACAGATGATGTGAATGACTGTAACCTCACTAGAATGTGTTTCTTCCCTGTCTAGCAGGAAAGCCATGCCGCAACATATGGTCCAGCAAATGTGTGTGGCAACTAGTGTAGCACAGGATTATTCTCTCCACAGAATTAGTAAAGCAGATCATCTGCTAAAGAGCAAATATTGTATTGAAAGAAGTTATCTGATGCACTTCAGATAACCATGTACTAGTCTTTACAACATTAAATAACCTGCTAAGTCATGCCGCTGTATTGCTTATAGATGAAACTTTTTTAACTAGAACTAACCTGCGCAGGCAACTTTATAGTACTCTTGGTTTAGTTTATTGTGAGACTACAAGGATCATACCACTTCCTTACTGTTTAATAGCTAAAAATATTTATAGTCATATAATCTCATGCAGTGATGCATATTGCATTACAAGACATAGTCATGTTGCACATGTTATGCAACTTTGAAATGGCTGCAATTAAAGTATTAAAAACATTAATGGTCTTATAAAGGCTGCCTGTTCTAGTTTGGACAGAACCTTTTGCATAAAGTGAAACATATAGGATTAACCAGTCTATATGGCACATCTGTCACTTTCCAACTAGCAGTTAAAAACATTGTAACTTTAGCATTTTTGATGGAACATGAGATAATGTCTACTTTCTATCACCCTTGTGATTTTTTCCACTGTAGGAGGGACAGATTTAATATATTTTACTGACTTGTACATTTTAGGGAAAACTCAGACGTTTCAGCTGAGAACAACTGCATCTGCAAGATTTTCTCCTCTTTTTCCAGTTCCTTTTAGAGTATTTCAGTATTCAATGAACTATTCCTGCCACTCACAAAAAACGCTATTGATTCTACAGAAAATCGAGGTGCCTGTTAATGAAAAGAATCTCAGATTTTCCATCAGTGATGTCTGTGCTGCTGTGGAGCACAATAGAGGATGTGTTGAGAATTTGGATGTGTTCTGGGTGTCCTCTGTCTCTGTAGAAGAGGAGACTGATATGAGTATCACAAACACTGCATGCACTTTCTTCAAAAGGATGATTATAACACCTGGAACCTTTTAAACCGTGATAGCATTGCTGTTGAAAATGTTGTGTTCAGAGCAATCTGTTATGCCATCATAGCAGTCATATGTTTGTGTTTCTGTTTTTCTCTTTACACAGCTATATAGTAGATTTCAGCTTAAGGTATGTGTTTTTCACAATATAGGTTTAAGTGTGCTTCATGTAGTGCTGGGAAATTCTGCATTTAAGATTGAGATTTTGCTTCAGACACTTATTTTATTAACTGGTACCTGGGAATATTATTGAATCGCTTTAATTTGCATTCTGTTACAGGCTATTAAGGTCAAACATCATGTGCATTGCCTACTTGCTCATGTTTTGAAATTATGAGCTTCAAGTTTTGTGTGCATTCAGGCTTAACCTTATAATACTCATACAAGTGGTAACTCAATCATTAGCTATATAACAATGTATATAAATATAGCAATATAGCTATATCTATGTGTATACATACATAAACATACATTTGGGTCTATGTCAAAAGATCAAAAGTTCAAAAGAGTGAAAACCAAAATATCTAAAATTCAAAATATCGAAAACATTTTTAATGTGGGGGTGCGGGCAAGCTCCCTGCACACCCTTTGTGGGAGTTGTACCCCCACACTCCCTGCTAATTACATATATCAAGTCTGAGATTGCACAATAGTGGAGTACAGGCAAAATCCCATTGTTTGATATTGTAAGCTTTGAATATTTTGATTTTCAATTTTTTGATCTTTAGATCTTATTACATAAACCCATAGACACAAACACACACACACACACACACACACACACACACACACACACACACACACACACACAGATTAGATAGTTAGACAGATAGATAGATAGATAGATAGATAGATAGATAGATAGATAGATAGATAGATAGATAGAATGGTGGTAGTGAGTGAACATGAACATGAAATTAAAGTGGGTGACATTCAGAATGTAGTGATGGAGAATGTGTGAAAAGTGTGATTTATCTACATATATATATATATATATATATATATATATATATATATATATATATATGTTGTGCGACCCTGGAGTTGGTATATATAGTTAGGGGGATGTGGGGGTGGCAAAGCCCCCCACCTATTTTCCTTTAAAATCTGTACTTTTTGTTTTATTTTCTTCTTTTAAAGGAAACTGGGTGTGGGGCTTCCCCCCCCCAACTGTATAAACCAACTGAAGGGTCACACGACATTGGGGAGGGGGACAAATTCCAGTTTTATGCCTTGAATACTGGTTTTCAATCAAATGAACTTTCGATCAAATGGGCATTGATCAAATGGTCTTTCGATCATATGAAGTAGACCCATATATATATATATAATGCATTGAGTAAAACTTGTGAAATACAGAGATAAGGCCATGCTTGCTGTATTTGGGGAGGTGGGGAAAGACCAACTCTGAATGAGGAATTATGTTCTGTTTCAGTGCAGATCGGTGCTGTACAATGAGTCAGAACTTAATTTATTAATTATTGTACAGCAGAAGCTGACATTATCGATCCATTCATGAGGAACAGCTTGTCTGGGTTTCATGGCATACTTGACTGTAGACTTGGCTATGTTATATATGGCCTTATGTTGAGTAGCAGCCCGGGCACTGAACTATATAGCTGAGGAAGGAGATGATGATGATGATGATGATGATGAGGAGCGTGAGCATGTCTCTCACTTAGTATCACTTCTGAAGACATTTCCATCTTCTGTAACAACTCTTGAATAAATTTCACTACCCATTCCTTAAATTCACTGTTTTAACAAGGAGATGGGAACGTACCAGTGTCTCATTTTTTTACTTCATTGCCTTCCATTATCTTAGTTTTTATTAGTGTATGATTTGAAATAGTTAGTGCATGTGTGCCATGCCTTTCACTTAAATGCACATGTTCCTGTGAAATATAATTTCTACCCAGTCTAGCCCAGATATTTTACTTTGAGGAATAATATTTAAATTCTGTCAAAGCTCCTGCTACTGAATGCACATCTTCCATACATATATTTTTATAAATCTCTTCAGAAATCTACCCTGTTTAGTTATATTTTCCTCTTCTAGGTCCCCGGGATACATCCTCACTATTACATATCAAGTCCCAGTCCCTACTTAGAATTAATTTTCTCTACTGGAAGCTGATTGTTTTTAAGCTCCATAATAGCTGTTTTGTGTAGAATATAATAAATACATGTCAGCATAATTACTGTCTTTTCTTCAACATTTACTATATGTTTAAGCCTATTGCAAGCAAGGGCACACGTATGCAGGTGCAAGGGGGTGCACTTGCACCCCCCCGCATGGAATCGGCTAGCCAGGAGATTAATTTTACTTCTAATTTAAAAAAAAAAAATTTAAGAGCATTCTTCTTTAAGAACACCATTTGCATCCAGCATACCTCTCAACCGTACAGAGAATCTTGTTTTTTACCGGTTATGAGGTACAAAAAATAGGGTGCCACAATTTCCGAGTGGCACCCCTTAATTTCAGAATTTCTCGGCTTATTTTATTAATATTTCTTCCTGCTGATGTCATCGTGTGCAGAGGCATGTGCAATGACATCAGCTCCATGAACAGCCTGTCGAAATTGGCCAAAGGCTCCACTGTACATAGCGTGTGTGCGAGCAATTTAAAATTCAAGAATTAGCGGTTCTTTTGGTGACCATAAGCATGGATGTACTGTTCTTGAGCTGGGACTGGGAGCATTTATTTTCAAGCAGCTCTTCTGTTCTACTTTTTCCGAGTAGCAATCCTCTGTGGCCATCAAGCCAGGTAAGAAGTGTGTGTGTATGTATGTTTGCAGGTACGTCTGATTTATTTGAGAGAAAGGATGAAATGAATGTGTTTGTGTTTACCTTATGTGTAAACTGTAAGTCCCATCTGGAACTCTGTTACAATTAGTCATTTACTGCTGTGGATTTTTGTCACCCCTGGCTGAGACAACCCAACGTAACTTCTGCATGCCAGAAGCAATCTTGTGAAAGCACAACTTCAAGATGTCTCTGATTCAATTCAGCATTTTACTGTAGCTTTACTCTGTCATATAATAGCAACGTTTTCTTCATTAAAAAATGCAATGTTTCTTCATTAAACACGCATTGCAAAAAGAGCAAAAGGACACACAAAGCACATGGATGCAAGTACATCTGCGACAAAAAATTTTAAACTGAAAATAGAAAATTTGCAAAGTGTGATGCCATCTCCACAAGCGTTATAAAAACAGGCATGCCATATCTGTCAAGAAGTGTTCCGTTTAAAAAATTTGAGTTTTCATAGAAAAACGGCAATACTTTCACAGAGTTCTCTTTCAGAAAAAAAAAATCGTAGCAGTGAAGATCTATAGTTGTCCTCTTATCACTGTCTTCACAGACCAAAAAAAGCACAGAGACAGTCCCCATGTTTGATTTAGTGCCTTGACAGCTTTCAGATATGAAAACTAGAGAGATTTTCATACAACCTGTAGGTAGCATGATAACTGATCAAACATGGCAGTGAACCAAATCTGCTGTAAGGGTGATGGACTGCACGGAGAAGCTTATTGTCTAACTACAGAGAGGCAATACACTAGTGTGCTTCTCGAGGATACAAGTTAATAACATACATTATGACAGATAGAACTGAAGCGTAAGTTACATTGCACTAGTAAAAATCAGATAATGTAGATAGCAATGTATTTTGTCCTTAGAACTACTAATTTAAATAAAAGAAATGCTTTGCAATTTATTTTCTACTTAAGGAAACTAGTATTTTAAATGTCACCTCTATAGCAAGTTCTTTATTTACATAAAACGGCTGCAACATTTACGAATTAAAGACCGTTTCAAAGTATTGAAACATGTTTTCCATTTTCGGTACTTAATACTCTCAGCAGCCCTTGCAGTTTTCTTCTAACTCTCTGGAACAGAAAGCAGTGAAAAAGAAGCCAAGTGCAACATATTCAATGCAGTTACACACCTCTGTGTTATCAGCAAATCCTCAGAGATCTAGTGCAGGGAGTTAATGCTGAGGTTGTCAAAGAACACACAGAGCAAATAAACAAGGTGATGTATTATTTCTTTCTAGAAAAAAATAATTAATACTAGCTGGACATTAATTAACCAGTACATTTGCCTCAGGGTACACTGATTTTATTCAAAGAGACCAAAAACCCATTTTTGTTAGTGTTAATCTGTTAAACAGTATGTTTTTACCAGGCAAGATATGAGTATTAAGTGATCTGTTTCTCAGTGGGATGAGCTAAGGATTAAAGTTACTAAAATAATGACATGCATTTATATTTTCTGAAGGATATCAAGTCTGAAACTCATTCTAACACAAATCCTGTTGTGCAACTTTCTAAATGTGTCCCTAGTTTGGGGCCTGTGTGAGTGTGTATGTATAAAAGGGAGGTAGCATACCCCTCAGCTGTCCAGGTTTTTGCAGAATGTCCAGATTTTTGCCCCATATTCCTCCTAAAAATGATTTAAGTTGCTAAATAGTTTTAGACATCATATCCTTTAGAAAAATGCATACCAACACAAATCATGTTATTCTAGCAATTTTATAAGTTCATGAAAGCAATATTTATAATCTGTCCCTGTTTATTTTAGGCTTTGTCCAGATTTCTTGCACTAAGAAATTGAGGTGTGTGTGTGAGAGAGACAGAGTCAGACAGACAGACAGAGAGAGAGATAAATGCCCTAGTTAGATCTAGCAGGTGGAATTTATTTTCAAGTGCATTTTCAAGGAATTGTGAGTTTCAAGGGAAGCAAAGTTTACTGCTGTTCATGCTGTCTGCTTAAAATGTGCAACTGTTCTGTTCTGCAAATGGTATCATTATTGTGGTATAGCATGTTAAAGCAGTGTTAGCACAGCAGGTAGCATGATTACATCTTGATGCAAAGGGCTGTAGGTTCTATTCCTACAGCATGTACATTTGTATTTTAAGGGGGTATATGGTACTGTAGTCCTTAAGTATGTCCTCCTTTGGATGAGACACCTAATAAATATGAACCTGTTTTTCAGCTTGCCACCCATTCCCTATTGCAATATACCAGCTTACCATTTCTTTTAATGTAACATAGGCAATTTATTCTTCAAGGGAAACAACACTGAATTTGTAAATGAAACACTGAAATATAAAGTTATTTTCTAGCAACAACCTCTTCATTGGTTTCAGATCTCTTTAATGTGGAATTATTCAGATGACTTTTACTTCTGCAGAGATTCTGCATATTGATTGATATGGGTGGATTGTATGACAGAAGTTTGAGTGGGCCATAGGTTCATAGGTTCATAGGTTCATACTAGGCTATCTACCCTAGGGCATTTATAAGACTAGCCAGAATGTGTTTGGCTTTCGCCACCCATTTTAAATTTATTTTGCTATGCCCTTTTTCGAGGTTAGTATACTGTGCCTCTGTCTAACAGTGACACAGAAGTGATACCCGGGGTAAACCTATGATCTCCCATCCACTCATCAAGATTCCTCTTGAAGAGAGTCAATGAGGGACTCTGCCTAACCTGGACTGGGATGTTATTCCAGAGTGAAGGGAGCCTCTGGGTTATGAATCTGTCCCTCCAGCATGTCCTATTTATTTCAGTGCTGAGGTTCAAGTCTCTCAAGCGCGTAGCTCGATGGGATTTGGATTTTCTGAGGTGCAGCATGTCCATTAATTCTGGGTTGGACATGGCTTATACATCAGGCACAGATCGCCTCTGAACAGGCGGTATGCCACTGAGTAGAGCTGGAGTTTCTTTAACCAGGCAGCATATGGCATCTGTTTGAGCCCTTTGATCCTCTTGGTGAGGTACTTTTGGGGTCTTTCCAGTTGCTGCAGGTGTCTGGTAAGGTACATCCCAAAAGGGGCATTGTACTCAATTATGGGCCTGATGAGGGATGAGTAAAGAGGCACAATGACCTCCCCTGATCTAGATGTGAATCCCTTCATGATTAGGTGGGCTATATAAAATGTTTTTCTAACCACTTTGGCCACATGGTTGTCAAATAAGAGATTGCTATCAACTTGGGTCCCCAGGTCCCTAATTACTTCTTCTGTACATAATGGATTACCATCTATGTGGTAATTTGTGGGCACTTTGTTTTTACCAACGGGGATGACTATACACTTTTTGGCATTTAGCTTGAGGCCATGGCTCTGGCACCAGTTGTCTGTTTCTATGAGGCCCTTTTGGAAGATGCTTGTGTCGGCTGGAGAGTCGATTATGGTGCCCAGTTTGCAGTCATCTGCAAACTTGGTCAGCCACAGTCCTTCCGTGTTGGCCTGTACCTCCGACAAGTATATACCGAACAAGACAGGTCCCAGGACTGAGCCTTGCGGGACACCACTTGTAACTGGTTTGGAGTCTGACATGGCTCCAGCAATTCTAACCATGTGGGTTCTGTCCTTGAGCCAGTTTGCAATCCATCTAGTGACATAGGGGTTTATATTTAAGCTGGTGAGCTTATCTATAATGGCCAAGTGGGGTATTATAGATAGCTTTTGCGAGGTCCCGGTAGGCTGTGTGGACCACATTCCCCTCGTCAATGGCCTTGGTGACTGTTTCAAAGAAATCAACCAGGTTTAAGAGGCAGGATCTGCCCTTAACAAAGCTGAACTGGGTAGGATCCAGTGTTTGTAGGTCCCCAATATCTTTATTTATGAGGTCCATGATGATCATTTCCATAGCTTTGCAGACCAAGCTAGTCAGGCTTATGGGGTGATAGTTTCCAGGATCTGTTGAGGCACCACCTTTATGGAGAGGGACCACTGTTGCTGTATGCCACTCTTTGGGCACATATCCTGTAGTAAGGCTGAGATTGAACAGTAGTTTTATGTTTGGGTTTAGCTCTTCTTGGAGTTCATGTAGGACGCAGCCCGGGACACCATCTGGTCCCATTGATGCTGTGTTTTTTGCTTTGGAGAGGGCGGCTCTTACCTGAGCATCTGAGATGTCGGGGGGGGCAGCACTCTGCTGGAATAGATATTTGCCCTTTTGGTGGGGAGGTGGGGGGAGTTTGCGCTGAACCTGTCAGCTAGGATGTTGGCAATGTCTGTGGGTTCGGTGTATTTTTTTGTCATTTTGGACTAATTCTGAGCATATCTGGGAATTACCACCCAGGTTCCTAACATAACTAAAGAAAGCCTTGTGATTATCCTTAGTGTCCTGTGCAATTTTTCTCTCGAAGCTGGCCTTAGACAATTTTATGTGTGCCCGTAGTTTTTTGCTAATACTGATCAGTGATGCCTTCCCTTTTTGGGATTTTGCTCTATCATTTAGTAGCTTCCTCCTTCTATTGTATAGTTTGTTTATGGCTGGGGTACACCAGACAGGATGTCTGCCTTTGGAGGATTGGGTCTTGGTTTTATTTGGGATCGCATGATCCATGCATTAGTGAAGTTGTTCATAGAATGCGTTTACAAAGGATTCTGCGGTCAGGGCCGTATTTTCCACAGGCCTGGGGGCTTTGAAGGATTCCACCTCAGTTTTGAGGAGTGTGAAATTTGCTTTAGAGAAGTTTTTCACTGTGGTTTTCTGGGCAGTGGGTGGGGTCGGGATGTGAATATCCAGTGAGATTAGTTTATGGTCTGATCTTACCAGTGAAGGATACACTTCTGGTCTGGAGCATAGAGTCCCCATGTTGGTGATGTTCAGGTCCAGTGTGTTTTCCCCTCTTGTGGGAGTGGTAACAAGTTGTTCCATAGCACTTGAGTTTATAAATTCTAGGAACCTTTGGGCTAGGGTGTTGGAGCTAGAGTAATGCTCCCAGTCTATGTTTGGGTAGTTGAAGTCGCCCAATATAATGGTGTTTGGAGAGACCTTCATAATTTCCAGTGTTCTCAGGAAGGCCGAGTGGGGTTCCTGGGTTTGGGAGGGTGGTCTGTAGCAGGCTATAAACTGGAAGGCAGTTTTACCCACTGTTAGTTGCACATGGATAGTCTCTGATGCTTCATGCTTTGCTACCAACCTGGAGGTGTGGGTATCTTTGATGAATATCGATACTCCCCCTCCTTTTGTGGTTCGGTCCAAGTTTTGGGGCTGAAAAGCATGGTATGAGGTATAACCTGGTAGTGCTGGGGTGCTCTTGGGAGCCCTGAACCAGGTTTCTGTTACTGCACAGATATCGATGTTCTCCATGCTAAGGAGAGTTTTGAGTGCGTGCATCTTGAGGTTTAGACTTCTGGCGTTGAGTAGCATTACTCTTAGTTTCTTATCCCTTGTGATACCTATGGAGGTGGTTTTGTCTTTTGAGCCTTGCCTAAAAAAGGCACTATGGGGGTAGCAAGAGCTATTGCCAATATCCGAAAGCCCAGGGGTGACAGATGCAAGCCGTCCCTAGCGAAGCATCGTGGCTTGTCGAGCATATCATCCCAAGCTGACAGGCATTGGATCCCCTTTGAATGACACCAGTACTTAAGCCAATTGTTGAAATTGATCATCTTGTCTTCATATTGTGGCATCATTCTTGGTGAGGGTAAGATGCTACTCAAGTTCAGGGTCATACCGGCCTGGCCTACATGCTCAGAGTGCTCCTTTATGTCTCTTTTCATGTAGTCCAGGGAGGTACGTCTCAGGTCATTCACACCAGCATGGACAATGACTGAGTCATATTTGTACTTGCCTTAAAGTGACCTGAGTGCTTGTGTTATGTGGCGGATCCTAGCGCCCGACAGGCTGCTCACCGTGACCCTCTCCTTGTTCAGCCTGGTGAGCAGGACGTCAGTGGGCCTGAAGATAGAGTCACCTATTACAAGTGTATCAGGTGTGTTGTTTAGTCTTAAGGGCTGTGACTGTTTGGCACACTGGTTTTGTGAGATATGTGTTGCACGTGTTTTGTTTTGGGGTAGCGGCTGCTTGGGTGTCTGCTTTGGAGGTCTCTGCTGCTTCTGCAGATCTTTATTTAGAGCCTCTGAATATGTTTTTGTGTGATTATGTGTTTGGTTTGCTGTCGTGGTAGGTCTATGTGAGACTGGAATTGTAGTGAGTGTGGTTTCCTTCTCCTCCTGACTGGTTATGCCAGTACTGTGTTGAGAGAGCTTAGCCTCCAGTTTGGCTATATGGTTGCATCTCTCACATGTGTTGGAATTTGTTAGGAGGAGGAGAGGATTGTCTGTGTACATGAGGAAGTTGTAACATTGCCTCAAGATTCCCAGATTCACCAGCTGGACCAGAGAGAAGATTGACAACTGACCTTTGGACATGCTAGAATAATATTGGGAATTCATTAATAATTGAAAACCAGGGCCAGTGGGGAGTGAGGGTGTAGTGCTTTTAATTTTTAGTGCTGACTTATATAATTGCTTTAGTGAGCAAGTGCCAGGTAACTTAAGTGCAATGTGTTACAGGTAACTTAAATGCAAAAATGACAAACAGTAACTTTATTTCAAGTGAAACAAGGAAATAAGTACAGTAAGCAATGCAGATATCACTAGTGATCCACAGAAGTGCTGAGAAGCCACGTATTAGGTGGAATTAGCATTCCAGGGAAATAACAAGCAAACAAACAACAAGCATATAAACAAAGCTAGATTCAGCAGGCCTGGATCTAGTCTATGCTACAGCAAACAAGGTGTACCAATTTCAGTAAGATACAGTTCAAATATTCAGGCACTATAAACCTTTAACCAGAAATTCCCAGCTCAGAAGGGCAGAGTCCAGCCTCTTCTCCCACAAGAGTGCAGACCACAAACCTTCTTAATGTAAAATAACTGGCCTGAAGCCCAAGTGCTTAAACCAGAACTAATACACTTTAAGAATAACAGACACTGGGCTCTCAATTAGCAGTTCCCAACTTAGAAGGATGAAAGCTACCTGTCCTGCCACCACAGTGCATGCCACAAACCTTCCTAATGTAAAACAACTGGTCTGAAGCCCAAGTGCTTAATCCAAAAGACTTAGAATGATAGCTACACTTTAATCAAGTTACTATCAAGCAGTAATAAATACAATTGAATACTTTAGAGAATGCCTGGATTAGTGCTCAAGTTACACAAACAAAGCTAGATCCAGCAGGCCCGAATCCAGTCTATGCCACAGCAAACAAGGTGCACCAACTTCATTAAGAAGCAGTTCAGATATGCATGCACTATAAGCCTTCAACCAGAAATTCCCAGCTCAGAAGGGCAGAGTCCAGCCTCTCCTCCCACAAGAGTGCAGACCACGAACCCTCTTAATGTAAAATAACTGGCCTGAAAGCCCAAGTGCTTAAACCAGAATGAATACACTTTTAGAATAACAGACACTGAGCCCTCAATCAGCAGTTCCCAACCTAGAAGGATGTAAGCTACCTGTTCTGCCACTACAGTGCAGACCACAAACCCTCTCAGTGCAAAACAACTGGTCCGAAGCCCAAGTGTTTAAACCAAAAGGCTTAGAATGAGTTACACCAAGCAGTAATAAATACAATTGAGTACTTTTAAGATGATGCAAAAGTAAAAAAAAGTAGGTAGAAACATAAGTACAGTAAAAGCAGATGAATTTTTTTTTTTTTTTTTTTCTGAACAAGTGTTGAGATCAAAGAAACAGATTTGAGTGCTGAAACTAGAAAACTGGCTAGTTATAAGAAAAAAAAACTAAGCTAGAAGGCTTCCCTTCAACACAGAAGGGCTTGGGGGCTCAGAAGCCTACAAATAGTCTATACCACTTAACAGGAAAGGCAGGAAACAAGATTACATTTTTTTTTTTTCTGTTTCCCAGATGCTCTCTTTGTACACAGTAGGAGTGCCTGAAACCAGAATATGATCTCACTGCACTCAGTTGAGTGAGCAAATGAGATGGGCCCAGAAGGAGTATCCAAACACAAATTTACAAGAGGGGCAGGCAGTTGCAAGGCCACTAAGATTAACACCAAAACAAAAACAGAGAGGGTGGGTGGGACTAACTGAAGAGCAGAGTGAAAACTTCCAGTTCAGTTAATATTCCTTCCACACAGTTAAAATCAATTTAAATACTGTATTTTTTGAAAAAAAGAGCAGATAAAGGTACTTAAATTCTCTTATACGTCCAGTTGAATATAGCAAGTTCTTAGCCAGCCAAAGCTGAGGTTTTTAAGCAGAAAATATTTCACACTGTACCACTTATATAGGCAAGGACAGGAAATCAAAGAATGTGACTACCCCCACACCTGTAATTACTAGCAAATAACAAAATTCAGCAAACACTGACTAACTTCCAGTTCAGCTAATATTCCTTCCACACAGTTAAAATCAATTTAAATACTGTATTTTTTGGAAAAAAAAGAGCAGATAAAGGTACTTATATTCTCTTCTACATCCAGTTGAATATAGCAAGTTCTTAGCAGGCCAAAGCTGAGGTTTTTAAGCAGAAAATATTTCACACTGTACCACTTAAATAGGCAAGGACAGGAAATCAAAGAATGTGACTACCCCCACACCTGTAATTACTAGCAAATAACAAAATTCAGCAAACACTGACTAACTTCCAGTTCAGCTAATATTCCTTCCACACAGTTAAAATCAATTTAAATACTGTATTTTTTGAAAAAAAGAGCAGATAAAGGTACTTAAATTCTCTTATACGTCCAGTTGAATATAGCAAGTTCTTAGCCGGCCAAAGCTGATGTTTTTAAGCAGAAAATATTTCACACTGTACCACTTAAATAGGCAAGGACAGGAAATAAAAGAATGTGACTACCCCCACACCTGTAACTACTAGCAAATAACAAAATTCAGCAAACACTGACTAACTTCCAGTTCAGCTAATATTCCTTCCACACAGTTAAAATCAATTTAAATACTGTATTTTTTGGAAAAGAGCAGATAAAGGTACTTAAATTCTCTTATACGTCCAGTTGAATATAACAAGTTCTTAGCCGGCCAAAGCTGAGGTTTTTAAGCAGAAAATATTTCATGGTTGAAATGTTCTGAATTGGGCAGGTTGTCATTATTGGTTCATATGATTTGTTTCATTGCTTAAAGGAAAAATGTTCAGAACTATAAATTTAAAACACACTCTAACAAGTGGTGGTGCATTATAAAAGGGATGTAATTCAATTATTATATAGTATAATTAATACAGTCAGAAAGGTGAATCAAAGAACTTTTGCATAGTTCTAAAAATGTGTGCAAGGAGCCTATGATTTGAAAATAGCCCAAAGGTAAATTTACCCTGCCACTGGCCAGATGCATTTTCTTTGAATGTGGGTTTCAATGCTGTTTCAGTGAATGTGGGTTTCAAAGGTAGAGAAGTTTTAATGCTGTCTGTTTTCTTTGTAAGACTATTGCTTTGTTTAGGTTTAGTAAATGTCTATCAGAGTTTGTGCTATAAAATTTGAAATAAAAGTTGTAAATGAAATCCAAATATCTGTAATCATTGTAGAAGTAAAGCATAAAACAGTATGCACACTGAGAGATTTGAACAGTGTCTATGACAAATGAGGAGAAATATCCAAGTAATGGAACACTGGAATGGCTGCGTGGGTGGGGGTGGGGCTGTGTGGGCAGGGCTCTGGGTTTGCACCCCCTGCAAAAAATCCTGCAGGCTCCCTTGATTGTAAGACATGGACCGTATTTATGTAAGGTTTGCTCTAATAGTATGAAACAAGCTAATAAGTAAACCTTAAAGCAGGGGACAGTTCAAAGTAACAGACTGAGTGTTAACTAAGGCTACCAGCACTATCACGGAAACACTCCAATGGCTCATCGTAAGTAATATTAAGTGCTCATTCACATTAACAGAAAGTTTAGTAACAGACTTCTTTATATCTTCTAATGAATCTTGAATATTGCCAAAAGATTAAAACAGCAAGATTTATTTCATCGACCCAAAGGATGTAGCCTTTACTTCCATTAGCAAGGCTAGTCAAAATCCACGAACCAAACCAAGTTAGCAAGGCCACATGAACCATGAACATTGTCTTGTAATTACAAAAAAATCCCTATTATCAACATAGCACATATATAACCAGGCACATAAGAAGAATCTGAACTGCAGTATAAGAAACACAGTAACCTGTAACAAATACACTGTTGCAGTGCTAGAGTGCTGAGCTGCCATGAAAGACCACCCATAAATTAAACAAATAAGTATAGTAATCACAAACACTTTGCAAAGTCTAAGAATTCTTACATAAGGTCATCTTAATTGCTAGACTAATGTCCCTAAAAGGCCTTTTAAGACTAGCTTTGCTACCCAAATGTAATGGTCCAGTTTGGATGCGATAGGTTTTGTGTGGGGTATACATAACTTAGGCTTGGGTGGTCGATCATTAACAAGTTCCCTCTTTGTAGTAGGATCATGGGAGGCAGGCCAGGGGTAAATTTATAACTCCTCATCCACTGATCTAGATTACACTCGAGTAAGTGTAGGGAAGAACTTTGCTTTACATGAATGGGAAGTAGCAGTCTCTGAGACACATATCTGTCTCTCCAGCATGTCTTTCTTATGTTGCAGGTGAGATTGAGGTGTCTAGATTGAGCATTTTTTACTATTTCTTTTGTAAATGTACAAGAGGTCCATTAAGGCTAGATCAAAAGATGCTTTGTAGGCCAGGAATAGGTAACCGTTTAACAGTCTGCAGTAAATGGAGAATAAGGATAAGGCTTTGAGGCAGTCTGCATAGGATATGTTGACTATACCATGTATTCTTTTTGTGAAGAATCTCTGGATGCTTCATTTATTCCATATGCTTGGTCAGGTACACACTGAAGGAAGTATTGTACTCAATGATTGCTATAACAAGGGCTGAGTAAAACATAACAATGGCATCTTTGGACCTGAATGCTGTATCCTCACTTATAAGTTGTGCAACATAGAATGATTCTTTACTACATTATACACATCACGTTCAAAGGCCAAGTCACTGTCTACATGTTTCTCAAATGCCCGAAAACTGGGTTTATTCATTGGTGTGTATTATTAATGCAGTAATTAGCATAATGGCTATCTTTGTAAAAGAGAATATTATGTACTTATTAACATTGAGATTTAGACCGTGACTGTGACACCAGATATTAGTCTGTATTGGGCCTTCTTGGAGGGGATTTGTGTCATTGCTGGAGTCTATAGTCACACCGTGTCTACAATCATCAGCAGTCTTAGTCAGCTAAAGGCCTTTGCCATTAGTCTTGACTTCAGTGAAGTAGATACCAAATAGGAATGGCTCCAGCAGTGAACCCTGAGGGACTCTGCTAATGATTTGTCAGTTAATGGAGATAGACTTCCATATCCTGACTTCTAGGGTACTATCTGTGAGTCAGCTGTCTATCCAGTGGGTGACATGGGGGTTCATACCTAATTTTGGCAATACCCTTGTGGAGTATTGTGTCAAATGCCTTGGCCAGGTCAAGGTAGGCAATATGCACTGTTTTGCCCCAGTTAATACCTTTGCTGACTTTCTTGAAGTCCACCAGGTTGAGTAGGTATGACTTATCCTTAAATCCAAATTGAGTTGGATCCAGTGTCTAATGTTACCTATATCATTGTTTGTCATAGTCATAGACATGATCATTCTTTCCATGGTTTTACATATGAGACTAACCAGTCTTATGGGTATATTATTTCTCAGGTCCGCAGATGTCCCACCCTTGTACAGAAAGATGAAAGTTGCAGTCTTCCATTCAGTTAGCATGAAGCCTGTTTGGAGGCTGCAGTTGAATAGAGATTCTTGTGGGCCCAGTAGGGTCCCTATTGTTTCACTGAAGAGTTACATCATCGAATGGCATTTGGAACAGCATTTTATCGAAGATGCCATTCATCGAACCATTATGACTTAGATCGCATTGCGGTGGGGATCAGGAAATTTGCCCTTTTCCCATCATAGTGTGATCTCAGAAATGGTATATATAATTAGTGGGGGGTGTGGGGGGTTCAATTAATGGCATTTCTGATAAAATGCTATTCAGTGATGTACATCTTCAATGATATGATATAGACCTGGCCCAATAGGTCATGTTTCCTGGTATTGAAGAGGCATCCTGGAGTATTATCAGGTCCCATAGATGCAGTGTTTTACGCCTCTGAGAGCACTTTTAGGACCTGCTCCCCCATGATAGCTGTGAGAACTATGTTTGGGGGTATTTCTTGTTGTATGGTGGTGAAAGTGGGGTAAAACTGGAGCTGAACTTAGCAGCCAGTAGATTAGCTATATTCTCCACCTTAGTATAAGTGGCTGCATTTACAATTAGCTCAGCACATTGTTGTGTATTGCCTTTGATATTGTAGACATAGCTGAAGAATGCCTTATGATTGATTGTCCTTTGCCTGATTGGTTATTTTTAAATCAAATTTGGCTTTAGTAGACTTAATCACTCCTCAGCGTTATTTATTATGCTTAATAAGGGATTTCTTGCCTTGCTGGGCATTTCATTTCCTATTTTTGGGCATGACTTTCTTCCTTTTGCTATACAACCTGTTTATGCTGGGATTCCACCATTGTTTTTGAAGTTGTCTTGTGCTTATTTTGAGTAGGTAATAGTGCCTCTATGCATCTGTATACATGGTTATCCAGGGAGTTTATGAATGACTCCTCATAGGCATTCGTGTTTTCTCGGTTTGAAGGGGGTTGAAATTTTGTGAGTGGGCAGACTAGTTGATTCAGGGTGTTAATGTTGCCAAAGTCCAGGAATCTTTGAGTCTGCAAGTTTGTGGTTTAGCGTTTTTCCCATTTTATAGAAAGGTAGCTGAAATCACCCATGACTATGGTGTTAGGTAGAATGGATAGAGACTTCAATTCATTTAAGTAAGTCTTGTGGGTTTTTTGGATCATAGTAAGAATCCTGTAGCTCACAAGGATATGATATAATTTGCTTATGGTGAGTAGCACATGAAGAAGCTTAAGATCATATTGCCTGACCAACCTCGAGGTGTTACTATTTTATATGAAAATTGAGCCACTTCCACTTTTTGTCCCTTTTTTTTTACAGTAGCAGGTCTAAATATGTGGAAGGCCTTATAGCCCTGCACTACTGGGGTGCTGTCCACTGCTTTGAACCATGTCTCAGTATCTCTACAGACGTAGAGGTTGCAAAATGTGGATTTTTTTTGTTTAGACTCCTGGCATTGGGTAGTATCACCTGTAGATTATCAAGGGGTGGTTTATTTATGCTGACAATGCCTACAAAGGGACTATGGAGGTAGAGAAAGTTTTAGCTAATATTTGGTAGCTTAGTGTGGACAGTTGCAGACCTTTCCTGACAAAGCAGAATGGTCTATCAACCATATAATCTCAGAATGACAAAATACTGTACCTCCTCCAAATTATACCAAAAACTTAAGCCAATTATTAAAGTTAGTTATCTTTTGTTCATTCTGAAGCATCCTTGGAGAAGGTGGAATGCTGCTAAATGCTAGGCTCATACCAGTCTGAGGTACATAATCCAAGAAGTTATTCACGTATCTTTTCATGTAGTCCAGGGAGGTATGTCTCAAGTTATTTATGCCCAAATGAACTATGGCTGGGTCATACTGGTACTTGTGCTTCAAAGGCCTGAGTATATGCCTGATGTGGCAGATCCTGGCCCCTGATTGGCAAATGACTGTAACCCTCTCGTTCCTCAGCCGAGTGAGTGGGACATATGTGTGTCTCTCAAAGAAGTCTCCATTGTTCAAGATATTGGATTATGAGGCTGTCTTCCTCATGGGCTTAGAGATTGGGACAATGTGAGTTGAGGCTGAAAGTGTCTTGGTGGATGTTGCTGTAGAAGTGTATTTTTAGGTTTGCTGAGGACAACTATCATAATTTCTGGGTCTCGGAGACCTTTGAGGTTTGGGAAGCTTACTTTTTAGGGCTTCAGCATATGTGGGTCTATGTGTTTCTTCTGCAGTGTGTGTAAAAGGTGTTGTGTGTTTCTGACAACCTATTTGGCAGTTTTGGTGGTTTTATGCAAGAGCATTGCTATCACAGTCATGTATAGCTGCATCTATCACATACTGTATCATAGTTTTTGAGAATTAAGTGGTTGTCAGAAAACAAGAAACAATTTACATCAAGTAAATGACTTTAACTATCTGGGAATCTTACTCACAATTAAGATCCAAAAAAACAGGGAGATTCACCAATTTAAATTTGTAAGCACAGAAGTAATATTTTACTGGACTCTGTTGCTGAAGTGAAAGCTGTGTCACAGGATGAAGTTTGTCAGCTTTATGTCTCCATGGTTTTCTATTGAAAAGTTTTTGGGTGGTGATAAAAAGGTGAGATCATAGACAAAAGTTGTAAAGCTGAGGGTCTTACACAAGTCTTCAGGGTTTATAATTTCTGAAAGAGTGAGGAATTCAGCAATCCCACAAGATGTTGGGATAGGGCCACTACTTCTCTAAATTAAGAGGGGCCATCTGAGGTTATTGGGGATTGTAAGCTTGTCACAAGTGCACCTCCAATGGAACATGTACCACATGAACACAAAGTAGCCCCAACACACTCTAAGATGATTAGATTTCATAGTATGCCTGAAACAACTCATGTTCCACTATGAGCTCAGATTCCTGCGTGTGTGTGTGTGTGTGTGTGTGTGTGTGTGTGTGTGTGTGTGTGTGTCTGTGTGTGTGTGTGTGTGTGTGTGTGTGTGTGTGTGTGTGTGTGTGTGTGTGTGTGTGTGTGTGTGTGTGTGTGTGTGTGTGTGTGTGTGTGTATCTGCATAAATAAGTATGACATACATGCATTTGCAAATGCACACATATATGCATAGCATTTTTTTCATGACATATATTGATTTTGGAGTGGTTTCTAACAGTCCAGGAGATTTAGGCTGTCTCCCCTAAACTCTTTGTAGTTTTTCCTTTCCATTTAAAGCAATAGCCTTTTATTTTTTTTCTGACTTTGCTCATTTCATTAATATTACACTCAGTGTGTATGTGTGGGTCTGCATGTGTGTGAATAGAAAGATAGCTACTTACAGATATAGATATAGATATAGATATAAATCTTATAAGTGGTTTCTGTTGTCGTGGTAAGTCTGAAGACAAAAATGTGTGAGTTTAGAGAATTACATAGTCAGTCTGAAGTTGTTGTGTTTCACAGAATTTCCATTTCTTCTAGGTACATTGATCTCTATTAGTGTTTTAAAGCAGTGGATTTGTGTAGGGTACTTCTGCAAGGAGAATAAGGAGGCATTTGCTCCTGTAAAAAAATACCTTTGATGTATAAAATTGAGTTTCACAGATTGCCATTATTTGTTTTGGACCAGGGTTATTTATTTATTTATTTTTTATAAATTCAGAACACTCATAATCTGTTTTTGTTGAAGTGATTGCTTTTGATCTAGCAGTGTGTTATGGCTTTTACCATGTTTTAGCCTAAGGGTATCAATTAGTGGAGGATGGTAGTTTGTCCCTTCCCCCACTGTTGTGTGATCTTGGAGCTGGTATATTAACATACCAGGAGTTGTGGGGGTACAGTCTAGCTGTTTTTATTGTCTTTGTTTTTGACCACATTTGGGCAATGTATTTTTATGATATTTTTTCGTTCATTTGTTTGTGGTTGGGGATGTGTGGAAGTATCGCCTGGGTGTAGTAGTTTATTTACTGACAACTAATGTTGGGTTATTTTGGTACTTATTTTGTAGGTAAGTATAGTGGTGCTGTTTGTCTGCTTTGATTTGACATTTAGTAAGGTTCTTTACTTGTCTTAATGGGTATAGGGTATTTTGTGTTCTATTTTAACCATTATTTCCAGACTTTATCTCTTTTCTTAGTTAAGTTGTTTTGTTTCTTAGGTTAACCATGGGGCAGAGTTTGATTTGGCTGTCTTAGTATGAACTGAGGCAAGGTTGTTTAAAATTTTTAGTAAGGTCTGGTTAAAATTAGAGACGGTGTTACTTAGTGGCATTGTTTTCTGAATATTCCAATTAATTTGGGTAAGGATGTTGTAAAAAGTGTCATTGTTGAATTTAATAGTATTGTAGTTTTGATTATATGTGGTTTGTTGGTAGATGTGGATACTTCTAATTGTAATAGTGCATATGTGGTCACTGATGATATTGAGTAAGGTACTAGAAGTTCGGAATTTGTTTGGTCTGTTGGTGAGAATCCAGTCTAAGGTTGATTGTCTGATTTTTTTTTTATCTGTTCTAGTGGTCAGAGTGATGACATGGATACAGTTATACAGGTTAATTGAGTCTATGGGGTTAACCCTGCTTAGTACCTGCCAGTCTACGTTCAAGTCTCACAGGATGATAGATTTTTGGAAGTTGTACTGAGACATCCAGTGCGTTTACATAATGTTTTTTACTGGTAATGTTGAAGAGAATTGGTAGGAGCTCTGCTTTGCTAAATGTGAGTAATTTGATAGTGAAAGTTGACATCTAAAGGGAGCTTTTATAAACAGTACTTATGTCACTGGTCCATTTGGATATCCTGTGAAGTTATAGTATCTCATATTAACGGGTTGTTAACCAGGTTTCAGTGACTATTACTATGTCTGGAGAGTATGCAGCTATGCAAGTGTGTACAGCCTGTATTTTATTGCATATATTTATTAGATTCATATTGAGAAGAAACAGATCAGTTTTAAAGCCTTTTGTTAGAGGTTTCTGAGTGAAGCTTATTTTTGTAAGGTTTACATTTTTGTTATTATTTATGCTTAGAGAGGATTTGGGTGGATATCTCCACTAGTCTTGAGACTATGATGATTTTGTATCAGATTATATTTTTATAGAATGTGTGTGTTTATTATAGAGTTGTGTGAGGTTATATTTTACTTTTATGTATTTCTATTTAAAAAAAGTTAGTGTTTGTCAAGTTGTACACGTAGGGTATGATTTTGATATTTGTATGTAGATGATCCTAGTTTACTGGGAATGGAATAGTCACAGCTGAATATTCTTTGATAAGGAAATGTTGGTAGTTTGTGAGACAGGCTAGCATAGTGAGGGAGGCACACACTATATCAAACACACACACACATGCGTGCGTGTGCGTGTGTGTGTGTGTGTGTGTGTGTGTGTGTCTGTGTGTGTGTGTGTGTGCATGCGCATGTGCGTGTTGTGCGTGTGCGTGCGTGTGTGTGTGTGTGTCTGTCTGTCTGTTTCATTTTTCATGTTGCACATTCCTCATATGCCTCATACCATGCTCTTTTTGCATAGCATGTAATTTGAAAATATGCTGACAGATTATAAGTGGTTACAGTGATGATTTAAGTTGCATTTTCCTTACTCACCTGACTTTGCTCTTTTCAGGAATTCAAGTGCATTTCTGAAAGGCCAAAAGCAAGGTATTGCTTTTACAAAATCATCTGAACACTTTGTGATAATTAAGATTAAAATTACGCCACATAAAATTTGAACGTTATAGAGATGTTTTCTCTTTGAAGTTATAAAATTTTAGTTTTCTGTTCTACTGAAGCAGCATAATAGTTTTTACTGACTTTCAGTTATGCAATCCAAACATCACCTTATTAATAGTGTAGTTATTTGTAGTGACAAAATATAAAATGTAACTACTATGCCTACAATGTTTTTCATTCCTCAGATTAGAGAAATAGTTAAAGACTTGCCATGTCAAAAATAGCTTAAGCATTCCTCTTCCAAGGATTGCCTTCACAGAAAAAAACATTTTATAAATCTTAAGTTTCTATAGACACACATTTTGTTCTAAAGATTGTATAGACTCCTTGGACTTGTTAGTGTCATAACCCTGTAAGTGTCAGATTTAGAACTGTTTGCTATTTCGAGGAAGTAGAGCTGACAATCAATATTATATTTTGATTTTTTTCTTTCTAACGGGAGCTGTGGCAAAGGTCAAAATAAGCATGCTTCTGTATCAAACCTCAATCGCCATCAAATAAAGTAGAACAAGATGGATGAGAAATGTTATATATTATGACTGTCAGTTAGACTCACTTGTATCAAAGGTGAAAACTAGGAAGCTTACTTTCTTGATTCATATGATATAGTTCCTGCTGCACTATCCCATTCTATGGCTCAGATGTCATCTCATGTTAAACTTCAAAGAACATAATAGTTAAGAGGTTTTTCCAAAGTAATTCTACTGGATTTGGAAGTAAAGTGATAAGCATACTTTTTAGTACCACAGAAATATATATTGGTAATCAAGACTATGATCACTAGGTATGGATTCTAAATGCATATAGTACTTAAGGAAAGCCTGATAATTGCACTAATGAATTTCTTTGTTTTAGTTATTATCTGTTGACATTTTAATTTTAGGGCCTAGCTGAGAGTTTGAATTGAAAGCAAAAACGGCAACAATGTTTGTCTAGTACAATCAGTTCTGGCTGCAAGAATATTTTGCAGTAGTTTTTTTTTCTTATATAATGCAGTTTTATGGCTGGAGTGAGATCGCCATGCAATATATTTCATCCAATTATATTTCTTTATTTCATTATACTGATTTTGATTGATTTTTCAAAGGAAGACAACTCAGCACAACTCATTTGTTATAATGTTTTGCCTTAAAGCACTTTAAACAACGAATGAAATTCAAACAAGCAAACCAAATCCCCCTTTACCTCTCATTTGGAGGGGCTGCTCATTTTTGTTTCAATAAGATTTTCACATTGAAATTTGATGATATAAGGTAATAGAAATATAAGGTACTTATAAAAAGCATTCACATATAATGTGATGTAATGAGTTTCTTCACCTGCAAATGCAACATATTAACTTGTCTGTGTTCTCAGTCTGCACAGAATATTTAATAATATGACCTCTTCCTATTATTTGATTCAGACAATCAGGGTATATATGTAAATTGTTTCTTTCGATTCACTTCAGCTACTTGGAATTAAATTATTTATTTATTTATTTGCTTTTTTTCACCAGATTAGTCTCACTAAGTCTGTAGCATTCTTTTTAGTAGAGTCCAAGCTGATATTTTTATGGAGGGGGAAATTGGGCCAGGGGACTGTGAATTCCCTTACTCTTCCACTGGAATAGCTTTTGCTGCATCCTGGAAAATCAGTAATGAACCTGGACAAAGAAGAAAATGCAGCTATGTACGTGTCCTTGTTAATTTTCTTACTTTATTAAAAATGACTGTTTACTTATTTAATTTGGTCTGTGGGTTTTTTTTAATATGCTTTTCCCACAAAGACTGTAGACTGTTAACTCATTGATGATTATGGTTTTCCTTTCAAAACAGTTGGAAGTCCAGCTGAGTTCTTATTCTAAGTTTTGTTTTTTTCCTGATGTTTTGCACACAAACAATAAAAATGCAAGTAATCTCCGTGATATCCCCAAAGTCTCAAACAACCAACTAAACAAGTATAGTGGGTCCAAAAGCAAAATAGTGCAAGAAACGTTTCTATGTGGAAGATTTTCAATCCATATATATCTAGTTAATCACTGTATATTAATCAAATCAGATAAT
Organism: Protopterus annectens; assembly: GCF_019279795.1. Lineage (NCBI taxonomy): Eukaryota > Metazoa > Chordata > Ceratodontiformes > Protopteridae > Protopterus > Protopterus annectens. The sequence goes on along the minus strand of NC_056735.1, from coordinate 1,602,976,260 downwards.
GGTAGTAGAGGTAAACAACTTAAACTCGTCCTAAGTCAAAAAAATAAAAAATATATAATTTGAAATATTAAATATTATACAGCATTGCTAAGAATTCGAATGTAATCCAAGTAAGGTAGGCAGTCAGTTTCCAGACGAAAATCCTTTATTAAGTACACAGACAAGCGATCCAAGTAAAACAAAAATAACAGAGTAATAGTTTCCTTACAAGCTTTCTAACTTTTTTATCAGACATTGGAGTGGTTTATTGTGCTGTAAAACAAATTGTTATTGGTATTTCACATGTTAAATTCATATCCCTTCCCCCATCAGTGTGACATTAAAGCTGGTCCTGTCCTGCTTAGTAGCTGTCATAATAATATAACCCTTATGTACTTCAAATAAAATTTATAATGATGTGGTACCTCTTATTTAACCAGATTATTAAGTCTGTGATTTTCATGAAGACAATATATTAAATGGCTGGAAATATATAAACCTTAGACCATTTGACAATCTAAAAAAAAAAAAAAAAATATATATATATATATATATATATATATATATATATATATATATATATATATAGACTTTGCATGCAAAAAAATCCATTGTAAAAATCATATTCTACTTCATTAACCTGTTGTTAATAATAAATAAAAGTAATTTACAGGGCACAGTGCAATGAATGTGATACATTTTTGTGTGCAAGACTGTAAATAAACTTAAGCATAGGATTTCATGCCATCTGGCAGAAATCTGGTCTGGATGAAAAAATAATGTGGCAATTAAATCTGAACTCTTTTAGGAAGCCTGGTCTAAACTAGTACTGTTCACTTAAAAAGTGTACTGGAACTTAGAAAATTGTCACATTGTTTACATGACAAGTTTTATTTTATTTTATTCTTCCAGTTGGTTTTAAATACCATGTTAAATGAGATTTAATTTAAGAATATATTTTATTTCCATCATCATACATTTTTTATTTTTCTTGTTCTTTTTTTTCAATTTATTCAAAATGATGTGTAATAACAATACTAACTAATTATACAATAATATTTTTGTAGATAGTTTTTAGAGTTCTTGTACACAGACCTGAAGAAGTCTAGAAGGATGAAAATGATCTTTGTTAACATAGGTTAATTTAAAGTACATAAGGGTTATATTATTATGACAGCTACTAAGTAGGGCAGGACCAGCTTGAATGTCACACTGATGGAGAAGGGATATGAATTTAAGATGTATACCAATAATACTGTGTTTTACAGCACAATAAACCACTCCCTTGCCTGATAAAAAGTATACATATAGTTAGAAAGCTTGTGAGGAGACTATTACTCTGTTATTTTTGCTTTACTTGGATCGCTTGTCTGTGTACTTAATAAAGAATTTTTGACTGGACAAAGACTGCCTACCCTGCTTGGATTACTTTTGATTACTTAGTAATTCTGTATAATGAAAAAGCAGCCAACCAAAAACCAGGAAGGAACCGGACTACAAAACTTATAAGCTATCGTTCGTTTAATAAAACACTACAAACTTCATCAGAATAAATACAAAAAACTTGAAACCACCCTTTAAATACTTATCATGTGCAAAAAATCATCGAATGACAAAATGCTTCAAATAAATTAAACAAAATGGGCTTTATTTGATGAAACACTGTGTAGTAGTCTGTTATTGTTGACTATTATATTCATACATTTTCATGTTTTTATATATATGCAATGTTAAAAAATTTGTAGTATATTTTAAAATGTTCATGACATCACAGTGGCTATTTAAATAATTTATTTGAAGCATTTTGTCATTGGATGATTTTTTGCACATGACAAGTATTTAAAGGGTGGTTTCAAGTTTTTGTATTTATTCTGATGAAGTTTGTGGTGTTTTATTAAACGAATGAAAGCTTATAACTTTTGTGGTCTGGTTCCTTCCTGGTCTTTGTTTTTCTGCTTTTTCATTTTTACTTTGTTCTTTAGAGTGGTTTAGCAGATTTTAATTCTGTGTAATATATCAAATTATATATTTTTATTATTATTTTTCTTTACTTAGGACAAGTTTAAGTTCGCTACCTCTACTACCATTATCTGATCTGATTAATATACAATGACTAACTATATATATATATATATATATATATATATATATATATATATATATATATATATATATATGGATTGAAAATCTTCCACACAGAGAAGTTTATTACATTGCTTTGTAAACAAACAATAACAAAAATGTGAAATTATCTTGTTTTGGAGGATGGACAATTACATACTGCACAACTATTGCAGCTAATTAAGGTTCTTGGCACACATTCAATAGAAAAGTAGTTATAGAGTACAATTACAGATTTCATATAGCTTATTGAAAAACTGAGGTAGCATTGTCACCTCACAGTTAGATGTTGCCCATTCGATTCTCAGTTAGAGTGTCTTCTGTGTGGCGAAATGCATGAACCGGCGATCCTTCATTGAAGTATGTGCATTAGGCCCGGCAAGCCAGCACGTAAAACTCTACTTCCAATCATTAGTGGACCGGAGTTCCGCTGTGGCGACCCCTAACCGGGAAAAGCCAAAAGACACAAACATATAGCTTATTGAAAAAAGAAAGTGGGAGATTATTGAATCAACTAAGTAAATATGGATGCTAATATATATTGTAAGCATACAAATCTATAAATATATATATATATATATATATATATATATATATATATATATATGTATGTGTATATATGTGTGTGTGTGTGTGTGTGTGTGTGTGTGTGTGTGTGTGTGTGTGTGTGTGTGTGTGTGTGTGTGTGTGTGTGTGTGTGTGTGTGTGTGTGTGTGGTCAACAATTTTCTTGTCAACTGACAGATGTGGAAGAGTGTTGGGAAATTTGCCCTCAGACAGTCTTTGTATGATCTCAGAGCTAGTATATCTAATTAGCAAGGGCTGTGTGGCCGTCCTGCAAACAACAATGTTTTTGACTGATTTTAAAGTTAGATTTTGCATATGCAGAGGCTGTTTCTCATTGTATGCATAGTATTGTGCTAGTAACATTGTGCTTAACCTTTTGAGGTCGATATCATTGCAGTCAGTGTTAGATGCCCTAGATTAAATGTGGTACTTCCACAAATAGATAGACAAATGTATATAATCAGCCATAGTGTATTCAAGCTTGTTTAGGTGGTAACAGTTCTTTTTTATTTGTCTTTTGTGTATTTACAAAACTCTGAAGTGTCTTGTTTCTAAATAAAAATGGTTTATGGAATATACCTCATTTTGAGATTTCTGCAGAGTTAGACATATAGTTACATGAGTAGAGGAAAAAATAGTCCTAGTACATACAATTATATGCTCCATCCTTTGCATAGATTAATCAGAAATTATGGGAAAAGATTCAGCCATAGTTACCAGGCAGACAGACCATGGTCTGTTGTGGTAATGTAACAGTAATATGGCAGATGAAATTAAAAAAAAGCATTAGGATTAAGCCACATATAGAAGTTCAACTTTGTAACAGTGTTATAATCTTATAATGTTTGTGTTACAGAGCCATCAGAACCCATTATACTAATATGCTGTCAGGGCAGATTTCAGATTTAGTGATAGTGCTCTGTGACATAGTATACATTTTATAAGTACATTGTTCCCTGACTGTACACCATTAATGATGGAACTGACTAGCTTTGATTTTAGAAGTACTATAAGAAAAGGATTATTTAAATTCAGTGAGGGTTTTATAACGTTTATGGAATTGCAGCCTTGTTTGTATCGGAAATGGATATATAATTTATATCTAAGACATAAATATATATATCAATTGAATGAGACTGTGACAGATTTAAAATAAAAAATGAAGGTAGAAAAATCAAGTTGGAATAAATTTAGAGAAGAAGGAATAGGATACTGAAAGAAAATGACTACTTTAAAGGAAATAATTTTATAAGGGGAATATGCAGCTGAAGCAGCTAAGGTATTGTTTAAACAGAAAGACTAATATCTAATAGAATGGCGCAAGACTTATTTCTAAAAGTAGAAATGAGAAATGTCTCTAGTTGTGTATATGCAAGCTGGCTAGACAGAGAAGTGTATGTATAAAATAATAATAGGAATTGGACACGTAGTAACTGACTTAAGACTTAATTTCCAGTCACAAAGATTATTTTTTGGAAAATTGCAATGCAGAAGTATGAAAGAACAATGTTCCACAGCAATAGATACTACAAACTGTGAGGATAAGATGATGTCAGAATGCTGATTTATTTTCCCAGAACTACACCAAGGTGTGTGGATACAAACAGGTTTAACACAGAGTGAAATACTTTCATAGCTTAATAGGTTCTGAATCCCAGTTTATATACCATGCAACCAATGAGAAATAATGACTCCATATTCTGTATTCATATTTACCTATTCCTACCCAAAATCCAAATTTTTCTTATATTACCTAGTGTTCTCTGTCATTTTAACATTTATTGGGAGCTTGTTCCAAAGTCCTGAAAGTGCTTGAAAAATGTAAGTATAGGGTGATAGGATCATAGGAGGTTACTAAGCTAATGGCCCTGGGGCCCATAGAAGCCTAGCCAAGTTCCAACCCTTTTCCCTAGAGTGCCAATGTTTCAAGCAGAGCTAAATCTACACTTACTGCCCCTATCCAGGAAGGGCGCAGATGAGGCCCCCCATGGTGAATTTACAGTTTCCCATCCAATTATCTAAATTACTCTTAAATAGGGTCAACCAAAGACTGTGCTTCACCTGAATTGGAAGTTTGTTAAAGAGGAGGGGTCACCTTTGGGAAATGAATCTCTCTGTCCAGCAAGTCATGTTGATGTCACATACTAGGTTAAGGTCCCTAGAGCAAAATGATTGGGTAGATTATAAGTGATGTTAATTTTTGCAACTGGGAGTGTGTCAGTATGGTTTGAGATGTAAAATAACTGCATCTAGGTTTGTGTCGGTGTGGTTTGTTTTTATTTATATAAATGTACTATTTCTTATGTCATATGTGATGGTTTAATAAAGATGTTTCTTGTTTAAAAAAGGGGGGCAGGAATTGAATAATTTATGTAATGTTGATTAGGTTATATGATATATTTAGCAATATATGTGAAGCATAATGTTTGTTAATTTTAACTTGTTAATAGAGTTTGATTACTTTTATATAAATGTAATTGTGCCAGTGTCACAAGTGATAATTCAATAAAGGTATTTAAAAAAAAAAGGTCCCTAGAGTGAATGCATCGAGTACCATTTGACTTATGAATGTGTAGCATTTCCATTAAAGCAGGATATGAGATTGCTTTAGATTCAAGGCACACATCTCCTCTGAGTAGTCTGTATGACACAGAGTATAGAGTCAGTGATTACAATCTGTCAGCATATGACATGTGCTGAAGGCATTGAACTTTCTTTATAAGAAACCTTTGAGGTCTCTCCAGTTGCTGCAGGTGCCTGATAAGGTACATACCAATGGGAGCATTATATTCTGTTGGCCTGATGAGGGAAGAATACAGGGTTATGATCTCTTCTTTTCTAGAAGCAAAGTCATTACTTATGAGACGGGCAATGTAGAAAACCCTTCTCACCACTGTAGAGACATGGTGATCAAAGGAGAGGTTGCTATCAACCTCTGTGCCCAAGTCTGTAACCACAGATTCGGAGCTTAAAGTGTTGTTATTAATGTGGTAATCTGCATAGGTTTATAGGTTCATAGGTGTGTACTAGGCTAATGGCCCTGGAGCCTTTACAAGCCTAACCCATAGGATTAACCTGGCATCGTGCCACCAGACCTTAGTTCCCAGTGCCTCTGTCGAATACAGCCACTGGAGTGATCCCCAGGGTGAATTTTCTATTTCCCATCCTCTCATCAAGATTTCTGTTGAAGGGGGCCAGTGAGGTGCTCTGTTTGACATGTATGGGAAGTCCATTCCATAGCATGGGCAGTCTCTGGGTTATGAACCTGTTCCTCCAGCATGTTCTGTTGATTGTGGTAATGAAGTTGAGGTCCCTGGAGAGTGTGGTGCAGAGGGATTGGGATTTACTTAGATGTAACATTTCTAACAGAGCTGGGTCAGACATGGCTTTGTAAGTCAAGCAGAGATCGCCTCTAAGTAGGTGATATGAGACAGAGAATAGTTAGATTTTTTTTTTATTCTGTCCATATAGGACAAGTGTTTAAGGCCTAGGATCCTCTTTGTGAGGTACTTTTGTGGCCTCTCCAGTTGTTGCAGGTGTCTAGTGAGGTACATGCCAAATGGGGCATTTTACTCAATGATTGGTCTAATGAGGGAAGAGTAGAGGGAGACAATGACCCCTTTCTTCCTTGATGCAAAACCCTTAGTAATGAGATGTGCCACATAGGACTTCCTGACCACAGTGGCAATGTGGTGGTCAAAAGAGAGGTTGCTGTCAACCTGTGTTACTAGATCTCTTAGGTTATACTTTTTAGATATCATATTTACTAGGATACAATACAAGCATCCATATGTCTCAAGGTTTTGTCATTGGTGTAAGTGTTTACACCCAGTAATGCTTTGAATTTTTCAGCCTTAAATGCCATGTATGTCATGTATGCCAAGCACAGCTTAATCCATGTCTGTATATAAGCAATGATAAATAATAAATGGACTAAAGAATTTCAGCTTCTCTAAATACCCCAAATGCCTTAGTGACAGAATTAATTAAACAATTGCTACACTATCAATCAAAAATAGATAAATCCTTAGCTTCCCTTTATATCCCCCCTGGGGATAATATCTCTACACTCGAACTTATCCTTTCCTGGCTATCTAGTAACATCAGTAATGAAACCATAATCCTAGGAGATGTAAACATTAATTGGGCCCTTATCCAGTCTCCTACAAACACCACTAACATCAACCTCTACAATTTCACACAACTGATCACTTGTAACTTACCCAGCCAAAACCCTCCATTGGGAGTATATTAGATTGGATTCTAGTCTCCCATCCACACTATTACACCAACAGTGGCACTCTTCCCGACCCACTTGGTGACCACATACCCACCTTTACCCACCGGCTTCCCACTATCCTTCAACGAAACCACAACTATATTACTATCCGTGACTCCAAAAACTTCAACCCAATAACCTTTTCAAACTCACTACAAGCAGTTAATTGGAATTGCCTAAAACACTACCTCTAGACAATGCAGTCTCTCACTTTAACTCAACATTCTTAAAATTACTTGACTCCCAAGCTCCTTACGGACAAAGAGAATAAAACTAAATCAGCCCCATGGCTCTCCAAAAATACTCTTTCTATCATGAGACAAAGAGACAAAGTCTGGGCACGCTACCAAAACATAAGACAACTCCACTCCTTAATGAATACAAAATGCTCCGAAATAAAGTAAAAACTCATTACCTTTGATCGACAAAACTATTTCTCTACACTCCAAAACCATAACAAAACAACCCCCAAAAAATTCTGGAAAGGGATCTCTACTCTCCTCCACCCCAGCAAACCAGATGCTCTACCCCCAGACCAAAATTCTCCAGATCAAGATCTAGCCACCCAATTTTTAATTTTCTTCATTGACTCTATTTCCAAATTAACCTCCTCTTTCTCCACCTCTCTGCATCATCCCACCCCCCCCCCACCCCCCCCACTGCCTCTACATCTACACATACCCCCCACCCACTAACTCACTACCCCTCTTCTACACAAATTCTATCTCTCATCAACACCCCCCAAAATCCCCCAGAATGCACTCTTCTCTTTAAATCCCATACCTACATCTACTATCAAGAAACTCCTTCAGAAACTGAAACCATGTACCAATGCTCTGACAATATCCTTTTACTTTCTTAGTATAGCTGCTGAAAGTCTTGCCTACCCTATTAGCATCTTAATTAACCGTCTACAAGAATGCATAGTTCCCCAAATCTGGAAACAAGCCTTTATTATACCACTACACAAAGGTGGTAACAATAATAATGTCACTAATTTCTGTCCCATAGCCATCCTGTCCCCATTTCTAAAATCCTTGAAAATGTGTGCAACTTCAACTCCTTCCCACCTCCTAGACAATAATCTTATAACTCCCACACAGCACGGTTTCAGACCTAATCACAGCACCATGATTGGCCTTCTCTCCTTCCTTGAAATTAATAAAGCCCGCGACTGGACTAATTGTTTCACACAAAATGCTCAAAACTTGGTAACATCCAGGAACTCTATCCTCCTCCTAGCTTCACACTGCCATACTAGCCATCTATCTAACAGTATTAAGCTGGAAAAGCCACTTCCTCCTTCCTTAGTACCCCTACCGAGTCCCACAAGGCTCCATACTGGGTCCCTTCTCTTCAATATCTTTATCAACGACTTCCACAAATCAATCCCTTTCTCTAGCATCATCAATACGCAGATGATTCTACTATCATCTGCTCTGCCTCTTCTATCACTTCACTACAAAACTCACTCAAGATGCCTTCTCCTCCACAGAGCAATGGATGCTAAGCAATCATCAAGCTCTAAACGCTACCAAGACCAAACTAATGTTATTTACTCCCTCCATAGTTACTCCTCCGACATAAATTCATTCTTAATTACTAGTCACAGCAACACACCTCTCGAAACAGTGTCAGAGACCAAACTACTTGGGGTCCAAATCGACAACCAACTTAAATTTAACTCCCACCCTACAGAAACACAAAAAAAAATCAAAAAAAACTTGGCATGCTTTGAGAATACAGACCTCACCACCTCACATCCAACATAAAATCACTCTCTACTTCCTTCCTTATCCCCTCCCTTCTCTATGGGGCCCCACTACTTACTAATCTCCAGTCCTCACTAATAAAACAGCTTACCTCCTGCTATAACAAAATTGCAAAGTTAAGCCACCAGCCATAAGTCTTCCACTCACCACTGTCTCTCCCTACATAAACTAAAATGGCTAGAACTTCCCAAACAACTAACTTACACTCAACTAACTCTAGCCCATAAGCTTATTCTAAACCCTTCCCTCTGTCCCTCCCTTTCCTCTGTTAAAAATGCACCTACCTAACCGAGTTCTAAGGTCTAATAATCAAAATCTACTAGAAGTGCATAAACCTACTCATCCCCAGGCAAAAACTTCTTTCATTTAGCCTCAGCGCGCCTCTGGAACTCCTTACCACCAAACATCCGCACCACCTCCAACCATTCCTTAGGGAAGTCTCTTTTTCCTCACCTAGCATCACAGTGGGAATGCTCTTGCTCCCACCCCACATAACTAACTCTACTTAATGTACTTTAATATCACATCCTTCTTTTAGCTACTATACTTGTTCTCTAATTTGTATTAATTTTTTTTGCATTGTTCTATTGCTAACATATTTTTTCTCTCAATGTATTAATTGTTATGACTGCTATTATATATCTGAATAGTTTCACATTATTCTGACTACATTGTAATAATAACATTCTGTCCCTAGACTGTCTCTGTCGAATATTATATGTATTTTTGTTTTTTTCTGGAGCTTTTCTCCCCAGGACTCCATTGAAAACGGGTTCTTTAAGGCCCAATGGACTATCCTGGTAAACCAACTGCAATAAAATAAAATAAATAAAATATAACTACAGTATTAATCAACGGATTACTGAGAACATGTATTCCTGTTGGTGGCTTCAGCCATTGCATTTCCTGACATAGAAGGTTTCATCCCACACAACCCCCCAACTTACATAAATCGATACCATAACTGCACAGTTTCAGAAAAATGTGTAAAGCTAACAGGTGATGAATCAGTGAAAGCAAAATCAACACCACAAAAGCAGGGAAAGTACTTTTGGGTAGTACACAAATATGCATGCTCAATGTAACATTATCAACCCCATGATCACACATTCATGGAAATGAGAGCAGTCAACACAATATGTAATAGGTAACACAATATGTAATAGGTAACACAATATGTAATATGATAGCAAAACTGACATGACACAAACAATGAAAGTACTTCTGTGTATTATTACCCAAGTATATGATTTTCAGCAAATCAGCCTTCGACTACATACACATCTGATTCATTGCTTATTCAACAATTCAGACACTTTGATTAGATGTTCAGCAAGCTCAGCACTTTACCAGATTTAGTATTTCCTCATTATGTGTAGTGGACCAACTGGTGGTGCATGTAATAATTGTGAATTAATATATTTATAGTAGAGATGTGTGTTATGTCCTGATAAGAGTACATCTAGATGCAGTATAAGGACTGACTACCTTTATCACATGGGGATGGTCTTAAGAAGGCATAACTATTTTTGTATATATACTGCACTTACAAAAGTAGTTCCCCTCCAAAAGAAAGTGCATTAATGATTAAATATGAATAGAAGTGTCAAACAAGAGAAGAAATTATTAATTACAGAAAACAGAGAGAACAACATTAGGTCTTTTGACTAGACTGCTTCTGTCAGTCTAAATCATACCCACTTTTGCCTAGACATGCATAAACATATGCACAAAAGACATACAGGCACACACACATGCACAGAAGACATACAGGCACGCGCACACACACACACACACACACACACACACACACACACACACACACACACACACACACACACACACACACTGAAAGTGCTTGAAAATGTGGGGAAGAAGCAATATTTTATAATTGCTGAGGTGCAAGGTACATTATATTCAGCTTTCATGGTGTGAAGTAGTCATCTGACTTTATAAGATTTAATTTGGATTCAGGTCTGTTATTTATTATTCATGTGCAGATCATTCTTTTAGTTCTCAGCAACACTGTGTTTTGATGTTAGCACCAAAAAAATTTCTCCAAAGGCAAATTCCTGCTTCTTAAGACAGAAGTGGTGAACTTCATGACACCTATGCAGATGAACAATACAGTTATGACTGCTGAATCCTGCACAAATGCACTCTATAAGCACTTACATGAGTGCATGGATCGTGCTATCCCAAACAGAACCAAGACGCTACCCTCCAAAAAAAAAGAAGCCAATCTGGTGGTCCCCTGCCATAAACAAACTCTACAACAGAAGGAAGAAACTGTTGCAAAAGAGAGTAAAATCCCATGAGTGGTGGAGTTCCCTGGTCAGCCTCAGTAAGAAGTTGAGATCCCTTATAAAATCCTCCAAAGCTAGTTAGGAAAACAAAATCCCACTGATTCTAGAGACAACCACAAAGCATTCTATAGCTATGTCAAGAATCTCAATGGCAACACCCAGATCTGCTCTGAGTTACAGCACAATGGCATGAAAATTACAGAACCAACTGATATTGCCAGTGTCCTGGCAGATAGGTTCAGTGTTAACTTCACCCCCTAAAGGGCCCATATCTATACAGGAAGAATGCAGAGTCCCTGTAATCACAACTACAGAGGTAAAAGCTGCACTCTCTAAAGCCAAAAACACAGCATCCATGGGACCAGAACGAACTTGCTCCTCACCTAAGCACCATGTTCAATCATAGTCTCACATCAGGCTTTGTGCCCACTGAATGGCACACAGCAACAGTTATCCCACTCCACAAAGGGGGAGCCACCACTGATCCTGGGAACTATTGCCCTATTAGCCTGATGAGCCTGGTCTGTAAGGCCATGGAACGTATCATCATGGAACTCATAAATAAAGACATTGGTAACCTCCAAACTCTGGACTCCACCCAGTTCGGGTTTGTGAAAGTCAGATCATGCCTCCTGAACCTGATCAACTTCTTTGAGGCAGTCACCAAAGCTGTAGACGAGGGTAAGTTGGTTCACACAGTCTATTTTGACCTCGCCAAGGCTTTCAACACCATTCCTCCATTCTGGAATTATAGCTAAACTCACTAAAGTAGGTATAAATCCCTATGTCACAAGATGGGTTGCCAATTGGCTCACTAACAGAACCCACACTGTAAAAGTTGCAGACTCCAAATCTGACTTCAAACCAGTGACAAGTGGAGTACCACAGGGTTCAGTCCTGGGACCTCTCCTGTTTGGTATCTACTTCTCTGAAGTACAGGCTAACACAGAAGGCCTTTGGCTAATGAAGTTCGCAGATGACTGCAAACTAGGAGCCATAGTTGAATCTGCACATCCTACAGAAGGGCCTCACTGAGACAGATGCCTGGTGTCAGAGCCATGGCCTCAAGCTCAATGCCAAAAAGTGCATTGTCATCCCCTTTGGTAAAAACTCTGTACCCATGAACTACCACATAGGCGGCAGTCTACTTAATGCTGAATGTGTGTTTAGAGACCTGGGGACCCAGGTGGACAGTAGTCTCTCCTTTGATAATCACATTGCCACATTAGTCAGGAAATCCTTCTACGTGGCACAACTCATCACAAAAGGGTTCTCATCTAGGAAAAAAAATGTCATTGTTCCCCTCTACTCGACACTCATTAGACCCATTATAGAATACAACACCCCTTTTGGAATGTACTTCACAAGATATCTGCATCAGCTGGAAAGGCCATAGAAGTACCTCCCAAAGAGGATTACTGGCCTCAAACAGATGCCCTACACTGACCGTCTCAAAAAATTCCAGCTTTACTACATAGCATATCGCCTACTCTGAGATGATCTCTGCCTAACATATAAAGCTATGTCAAACCCTGAGCTGTTGGACATGCTACACCTAAAGAAATCCCAATCCCTCCAAGCTACATGCTCTAGGGACGTACCCCTTGTCACCACAATAAACAGGACATGCTGGAAGGATAAATTCCTGTCCCAGAGACTTCCCATACTCTGGAACAAGCTACCCATCTATGTCAAGCAACGTTCCTTATTAGCACTCTTCAAGAAAAATCTTGATAAGTGGATGGGAAATAGGATATACACCCTGGGGATCACTTTGGTGGCTCTGCTTGACAGGGACACAGGAAAATAACTTTCTTGGGTGGCGTAAGCCAGGGAACCTTGTTGGCTAGGCTTACTTAGGCCCTTGGGCCGATAGCCTAGTACCTACCTATGAACCTAAGAACAACTAAACATAATTAAAATACGCATGCAGTTTTGGAGCTATGGAAGACAGATACATTCTGTTACCTTTAGGTCAGTTTTTCTTTAATAAGAATGACTGTTTACTTGTTTTGTTTTAATTGACTTATACTTTTCTCCATAATATAGTCTGTTTATCAGTGATTGTTTGTCTTTCAATGAGATAGAGTTCAGTTGAGATTTCATATAAAGGCTTGCTCTCCAAACATTTTGTAATCAAACCATAACAAAGGCTACTGTTAAAGCTGTGGAGTTAGGCATTATAACTATCTGCTGTACAACACACTGGTACCTGAATTTGAAAGTAAGCTTACAAAGGTGTTCTTCTGCCACACATAAACAAACATTTGCCCTTAAGTCAACGAAGACACCATTTATACATTGCTACCTCTTATTTTTTATAAGTGACACATTAAAGATACCGGGGGATTATAAGGAGTGGAAAGCTGCTAATAAAGGTAAAAAATTAGACCAGTATAGATGGTATCCTTTGAACCATTAGCAAAAATTATTCCAGAAATGGTGAGCCAGGCTATAAAAAAGGAGGTGGTGGGCGACTGACTCCATCCCTATCCCAGCCCAACGACAATTAGGCTTACAGTAAGCCATCGTTGTTCTCTAGAGCTGAGTCAATGAAGATGCTAGTTATGCCTTTGCAACCATTTATTGATTATAACTGACAATATTACTGATGCCATAACCAAAATAAAATCATTAATTCATTCCCTCGAACAGAGCTCTGGAAGTTTGCACTGTAACTTCCAATGGGAGGAGCCTTAACTTTTGATAGCATCAAATTATGTTCTTATATTTCAAAGAAATATTCATATCTCTGGAATGATAAGTGTTACTGAAGAAGTGTAAATGGCAAACTCTTTAGCACAAACTATTATTATAGTGGTAGTGGTAGTTATATTTTAGGTATTAAACTGGAGTTTATAAGCACAAATGATTAAATTTGTAATATTTTGTAAACAACATGCAATATCTCAGCAACAACTAAAGTAACAGGCATACTGTTAAAATCTGATTTTGTATGAGGGTAAGCAGTTCTGTCTGTGCTACTTGGTTGTCGATATATTTACAAAAGCATGGAATTTATAACACTATAAATAAATATTATAAAAATAAACAGTAATTACTATCTCATTACCTGTTACAGACAGAGGTCAAATATCAACTCAGTTGTGTTTGCCATTGTGTAAGATTTAAGATGATATTTTTTAATACTTTGTCGAGCTGGCACCTCGGCATTCATGAAAAATCTACTGCCAATCATTAGCGGACCGGAGTTCCGCTGTGGCGACCCCTAACTGGGAAAAGCCGAAAGACAACAACAACTTTGTATGTAGCATGGTTTTAAAATTATTAATGCAAATTTAAGCAAGCAATAATTGATGCCTAGAGGTGTCAGTAGGCTGTAAATGCAGAAGAACCTACAGGCATCACCTGGCTGTAATGAGTTAACTACATCATAACACAACTTATGACCTTTGAATCTATTTCCAGTTGGAATAACCAAGCCCATTCCAGCTAAAGTTTAGGGTGTGGGTGCCTAACCCAAGCTGCCTCAGACATGCTTGGCATGATACTGGGGGCTCACCTCCCAGTCTAATTACAAGTTGCCTTGCCCAAGGTTTCATGAACAAACAAAACCTAACCACCCTGGAAAGGCTGCTGAAGTGCAACCAGGGGAGGATACAAGGCAGGAATACATTAATCGGCTGCTTAATGGCATGTGTGACATGCTGCTCTCCCCAAGGCCTCTACAGAGGGGTCCCATAATGCATTACAGGAAAACAGTTACAAGGATTCATTTTGAAAATGTTTGTTTGTTAATTGCCTAAGTAACCTGCAGAGTGGTGCTAGCAGCAGAGAGGCTAAAAGAGCGACTGCTAACCTGATAAGTGTTTTTTTCCTGCTACTACCTGGGCGACTATCCGATCTATCTAAACTGCAAGTATTTCTGCTTCTTGAACTGTTTTAAACTGTTTAAAGTTGTTTTTGCACCTGCACTTTTAAAGTTTGTCCTGTTTGTTGCATTTACCTGTTGAGGCTACACACTCAAGTGCGCTAGCCTGTGTTACATATTTATTACATTTTCCTGCTGTTTGTTGCAAAAAAGAAAAAAAAACAAAAAAATTATCCTTGTTTCCCTTCTTTCCTAACCTAGAGTAGTCCAAATACAGGCTTTGCTGTATTCTGGACTTTTGGAAAGTTCCTGTGTTGCCCATTTCCTTTCTTGGATAAAGGGAGGCTTCTTTGTTCACCAGTGGCAGTGGGGAGCTTAGAGCAGCCTATCTATCCCTGGAGGAGTGTTCCCAGCACAAGAATCTGGTAATCTATTGGCCGTTTTGGACCAATTTCTAGCTCTTTCAAGTCCTCCTGTATAAAACCCGCTTGGCCACATTTTTTACGCTTGTTACTACTCAGCCAAGCTCCTCGTGGTCCTGCAGAGTGATGCTAGCAGCATTGAGGCTAAAAGAGCGACTGCTAACCTGATAAAAGTGTTTTTTTTCCTGCTACTACCTGGGTGACTGTCTGATCTAGCTAAACTGCAAGTATTTCTGCTTCTTGAACTGTTTTAAACTGTTTAAAGTTGTTTCTGCACCTGCACTTTTAAAGTTTGTCCTGCTTGTTCCATTTACCTGTTGAGGCTACACACTCAAGTGCGCTAGCCTGTGTTACATATTTATTGCATTTTCCTGCTGTTTGTTGCAAAAAAAGAAAAAAAAAATATCCTTGTTTCCCTTCTTTCCTGACCTGGAGTAGTCCAAATACAGACTTTGCTGTATTCTGGACTTTTGGAAAGTTCCTGTGTTGCCCATTTCCTTTCTTGGATAAAGGGAGGCTTCATTGTTCACCAGTGGCAGTAGGGAGCTTAGAGCAGCCTATCTATCCCTGGAGGAGTGTTCCCAGCACAAGAATCTGGTAGTCTATTGGCCATTTTGGGCCAATTTCTAGCTCTTTCAAGTCCCCCTGTATAAAACACACTTGGGCACGGCTTTGTGCGATTTTGCACAAAGCGCAGCATCGGGCAGCTCCACTTAAATGGGTTTAAACCATTCTTGGCTCCACAAAGTCTGCTCTTCACATTTTCCCTTAGAACTGATCTAGTTCTCATAATAAACACCCTATTCCTACTCTAAAGCCTGGCACTTGCTCACTAAAGCAATTATATAAGTCCGCACTAAAAAATTAAAAGCACTACACCCTCACAAACTCCCCTTGAGTACCTTGTTCCCCATTGGCCCATTTTTTCAATTATAAAGGAATTCACAATACTATTCTAGCATGTCCAAAGGTCAGTTGTCAATCTCCTCCCCAGTCCAGCTGGTGAATCTGGGAATCTTGAGGCAATGTTACAACTGCCTCATGTACACAGACAACCCTCTCCTCCTCCCAACAAATTCCAGCACATGTGAGAGATGAAACCATATAGCCAAACTGGAGGCTAAGCTCTCTCAACTCAGTACTGGTGTAACCAGTCAGGAGGAGAAGGAAACCACACTCACTACAATTCCAGTCTTGCACAGACCTACCACGACAGCAAACCAAACACATAAACATACATAAACATACTCGGAGGCTCTAAATAAAAATCTGCCTAAGCAGCAGAGACCTCCAAAGCAGACACCCAAACAACCCCTACCCCAAAACAAAACACGTGCAACACATAGAACACAAAGCCAGTGTGCCGAACAATCACAGCCCTTAAGGCTAAACAACACACCTGATACACTTGTAATAGGTGACTCTATCGTCAGGCACACTGAAGTCCCGCTCACCAGACTGAACAAGGAGAAGGTCACGGTGAGCAGTCTGTTGGGCGCTAGGATCCGCCACATAACACAAGCACTCAGGTCACTCCAAGGCAAGTACAAATATGACTCAGTTATTGTCCATGCTGGTGTGAATGACCTGAGACGTACCTCCCTGGACTACATGAAAAGAGACATAGAGGAGCTCTCTGAGCATGTAGTCCAGGCCGGTATGACCCTGACCTTGAGTAGCATCTTACCCTCACCAAGAATGATGCCATAATATGAAGACAAGATGATCAATTTCAACAACTGGCTTAAGTATTGGTGTCATTCAAAGGGTTATCCAATGCCTGTCAGCCTGGGATGACATGCTCGACAAGCCACGATGCTTTGCTAGGGATGGCTTGCACCTGCCACCCCTGGGCTTTCGGATATTGGCAAAGGCTCTTGCCACCCCCATAGTACCTTTTTTAGGCAAGGCTCAAAAACAAACCCACCTCCATAGGTATCACAAGGGATAAGAAACTAAGAGTAATGCTACTCAACGCCAGAAGTCTAAACCTCAAGATGCACGCACTCGAAACTCTCCTTAGCATGGAGAACATCAATATCTGTGCAGTAACAGAAACCTGGTTCAAGGCTCCCGAGAGCACCCCAGCACTACCAGGTTATACCTCATACCATGCTTTTCGGCCCCAAAACTTGGACCGAACCACAAAAGGAGGGGGAGTATCAATATTCATCAAAGATACCCACACCTCCAGGTTGGTGGCACAGCACGAAGCATCAGAGACTATCCATGTGCAACTAACAATGGATAAAACTGCCTTCCAGTTTATAGCCTGCTACAGACCACCCTCCCAAACCCAGGAACCCCACTCTGCCTTCCTGAGAACACTGGAAAATATGAAGGTCTCTCCAAACACCATTATACTGGGCGATTTCAACTACCCAAACATAGACTGGGAGCATTACTCTTGCTCCAACACCCTAGCCCAAAGGTTCCTAGAATTTATAAACTCAGATGCTGTGGAACAACTTGTTACCACTCCCACAAGAGGGGAAAACATACTGGACCTGATCATCACCAACATGGGGGCTCTATGCTCCAGACCAGAAGTGTATCCCTCACTGGTAAAATCAGACCATAAACTAATATCACTGGATATTCACATCCCGACCCCACACCCTGCCCAGAAAACCACAGTGAAAAACTTCTCTAAAGCAAATTTCACACTCCTCAAAACCGAGGTGGAATCCTTCAAAGTCCCTGGGCCTGTGGAAAATACAGCCCAGACCGCAGAATCCTTTATAAATGCATTCTTTGAACACCTTCAGGAATGCATGGATCATGCAATCCCAAATAAAACCAAGACCCAATCTCCCAAAGGCAGGCGTCCTGTCTGGTGGTCCCCAGCCATAAACAAACTATACAATAGGAGGAGGAAGCTACTACATGATAGAGCAAAATCCCAAAAAGGGAAGGCATCTCTGATCAGTATTAGCAAAAAAAACTACGGGCACTCATAAAATCGTCTAAGGCCAGCTTCGAGAGAAAAATTGCACAGGACGCTAAGGATAATCACAAGGCTTTCTTTAGTTATGTTAGAAGCCTGGGTGGGAATTCCCAGATATGCTCAGAATTAGTCCAAAATGACAAAAAATACACTGAACCCACAGACATTGCCAACATCCTAGCTGACAGATTCAGTGCAAACTTCTCCCCCCAAGCCCAACAAAAGGGCAAATATCTATCCCAGCAGAGTGCTGCTCCCCTGAGATCTCAGATGCTCAGGTAAGAGCCGCCCTCTCCAAAGCAAAAAACACAGCATCAATGGGACCAGACGGTGTCCCAGGCTGCATCCTACATGAATTCCAAAAGAGCTAAACCCAAACATAAAACTACTGTTAAATCTCAGCCTTACTACAAGATATGTACCCAAAGAGTGGCGTACAGCAACAGTGGTCCCTCTCCACAAAGGTGGTGCCTCAACAGATCCTGGAAACTATCACGCCATAAGCCTGACTAGCTTGGTCTGCAAAGCTATGGAAAAGATCATCATGGACCTCATAAATAAAGATATTGGGGACCTACAGACACTGGATCCTACCCACTTCGGCTTTGTTAAGGGCAGATCCTGCCTCTTAAACCTGGTCTATTTCTTTGAAACAGTCACCAAGGCCATTGACGAGGGGAAAGTGGTCCACACAGCCTACCTGGACCTCGCAAAAGCCTTCGATACAATACCCCACTCGGGCATTATAGATAAGCTCACCAGCTTAAATATAAACTCCTATGTCACTAGATGAGTTGCAAACTGGCTCAAGGACAGAACCCACATGGTTAGAATTGCTGGAGCCATGTCAGACTCCAAACCAGTTACAAGTGGCATCCCACAAGGCTCAGTCCTGGGACCTCTCTTGTTCGGTATATATTTCTCGGAGGTACAGGCCAACACAGAAGGACTGTGGCTGACCAAGTTCACAGATGACTGCAAACTAGGCACCATAATCGACTCTCCAGCCAAAACAAGCATCCTGCAAAAGGGCCTCATAGAAACAGACAACTGGTGCCAGAGCCATGGCCTCAAGCTAAACGCCAAAAAGTGTATAGTCATCCCCTTTGGCAAAAACAAAGTGCCCACAAATTACCACATAGGTGGTAATCCATTAAGTATGGAAGAAGTAATTAGGGACCTGGAGACCCAAGTTGATAGCAATCTCTCATTTGAAAACCACGTGGTCAAAGTGGTTAGAAAAACATTTTATATAGCCCACCTAATCATGAAGGGATTCACATCTAGGTCAGGGGAGGTCATCGTGCCTCTTTACTCATCCCTCATCAGGCCCATAATTGAGTTCAATGCCCCTTTTGGAATGTACTTTACCAGACACCTGCAGCAACTGGAAAGACCCCAAAAGTACCTCACCAAGAGGATCAAAGGGCTCAAACAGATGCCATATGCTGCCCAGTTAAAGAAACTCCAGCTCTACTCACTGGCATACCACCTGCTCAGAGGTGATCTGTGCCTGACGTATAAAGCCATGTCCAACCCAGAATTAATGGACATGCTGCACCTCAGAAAATCCAAATCCCATTGAGCTACGCACTTGAGAGACTTGAACCTCAGCACTGAAATAAATAGGACATGCTGGAGGGACAGATTCATAACCCAGAGGCTCCCTTCACTCTGGAATAAAATCCCAGTCCAGGTTAGGCAGAGTCCCTCAATGACTCTCTTCAAGAGGAATCTTGATGAGTGGATGGGAGATCATAGGTTTACCCCGGGTATCACTTCTGTGTCACTGTTAGACAGAGGCACAGTATACTAACCTCGAAAAAGGGCATAGCAAAATTAATTTAAAATGGGTGGCGAAAGCCAAAAACACTCTGGCTAGGCTTATAAATGCCCTAGGGCAGATAGCCTAGTATGAACCTATGAACCTATGAACTTATAAATAAATCACAACCAAAGTTGTTCAAGTGAACCCCATCTGAATTATAAAAGTCCTCAACAGCTTTAGCCAAGTCCTTCTGATCAGTCACTTGGAACCCAGTCTGGTAGACTGCCTGAGCCACTCTGTGATCAGCATATAACCTAGATATTTCCACTGCTGCATTTCTCCTGGCTCCTTGCTAATGAAGCCTTGGGATGATTAATGACCAGAACAAAACACTGGGATATAATAAACAAAGTTCATGTAGCTCTGCAATATTCTAGTTAATAAAATCTTTTTAGGGGCCAGAAGTATATAATTCCTACCAAGATGAATAATCAATACCTTGGATTAGCTCCTGTGTGCTGACAATTGGTGCCACACTTCCCAAAACTGGAAACACAGTAGTCCAGGAAGCCAAATTAATGCACTGACCACTGGCTTTGCTCTAAAGAGCAAATTAATTTATAAATACTTTTATTTATGCATAGAAGGTATAGCCAAAGCTTGAAGGGCCACTCTTTGGATATAGGAATGTCTCAATATCCACAAAACATTCCTCCCTGGAACATAAAATCACGGTATTACTGCCTGATATACAATAAAAAGGCATCAGACAACCACCTCACAGTTCTTTTCAATACTTCTGTTGAGTGACCTTGCATTTCTAGATTAGATCTGTGCCCTATCTGAAATGAATGTGATGAATAACCTTGCACAGAAATCTCTTCATTAGGTTAGTTACTCTGAAAATGAGCAGATTGCCATTTATTGAATTGAACATAAAGCTGGGTAGTCTTCCCTTGTGAAATATGTTTTGTAGCAAGGGCAGCCAATGCACTGGGCAATTTACCAGTACATTACACTTGTCCAGTCTAATTTGATGCCCTTTACTATACTGATATTTGATCTTCCTACTGATATTAAAACAAAATCCATAGAAATCACAATATCCTCACATTTTAGCGAATTTAATATCTCACTTGCACAAAAAGCCCCAGTGTATAGACAGATGAATAATGCATCACAAATAATAAGTGCATAAATATCCTCTGTACAGAGGAAAAGGCACTTTAATACCCAGAAGGTAGTGATCTGTTGTTTTCTTGGCATCCTTTAAAGCTCTTCTGGCATTATCCCAACCTTTCAGGATTCTTTTTTTTTATTCATTTCCAAAAACAAGAAAACATGAATGCAGGTTATTTATGACAATGAAGTATTTACAAATTATTTAAAAAGGTAGGCTAAAACCTCTAAACAGATATCAAACATTAAAACCAAAATAAAGTATTTACAAGGGTGTCTATTGTTGACATATAATTGACTTTCTATACAATTGTTTCCTGATTATAATCTGCTGCAGTCATTATTCTCCAGTATTTCAGTTACTTTTTGCCATGCTACGTATAATGATGTAGTTCTTTCAGTTCTTCCTTTAATAGTGTTCATTTCCAATTGCAATACTGCTGACACCATATTCATGAATTGCTTAAATGTTGGAGAAGCTTAGGATTTCCAGTTTGATGTAATGTTCTTCCTTGCAATAGCTAGGAGTCCATATTGTTCTTGGCACACAGTCGGGTACAGGTGCATTAAACAAAATAATAGATATGGAAATCTGGAATTTATCATTGAATACTATTTGCAGAAAATCATTTATTTTATCCCAATATGGTTTAATCAAATGGCATTCATAGAACATATGTTGCCAGTCTACTTTTATTGAAAAATCACATCTCCAGCAGCCAATATTTTTCTTAAACATAAGTTCCATTTTATGAGGGGTTACATAAGATCTGTGTATGAATTGCCATGTAAAAAGTCTCCAATGTAATGAAAGTGATGTCTGCTTTAGAGAGAGAGAGTAGAATTAGTTTTTTATCTCTGTCATTTAGCACATGTCCATTAACTGATCTATAATAATTCCATATTTTGTCATTATTATGCATTTTTATTTTTTTGTTTGTTTTATAAATAGATGATAAGTATCCCTTTCCAATAATGGGTTGATTCATTAGTAATATTATATGTTCTATAAGGTTAGGGACATTTTGTCTTATTGATGGTTGCATTGTTGTTTGTTTGCTTAATATATACTGTCTTAATTCTTGTACATGTAACCACAAACTATCTTCCATATTTATTTTCTGTTTAATCTGGTCTATTGTCAGAGGTTTTTTCAGAGTTTAGCAATTGATGCCAATATATTAATCCCTTTTTTTTAAGCGTGTTGACTACTTCCATATTAAATGTTATTATATTACCTTGTGTGTACGCTACTGGATATAAAAGAAATGACCATGCTTTAATGTCAGGATTGCTATTAATAAGATTTTGGAAAATTTTTAATGTATAAGTAATGCATTTGGAACTTATATTTTTATTCTTATGTATCATCATATATTCCTTCATCAGCCAAAGAAAATAGTTTGGTATGAAATCTGTATACTTATTTGCTACTACAAATCCTGATTTTAACCAGATTCTCTCATGAACTAGCTTCCATTTTGATGTATATTTTGTATTTAGCCATAATGATATTGTTTTAATAATGGATGAATGCAAATATATTTCTATGTCTGGTAAACCTATGCCACCTATATCCAAATCATCTAAATGATACTTCATAGCTATCCTTGTTTTTTTGGATACCATAGGAATCTTACCATTAAATCATTTAATTGTTTTAGGTGTGATTTAGCTGGTGGCAAAGAACAAGCTTGTATGACATAAAGAATTTTTGGAAATATGATCATTTTAATTATATAAAGCCTTTCTTCCATTGAAAAGAAGAATTTATTCCATCTTTGTATTAGATTTTTAATATTATTTAAGGTCTCTTTATAATTTGTTTCAATTGTAGTATCAAGGTTGTTAGTTCTTATAATTCCCAAGTATTTAATTATATTATCGGTAGAGATATATTTATGGTATTTTTTATTTAGATCTTTTTTATTAGTATTTATAAGAAATACATTTGTTTTGTTCTCATTAAATTTAAGACTTGAAAAGTTTTGAAAGTTTTGAATTGAGTCCCATAATGCTTTTAAACTGCTATTATTATTTCTTAAGGTAATTAAAATATCATCAGCAAAAAGTTGAATTTTAAGCTCTAGGCTGTTGTCTAGTTGTATTCCTTCAATATTTTTATCCATACGTATATTATTTGCTAAGGGTTCTTGTTGTTATCCAAAGATTAGATAAGTTATGCAACCTCAATAAATGGACCAACCAGCCCAGAGACATCAAAGGTACCCCAAGCATACTGGATGAATTTCCTTTGCAAAATATAGGAACCAAAAACTTAACTACCAGTGGTAGCCACCGGTATCTGTGACCCTGGGGTACTGAGTAATAAAAACCCTTAAAAGTAGTTACTGATGAAGTGTAAGCCCTTCTAGTGTTCTGTGCCCAGGAGTTGACCAACAATGAGCCAGCCATCCTTCTCCAATCAGTCACACTTCTGGAGGAATGAGGGTTCTCAAAGGGTCTACATCTGGGACAAACTGGCAAAACCTGTTAACTGAAAATGGGATCGACTGTTAGTTATTCCATTGTCA
The DNA here is from genome assembly GCF_019279795.1 of Protopterus annectens. Lineage (NCBI taxonomy): Eukaryota > Metazoa > Chordata > Ceratodontiformes > Protopteridae > Protopterus > Protopterus annectens. Next base: position 1,602,952,555 of record NC_056735.1, on the reverse strand, counting down.
TGACCTGGTACCTGAGTGCTAGAAAAAGTTTAATTTGCAAACGCAATAAGACAATAACCTAATGACTGAGTGCACCCATTTAAATTTAGAATAGTGTTTGTTTAGGGCATAAACAATTGCATAGTTGTCTGAGAAAAAAGAAACTCTAGTATTCTGTAGCCAGTCCTTCCAGACCACTGTAGCTACCCAAATATGAAAAAATATCATGCAGCGTAACATATCTCCTCACCTCATTTGATGAGGACTGAGTCCATTCAGTGGCAAACCAGCTACCTTGAAAATACCAACCCATGCCAAAACCCACTGCTGCAGCCATGAACAAATGTAATTCACTAGATGAGACTCAAGGGAACTGACAAAGGGGCATTCTGTTTAGCTGTCTCAAAAAAGTATTCCATAGCCAAAAATCTTCTTTAATTCTGTCTATCTGCACTCAGTGGTGCTTAGGCTTATTACCCTTCAAAAGAATAGAAATGGACCACAGAAAGGTCCTCCCTGGGGCAGTGGCTCTGCAGACAAAATTCAACAACTTGTGGACCTGCATTATTTCAGCTATGCGAACCTTATGACCCCTCAAGAGTTTATTAATTGGGCATCTAAGCTGCTCCAATTTGACTGCTGGGAGGCTTAAATGACATGGCTGTCATGTCAACTAGTAAGCCTAGGAATGCCAAGGCCTGGCTTGACCCTTTTGATTTATCAATAGCTAATGGTATCCCTAAACTGGAGCAAAGGTCCTAGAATTTAGCCACCCCTTCAGCACCCCTATCCTTACCTTCATCTGCTATCAAAATATCATCTAGATAGTGTATAGTGGCTTGATGAGATGCCCCTCATTGCAAACACCAGTGTAATGACATTCTAAACCTCTCAAAGTAGTGCAAGTCACCAAACACCCCAGTATCAAAACCTATCAGGGGCCTGCCCTCTCACATAGCAGGAAGTTGACAAAAAGTCTACTGGATAGCCAATTTGCACTCCCAAAGATCTGTGTAAGATGTGATGACCTTGGCTGCTTGTTCCAGATACTTCATTATCCTTCTGATAGTCATTATTGATGAACTCTTTGACAAACTTCCTGAATCTTTGGTCATAAACAGACCAGGCAGTACTTTCCTTGTTGTAGTAAGCCTCCCATAAAATATGCGAGTAAGGGTTATGCCTGACCACTTTCCTTTTCAACAATAATACTCGTGAATATCATGAGGCCCATCACCCAGCTGTCCGAATTTCTTGCCACTGCCTTGGTCAAGAGTTTCTTTCCAATGGCTGCTAGTGCTGCCATTAAGTCCTTGGCCCTGGGGTTCTTGGCATCAGTTATATGATGAATACCCTTGGTGTGAATTAAATCAAATTTATTTACAGCTCCCCTCCAAGAATTTTCACTTCAACAGTCACTGGGACATGTGGCATGAAGCGGAAGCCCAGAGATGTTGTTTGGTTAGTAATTCTGAGGGCTATTGGGAATGGAAAATGCATGGCAATGCATTCTCCTTTGAAGGCACAAGAGGTTCACCACCGGAGTTTCTAGAGATGCTGGAGGGGCTAAATCTGAGGAAATTCCATGCAGGTGGCTAGAAGACTGGATGGGTGAGGCTCCATTACTATTTAAAGCTAAATGAAATATCCTAGACTTATGCTAATCCAGAAGGAAACTAATAAACTCATCCAGATACTCATCCACTGTTTTTCCCCTATCTGGGACACCCCCTGTCTTTCATCTCCCTGACCCCTGAGCTTCATTACCTTTTGTGTCAAATGTGCTATCTGCTGCTGGGACTGAATTTTTGACAAGCGCAGGGGAACTTTCTTAGCTCTTCAACTTGGTTTCTTGACACGGGTGACCTCAGAAACTGATTCTTCATAATTCACTGCCAGAGCAATTTTTTCCTGTTAGCTGAACGTTGATCCTGGATCTGTGCCACCTCCATGTCAAGAAATAAACCTTGTGAATCTTGAGCTATCCTACACAATCTGTCTTTTAGTATCTGTACTGATGAAGGACCTAAAACAAAGATTAACAATTAGCTTAATCTGCAAAACAGCTGCTCATATCAGAACAAAACTAACTGGGAGGCCCAGAATTCCTACAGTATGAGAGAGAAGCAAAAAAAAAAAATGTAACTCTCTAGATATGACCCTACTCAGTCAACTTAAACAGTCTTCAGGAATATAGCAAATTTAATGCTGTTAGCCATAACTATCACTCACTCTCTCTCTCTCTATACATATATATATATATATATATATATATATACACATATATATATATATATATATATATATATATATATATATATATATATACATATGTGTGTCATCTCTCTTTCTCTCTCTCTCCACACAGAGGACAAGCAGGTGGGGAATTTCATTTAGATGCTTTAAGACATACAAACACATCAGGATGGATAGCAGCATCATAAAATATGAACGAACTAGTTAACAGAGAGACCTTAAATACATACATGCTTACATCTCAACGGGTTATTACAAAATGGCATTCTAGCTTGCACGTGCTCAGTATTTATACACTTGTGCAAGCCCTTGGATAGCTTTTTAAAGGTGCATACACATACATTAATCTAAATCCTCGCTCTTAAAAAGATTTCCCTTTGTAAAAATGATATCAGAGTTAGACATGCATTACTATATACAACAGAAACAAAACACAATGTTCATGTCCAAGTTGCTTCATATCTGTTACAGGGTTTAGTGATGTGACCATATCTCGTAACATAACAGTTTGGACCAAATTTAGCAGCGGGGACAGTCTGCGGTGCACAACTCATATCAGGAACTTCTGGATTTGTCACAGGAATGGGAATGTCCTCTGGAACTTCCTCTGGAATTAGAACACTGGACAACTCTGAAATAAAGAGTCTTTCTCACAGGCTATGTGCTGTGGTTTAAGCATGGACACCAGTCTCACAAGCCTCTGATTCCACCTAAACTCTGCTCCTTCTGATTCCACAATGTATGATCTCAGCTCTGGACAAATATTCTACATGACACCAATCCGATCATAACTTCTGGACATCTGCATCCTTACCACTTCTTCTTTTAATGGATTGCGTGGTTTGTTGGTTTTATAGTAATGGGACTTCTGGGTTAGGTGCTTCTTCAAAAGATTGAATATCACTGATCTGTTGTTCTTGACAAATCAAATCAACAATTGACTACTGATTGGTAATGTGGTTCTGAATTGTCTTGACAGAGGTCTCTGAGCAGGTGAACCAAGAAGTTTATCATGAGGAACATTGCTAAGATTCAAGAGATTCAGGAAAACATTACTATTATCTCATTTTGATTTCTCTAGTAACTGTTTGTCACTTTGAACTGCACATTCTACCAAACCATTTGACTGAGGGTACTCAGGACTACTTGTGACATGAGTAAAGTCCCATTCTTCAGCAAATCTTCTGAACTGCTGTCTTGTAAATTGCGTGTCATTGTCAGAAATAACTTTGTGCAGACTACCATGCACTTCAAAATGATGCTTCATCTTAGTAATGACAGTACTGAATGCTAGGTTGGGAAGTAGGTCAATCCCGAACTAATTGGAGTAAGTCTACTAACACCAAATAATGTTTACCATTCTACTTGAAAATGTCTGTGGCTACTTTCAACCAAGGTAGTTCCGGAATCTGGTTTAGCTGAAGTGGTTCCTACTCTTGATGTGGTTTAGTACTATTACACACTGAATAGGATAAAAGTGCTCTCTCAATGTCTTGTGATATAGAAGGCCAAAATACCAGCCCTCTTGCCTTTCTTTTGGTATAATTGACTCCTGGGTGGCCACGATGCATGATAGTAATGTACTCTTGTTGCAAGGACTTTGGAACAATATCTTTCGGACCTTTCATAATGATAAATTTATCAGACAAAATTGCATCTCTGCATGGAAAATAAGGTTCTTGAGGTATACAAGATTGCTTCAGCACCTATCCTTGACTGATAGAGTGGTTGAGTGTTTGGAAAACTGGATCTGTGGCTGTGTGATCTTTTAACTCATCAAGACGTGTGGAAGGAAAATTTCAAACTTCCATGACTTCAAAATCAAGGTTCTCATTCTCATACTGTTTTGTAGAGTTTCTGGGTGATTTGGATAATGTATCATCAAGATGAAGAAGCTTGCCTTTCTTGTAGACAAGATTGAAATTGTGAAGAAAAAATATACCAACGACAACCAAGTGTCTTTGCTAAAAATCCACAAAATAACAAGGCAAAAAGTAACTAAGCAAAGACAAGGCTCCAGCTTCTTTTTCAAATGCAGACTGCTTTAATGGCACATAGATACAAGCGCTTTCACCATAGGCTTCTTCAGGTGTATGATTACCTTAGGTAACACACCCTTTATATATCAAATGGCATTACATTTAATTAGTTCTTAAACACATATTACACTCTATCAGTGGTTTACAAAGTAATACATCTATGTATGTTTGCATAAAAACATTAAATTACATTAACACTAAAAATACTATCAGATATATAGGAAACTATATAAATATATATATGAAAAACATATAATAAAAACATACATTATCTACGTAAAGGTCTATTCTTTAAAACTGGTCTCAATGGAATCACATCATTGAGACCATGTCCTGCATTAGCCCTGAGCCTCACTATCCATTAGACTTCCATCTTCTTTGTCTTGTTTCTAATATCCCCCTTTCTCTTGTTAACATCAGTTGTCCCTAAAACTCTAAATTTAAAGTTATGTTCCATATCGGTTTCTTTTACATGCTTTGCTAGGACATTAAAATTACTTCCTTTTCTAATGTGGTATACATGCTCTCTTATTCTATCTTTTAAGGGCCTATCAGTTTTTCCCACATATAAATTATTGCATACCTGACAGTTAGCTAAATAGACTACATGTTTTGTATTACAGTCAGCATTAACTCTCATATAGAAGGTCTTCCCCATATCTGGATGTTTATATTCTATTTCTGTTGTTATAAAGCTATACCAGTTACATTGTTTAAATGGTGTAGCTCCTACTATTTCCTGTGGTGCTCTTATTGCCTTATTAGTACATAATCTTCCTTTTAAAGATAGATTATTTTTAAATGTATATTGTGGTATGGGACTTACAATTTTTTTTAATTTGTTCATCTATAGTTAAAATATTCCAATATTTATTTATGATATTTGTATATTCTTTAATGTTCGAAGAATAGCTAAGACAAAGTCTTGGGTCTCTAGCCTCATAATTTTTAGTACTATTTCTTGCATCCACTAAATGTTCTAGAGGTTCTGAGAAATATGGCCTAGCTCTATTTTCTCTCAGTTTTTCTATTTATATAAATAACAAATTCATTATAGTCTCTTTCCATTAGTTCATTCCTAGTAACATTAACCTGATGCTTAAAATCTTCCTTCTTAACATTTAACCTGGAAGCTCTGTAAAATTGATTCTGTGCTACATTCTTAAAGATAAAATTAGGATACATACTATCCTTACTCAGCAGCTTGTTAACATGACAGTCCTTTCTGTACATCTTAGTACTTATTTTATTATCATCTTCTTTAATAACTGTAATATCTAAAACATTAACTTTATACTGGGAATAAACTCCAGTGAATTTAAGAAACTGTGTGGAAGTATTTAGATATACTATAAATTCTTTTAGTTGTTCTACAGTACCTTTCCATAAGAAAAAAGATCATCTACAAACCTGCAGAAGAATAAAACTTGATCTTTATAAGCCCCTTCTTCTATATACTCAGAATATTTTATTAGGGATCTATACTCATTGTATATGAAAGAAGGGAGGAAGTAAGGAATTGCTTGTTAGTTACACTAGATGTAGTGTCATTATTTAGTCATCCCTAATGACATAGGAATTAAATATGTTATTAAAATGGTGACTGAGTCAGGTAATATTTTACCAATGAAGTAGAATTGATACAAGCCCTACTAAATTTGGTATTGGAAAATAATATATTTATGTTTGGAGAAAGTACCTTCTGGCAAAAGAATGGCATAGCGATGGGTACATTGTGCGCCAATACTTATGCAAACATAGTAATGTCAGTATGGGAAAATGAGTATATAGAAGAAGGGGCTTATAAAGATCAAGCACCAAACCTAAAACAAAACAAAAAAACCCACAGGAAATAGCAGAACTGTTTACATTTGAACATCAGGTATGCGTGCAATGCATCGGGACTTTAATGGGGAGGAAATGGGAAGGGGAAACAGCAGAAGGAAGGCAATCAAGGAGGACTACCATAGGTGGTAGGTGAAATGTATCAGGATAAGCCAATTACACAGGCAGCAGCCCAGCACACTGCTATAAACTATGCAAAAACCTTTCAGGATGTTTTTTCCCCCAAACTCTACACCACTGGTGTACACATTCGGGGGAATTTTAAACTGACAAAACAAACAAAGCATGTTAGCCGCTGCTGTTGCTTTGATCTCTCAGTATGTGCTAGAGACTGAGGGTGGTGAGGAGGATAATGCTGACAACTATCTCATACCGAGGAGGAGGAGAAGAGTGTTCAGATCCAGGGTAACCTACTAGGAGCTACATGGTCTGTAGATAGTAGAGCACTACAGGGGGGACAGGGACATACTTTAGCAACTTGTTGAGCTGTGCCAGCCTCACCTCAGACCCAGAACCAACAGAGAGGAACCCATCCTATTGGATATCAAGATATGTCTAAAGTTAAGAATACTAGCTACAGGTACTTTCCAAAAACCGACTGGGGATATCATGGGGGTCTCACAGGCATCTGCGTCCAGGATACTCCATCAGTTCCTGGATGCCATGCGCCCACATGCTGCTGATCACATTTATTTCCCCAGCACCTGTGAGGAGAGGACCAGCAATATTAGTCTCTTCCACCATGTTGTAGAATACCCAGAGGTACTGGGTGCCATAGACTGCATGCACATCCACATCAAAGCACCATCCAGTGACCAGGGTAGGCTCTACATAAACTACAAATGGTTCCACTCCATCAACTGCCAGGTCATGTGCGATGCCGAGGGCATTATCATGAATTTGTGTGCTGGCAGCCCTGGAAGCTATCACAACTCCCACATCTGGCATTCATCACAGCTCTACCAGGCATTTTCCAGTGGGGACATCCCATATGGCCATCTGGTGGGGGATGCTGTCTATGCTGTGGAGCCGTGGCTGATGACACCCATCAGAAATGCACACACACCCACACAGGAATGCCATAATGAGGCACATGCACAAACAAGGATCATTATAGAGCATGTGTTAGGGTTGCTCAAGTCACGGTTCTACTGCCTTGACATATCTGGTGGACCTCTGCAGTACTCTCCACCCACATGTGCACACATGTTCATAGTATGTGCCATGCTACACAATATGATCCTGTGGAAACAGCTGCAGCAGGAACAAAACGGGGAAGGGCCACACAGCCCCCCACCATTGCCAAGATCTCCACAGGCACAGAGGGACTCAGAGGAGGAACATCCTGAGCCTGCCCCTGTAGGCAGACGGAGGCGTGCCCAGTATGCCCTGTCCTTGGCAAAGAGGCAACGCATAGCACATAAACTGACACTGTAGGGCCCAAGGGACTGATCTCTCTCTCTCTGACTCACACACACAGTAAAATGGATGCCAAACATCACACCACCTATACCTTACCATGTATAGACAGTGTACTGCATGCAGCTGACATACTCAGCCCTCAAGCACCGTCCTGACAACTGCCTCAGGCACAAGGTAAGTCAGTCTACTTAACAATAAATGAATGGAGTAGAATGTTCTGATAGCATATATATGGTATTGATTCAAGCATGCAAGGAAATGGGGTGGCTTACTGGGATAGCAGCAGACAACTGACAGCTTTGTGGACAGCAGGAAGTATATTCCCAGTACTTTGTTATCCACACTATGTAGTTCCACCCTAGTTGACAAATAGCACTGCAGTATATGTTGTGAGCGAAATAACTGGGGGGGGGGTCATATGTCACATGCATGGATGTCTAAGTGGGGGTTCCATACCCACCCCCAGCCTCACCCAGCAGATCAGCTGTAGAAAACCATACAGAAATGTCTGGCAAAGGCCCCCAAATGGTGACATTCCTGAAATCCCCACCTACAGACTTACACAGCAATATCACAGCAGGTCTGGCAGTGGCAGTATCGCTCTGAAAGGTAAGAAGTCTGAAACTATAAATGTTTATGCCAGAACAATCTGACCTGTGGTTGATACCATTATGCCTGTGGTCTTAATGATAGGGCACACCACTATGCTAATGCAACCAAAATGTCAAGCAAATATCAGCACAGTCTCTGCAAATGTGTATTGAGTACAAATGTGTCACCCCACCCCATTGTCCCATATAAATGCAGTAAACATGTCCCTAGCCTTAAGAAGCATCCAGACATCAACTAGAGTGATGGCTCAACACAAACAGAAAGCAATTGTCAGTAACACCCACAGTCAACTTACTGATGCCATCACAGGGGTGTCCACTGCTGGCAGCCTGGGAAACTGTGATCATCAGAATGCACTGCCTCACTACAGTTGGCCTGCATCTGTCACACCTGGCCTAAAGGCCTCTGGAAAATGCCCATGCCTTACCCACAGTGCCCTGTTAGGGAGTGTCATAGGATCCATAACACCAACATAACACAGTCTACGAAATGCAAAGAAAGGCCATGCTGCTAACTGCTAGGAGAAAACCTGCCAGCATCAGAGAGCCAGAAATCTGGACAAAGCCATGAATAATGGGGTGAAAAAGGTCCAAAGAGAAGGACACATTTGAAACACTGCTCTAATAATTTTAGAAAGTTGATGGAATGATTGTATTAGCATGGAATGTCTGAATGGTATGAAGTCTGAAACTGCAATGTCAACTGTCAGTAATATCTGACTTCAACCCTGAGTGACTTGCAAAACACTTTTCATTGAAAACCACATACATTTGGGTAACTATCCAGATATATGAGTCATGTGTCTGGACGTTCTGTAATACTCTGTACAGTCAACAGGCAAGGCTAGGAGTCTAAACATGGGAATGCACTCATTGCACGCAGTCCCAATTCTGGAAGATGGTGACATGTCTGTGCCCACAGAACCCTGGCCTACAGTCATAGGGAGTAACACACCCTTCCCTGATCACTCATCGTATGCAACATCCTGACCCCAAAATTTGGCCAGTAAAGCAAAATGAGGTGGGTCATACATATATGTGAGACACACACACACACACCTCCAGGCTGGTCAACCAGTCTGACACACACAGGACCCTCCAAGTGCAGTCAACCTTTGAGAAGATCCCTGTGCAAAGTACTTGTAGCTATAGGCCAACATATCTGACCCAGGACACCCACCCACATATCTTATTCCCTACAAATTTATCTGGAGTCTGCCTGTAACCCTGATCCTGCCTGACTTATATTACCCAACCGTGGACTGGAAATCAGACCATACCAGAACAGAAATGCAAAGAGATTCCACCATTATAATATATCCATCAAGGTGCTGGACATTTTCCACAGCTCCAGCAGTCAATTGGTCATAGGCACACCTCTCAACAGGCTGGGTTGTGCAAGAATGTGTAGAATTTGGCCCATAATATTGGTGTGTGCATTATCCATTGTGTATTCCTCTAGTAAATCACTGTGATGATCTGAGGAAGTATGTCATGAGGTACTGAAACAATGCATGACAGTGTCAAACATCATACATGTCAGATGTTTGCTAAAACAAGCCCTGTAACCCTAGCAACCCATACATTACTGAGGGAAATAGTCACAGTCACTGTATGGCCCATTGTCTCCCCATTTTGATAGACTATCTCCAAATATCCTACACCAACAGGTTGAAAGGTATGGCTCTAGCACAAAACAAACCAGACTGGAGTACAACAATCCATAGAATGGAGTCCCACATTTACTATAGAAGGTCACACTGGGCATGCTCATACACATAGAGAATTGTCATTAGGCTCTAGGAATTAACAGGCCTTCCCTACCCAGTGCACTTCCTATTGCCCTACTTTAGCAGTCCTGAAGATGTCTGTCACCACAGAAGTACCTTTCGTCAGGTCCCAGACCTATAAGCTCTGTGGCATGTGCGATAACTCTGTAACACTATAGTGCAAAAAACTAGTTAGGTATGCATTCTAATGTCAATTCTGGTAAATGTAAAAGTGTGTGTGTGTGTGTGTGTGTGTGTGTGTGTGTGTGTGTGTGTGTGTGTGTGTGTGTGTGTGTGTGTGTGTGTGTGTGTGTGTGTGTGTGTGTGTGTGTGTGTGTGTGTGTGTGTGTGTGTGTGTGTGTGTGTGTGTGTGTTTATAAGTTAAAGCTTTTGGGTCAATTCAAACCCAGTACACTTCCCCTTTCTCTACTTTAGCAGTCCTGCAGATAACACTCACCTTAGAAGTCCCTTTCATCAGGCCTCAGCCCCATAAGCTCTGTGGCATGTGTGATAACTGTGAAACACTATACTACAAATAACTAATTAGGTAGGAATTATACTCTCAGTCCATGAAAATGTAACAGTGTATGTGTGTGTGTATGTGTATGTGTGTGTGTGTGTGTGTGTGTGTGTGTGTGTGTGTGTGTGTGTGTGTGTGTGTGTGTGTGTGTGTGTGTGTGTGTGTGTGTGTGTGTGCATGTATGTTTATAAGGTAAAGCTTTTGGGTCATTTCAAAACCAGTACACTTTCCCTTGCCCTACTTTGGCAGTCCTGCAGATAACAGACACCTTAGAAGTCCCTTTCATCAAGCTTTTGCCCTAAAAGCTCTGTGGTGCGTGCAATAATTGCATAACACAATAGTACCAATAACTATTTAGGTAGGAGTTCTAATCAATCACAGTCCTGGCAAATATAAAAGTGTGTGTGTGTTTATAAGTTAAAGCTTTTGGGTCCATTCAAACCCAATACACTTCCCCTTTCTTTACTTTAGTGGTCTAGCAGATATCAGTCACCTTAGAAGTCCCTTTTGACAGACCTCAGCCCCATACGCTCTCTGGTGTGTCCGATAACTGTGTTAATCTATAGTACAAATAATTAGTTAGGTAGGAGTTCTGTTCCCAGTTCTGGCAAATGTGTGTGTGTGTGTGTGTGTGTGTGTGTGTGTGTGTGTGTGTGTGTGTGTGTGTGTGTGTGTGTGTGTAGTTTAAAGTATTTTGTGGCCTCTCTCACCCAGTCCATCACCCAGTGCCATACTTTACAGGGGCTGGTGATGTTCCTCACCTTAGAAGTAGCTTTGGACAACCTTCACCCTATAAGCTTCATGGTGTGCGCAATAAAAACTGTAGTAGCAATAAATAGGTAGGTAGGGGTTATAATCTTAGTACTGGCAAGTGTGTGTGTAAGAGCAGTATCCAGTCTGTGTGTGGGGGGGTTGTTATGTTTGTGTGTGAACCATATCCAGTGGGGTGAGTTTTGCTACATTTTGTTGTTGCTCACCCAGTACATGTCCCAGTGTTCACATTACATAGCCCACAGTTGTCATCCACTGTAGAGGGACCAGTAGACACTCTGCAGCCCTATAAGAATTGTGCCATGTGCAATAACTATGTGACAGTATGGAATTGATACATGGTAGGCAGCCCAGCTAATCCTTGGATATCACTCCCCACTCAGAAATCATACACAAACACACTCAGGTAGGCAGCAACCTCTACATCAGTAGGTGGCCTGCAAACTGGCTCACAGATAAAACCCACAGTTTGAAAGCAGCAGACTCCATGTCAGACTGCTAAACAGTCATGAGTGGAGCACCACAGATTGTGGACCTGGGTCCCCTCATGTTTGGGATCCACACCTCTAAGGACCAGCCCAATACAAAGGCGCCTTTGCTAACAAAGTTCGCAGATGACTACAAAGTGGGTGCTATTAGTTCCCCCCATGTGAGGTTGATATCCTTCACAAAGGCCTCTCTGAGACCTATGAATGTTGTCACAACCCTAGACATAAGCTCAATGTCAGATGATGTGCTGCCATCCTCATTGGGTACAGCATGGTTCCTATAAAGTAATACATTGATGATAGTCCACTGAATACTGATGTTGGTATAATGGAACTGAGAACACAGACTGACAGTGAGTTCTATGGTGCCCACCACAGTGCCACTGTCTTCCAAAAATCCTTCCATATGTCACTTCTCCTGACTAAGGGTGTTGAATTCAGGAAGTAAAAGGACAGTGTTTCCCTGTTCACTCCCCTCAGTAAGCCAGTTAATGTGTACTATGGCCCATTTGCCATGTACCCCACTGAATACCATCAAAAACAGGAGAGGCTGCAAATGTTCCTCACAAAGAGGATCTTGGGTACTACACACTTGCTCCATACAGACAGACTCCAACAACTGCAATGAATCTCTATCTCATATTGACTACTTGGGTGCGATCTCTGCCTGACATACACAGCCATATCTAACCCAACCCTGTCATGAATGCTACATCCGAAGAAACCAATCTGTCCACACAACATGCCCTGGATACCTCAAACTGATCCACACAATCAACAGGACATGCTGGAGGGACAGGTCCACAATTCAGAGACTGGCCATGCTATGGAATAGACGTCACATACATGTCAAGCTGAACATATCACTGGCTCGCTTCAAGAGAAATCAGGAGGAGTGGATGGGGAATAGAATTCACACCCTGGGTATCACTCCAGTGCCTATACTCAGTAGACGCACTGGGGAGTATTGTCATGTGGCATGATGCCAGTGTATTCCAATGGGCTAGTCTTGTAAGGCCTCCATGGCCATTTGCCACGTACACACCTATGAATCTTTAAACCTATGGATCTCAGTACTGTCAAATGTGTGTGGGTGTGTGTGTGTGTGCGTGTGTGTGTGTGTGTGTGTGTGTGTGTGTGTGTGTGTGTGTGTGTGTGTGTGTGTGCATTAGTGTATATAAAAGTGGTTGTGAGTGTATAAATACGGGTCTATATTATATCATCGACTGCTTAGCTTGTCGAACGCCTAAACGTCAACAGCTAAGGGTCAAAAACTTGCAATCATGAATGGCCAGTTAAGTGAATTCTTTCTTTGGGAAATAATTCACTTGGCCATTATTGGGAATTTGCCCTTTCCCCAAAGTAGAACAATCTCAGAGTTTGGAATATTTAGTTGGGGGGGGGGGTGTGAGTTTATGTTAGTTTTGCATGGTCAAGCAAATTCTTTCCCGATGAAATGATTCGCTTAACTGGCCATTCGAGATCGTACATTTTCGACCCTTAGCTGTCAACATTTCAGCATTCGACAAGCTAAGCAGTCAATGATATAATATACACCCTGTAAATATGTGGGTGAAAGTAGTTGGTGCCTGTCTCACTCAGTACAACTACCATTGCCATACCTTACAGTTGCTGTAAATGTTATTCACTATATAGGTACCCTGGGACACTCCACAACCTATAAGCTCTGTGGTGTGTGCGGTAACTGCATGACACTATAATACCAATAACCACATAGCTAGGGGTTTGAATATACATCCTGGCAAATGTGTGTGTGTGTGTGTGTGTGTGTGTGTGTGTGTGTGTGTGTGTGTGTGTGTGTGTGTGTGTGTGTGTGTGTGTGTGTGTGTGTGTGTGTGTGTGTGTGTGTGTGTGTGTGTGTGTGTGTGTGTGTGTGTGTGTGTGTGTGTGTGTGTGTGTGTGTGTGTGTGTGTGTGTGTGTGTGTGTGTGTGTGTGTGTGTGTGTGTGTGTGTGTGCATATATTATTGTGTGTAAGTGTGTCTAGGTGTAGGTTACAGTATTTTTTGGCCTCTCTCACCCAGTACATCACCCATTGCCATAATTTGCAAATCCTGGTGATGTTATTCACCTTAGCAGTACCTTCAGACAAATGTTACCCCATAATCTCCATGGTGCATGCGATAAATGCGTAACAATGTAGTAACAATTAATAGACAGGTAGGAGTCATAATCTCAGACCTGGCAAATGTGTGTGAGAGAGGAGTATCTTGTGTTTGTGTGCGAACTACATCGATTGGAAGAGCATGGTTTCATATTTTATGCCATGGTACTCACAGTACACATTCCTAAGTCTACTGTATGAGGTCCGCTGTTCACATCAGCCATAGTGATATCTGTAGACACTCTTCAGTCCTATAAGCACTGTGCAACAGTATGGAATAGTATGGTATGAATGACAAGATAGGTTGGCGTGCTAATATCAGTACTGGCAAGTGTGTGGGTACACTGGTATGTGTAGCAGTGGTTGTTAGTGTGTAGACTTGTATGTGACACTATTATGAGTACTCTCACACCCAGTACAGCCACCGTTGCCATACCCCACAAGGTTACTTGATGTTATTCACCTTACAGGTACCTTGTAACACTCATCACACTAGTAGACCTGTGCCACCTGCAATAACCGCATAATAGTGCGGTACCAGAACTTGATGGGTAGGGGTTCCAAACACAACACTGGCAACTGTGATCCTGTGTGTGTGTGTGTGTGTGTGTGTGTGTGTGTGTGTGTGTGTGTGTGTGTGTGTGTGTGTGTGTGTGTGTGAACAGTATTCTATGTGTGTTTGGTCAAAACAATATCCTCTGGGGTTGAGGGCATTAGCAATCTGAGGTGTAGTCCACCCACCACACTTACCATTGTCCACTATACTACAGCTGATGTCAACCACCATAGACTGAGATACAATCCTTCAGCCCTATAAGCTGTGGGGCACATGCAAGAACTGTTATACAGACCTGTGAAATGTGTACAGATACTGTTGTACCTCAGCAATGACATGGTCAATGTGTCACAACACTGCCATACCCCTCATTGGTGATGTCTGTGGGGCCACATCCTGCTGACACAGACACCTGGAACACAAACAGAATACAGCATGTGAGAACACATTTGCTTAGTATTACTAACACCAATAATGCATCATGGCTGAAAAGGCACACTCACACTCTGATTTGTACCCATTACAAATGCCAGATGACAGCACCTTACACAGAATTAAATACCTACACTCTACTAAAGTCACCCTGTGCATCAGACCCATATTAGCATGTCCCTGCATCGATGGTATGGATGGCATGGATGTGGTACAGGTATCATCATATGCACAGAGTGTTGTGTGGGTTTGTCAGAAGCCTAGGCTGGGCCATACGGTTGACATCATGTGTGTCTGTTTGGGGGGTGTTCATTAAATGAGCTGTGCAGGGGTGGTGTATGTGCGTGTAGAGGTGATGTGTCTGATGGTGATGTGTGTTTTTGTATACAAACAGTCACACCATGTGGGCACCCTACATAGGGGTATTTTGGACAGCTGTGGGCCATACATGGCAAGGTGTACAGTTCACCATCTCTGGGCATGGAAACAGGAACTGGCCCTGCCAAGGGTATCACTGGCACCACCAGGGCTGAGTCCATATGCAGTACTATTCCCCTATGGTGACTGCTGCCTGCTGGATCCACGTCCTTGTTGGGACTGGCCATGATCACGTGCCCATGGCCTGCTGCATCGTGGCATGGACAGCACACCTCCTTCAATAGTGCTGGTGGCACTGTCAGCATGGGAACGTGATGGTGCATAGCCACATAGACCCTTTGCTGATTATGGTGTAGCCTTATAGCCATGTAGCTGCTGGCCAGCATCCGCCAAATCCTCAAGCACAAATATTCCACAGTCGAGGAGTGCAAAAGTCTCCCACCACCATCTATCCATGACCCCAGTACACTGACAGATGGCTGCAGTGAGTTTATATTGCCACAGACACCAGGGACATGCTCATCCATGACCCTGCATATATATACATCTCGCATTACGTTCATTACGTGCCTGTGCCCCCATGACATCCTGGAACATGCATCTGGTGACTACTCCTGTGGTATTTGCAGCAGGGGCATGATTGGCTGCAATCCTCCTCTGAACACCCCTGCCCATCTACCTGTGTGGGAACTCACCAGCATTTTGGCTATGGCTAGTGTCTGTATCCTCACGTGCCATAGTCACCACAGTAGCCTTTTCCATGCCACCACTTGCCAACTGTCCATTATCTGTGGCCACTGGTGATGGGGTATGTGTGGGAATTGTGACTGTGTGTGGGGATGGGGTTGACAATAGTGGGATGCCAACCGATGGTACAGTATCAGCCCATGACCACCCCACCTGTGCCTCAATATGAGTATCATCATGGCCAGAGGCTGCAGAGACATTGACATCTGTATCAGAGCATGAGGGTCCACAGCCACCATGTCCACCTTTGAGGGAAAAATAAGATATGTAAATTACTACCAGCACTATAAGGTTTGCTGGTATACACACACACACACACACACACACACACACACACACACACACACACACACACACACACACACATACAGGTGAGGTGCCTCAAAGGCATTACACAGACCTCACATTAGACGACTGGGGGCATTCATGACACACAGTCAGACAATATATACACACTCTGGATGGACCCTCAGCATCATGCAGTGCAGCCCTTTCCAATTACCGTTAATTTTAATATACACCTCTGGGATATGTGAGTGGTGTTAATAGGTGATGGTCCTTCACCTAGCGCACAATGCACCCATGTAAATTATTGTTCACCTCTATAGCACTGTGGCAACTCCTACAGAACATACACCCCAATTGTACAGAGTTTTGCTGAATGTCTACATGTGTGGCTCATATGTTTGGTCTGTTCCTCATAACTCCTGTGCTTGTCTGATAGATTACTTGGTTAGCCTGTGGATTGGTGCCACTAAGTAATGTCTTAATGTGAGGTGCAAACTGCATAATCTGCAGTACATGTATGTTAAAACAAAGCCAGTTACTCAAACAACCTCCCAAGTTTACAGTGGACATAGTAAGTTTACACTCACCTGTTAACATGCCAGGATATATCACATGAGACATCAGAAATCAGGTCATAACATTGCCATCATTTCATATGACATATAACCCTTGCAATCCAACTGAAGAACATGCACATCAGTTACGTGTAACATCTGATAACTGAAATAGGTACAATAGGCTGGTTGCAGTGTACACACCCTTAAGGTAATACTCTGTTAAAGCACCTTTTGATTTAATCACAGCATGCAGTCCTCTTGGGAAGGTGTCTATCACCATGGCACATCTTGACTTGCCAATGTTTGCACACTCTCCCTTACAAAACACCTCTGACTATGTCAGATAGCAAGGGCATCCCCTGTACACTGCCCTCTTCAGGCGACCCTGGATATATCCTATTGGACATAGGTGTGGGCTTCAACTTGGCCAATGCAGAACATTGCATGTGTTCTGGTGAAGCCATCCTTTTGTTGATTTGGATGAATGATTTGAGCCATTGTTGTGTGAAAGGTGGAATTCCTCACCATCCACAGCTATGTGGCAGACACCAGAATGTTTTGGAGCAACAAGGGACTGGTGTTTAGAACTGTTCATAATCCTTCTAACTTGGCTGCAGCCCCAGTTCCAGCTTGTGAACAGCAACCGCAAAGCAGGACACTGTCATCACCATGCTTTGCTGTGGGGGTGGTGTGTTGTGTTGATGTGCAGTGGTGTTATTGTGCCAAACATACCTGTCAGAATTGTGGCCAAAGAGTTCAGCCATGGTCCCATATTACCATAATACATTTTTCCACTTGTTTTTGGTGCCCTGATGTATTGTTTTCAGACTTTTACCAGGCCTGGATATTGTTTGGTGTGAGGAACTTCTGCCATCTTCCAAACCAGGCAGGACATATGGAGACCATGGAAGATTGTTGTGACATGTAGTACACACACAGTACTTGCTGGAGATTCCTACTACTCCTTCACTGTTGCTATAGGGCTCCTGACAGCCTCCCTGGCAAGTTTTGGTCTTGTATTCTCATAGACTTTGGTGGGATGTCCACTCCTTCGCAATGTCACTGCAGACCCATATTTTCACCACCTTTTGATGACTATATGCACTGTGTTCCATGGTATGTGCAATGCTGTGGAAATGTTTTGGTTCCCTTCTCCAGGCTGATACATCTCAAACATGAGGTCTCTTAGCAGCTTCATCAGATCTATGCACACCATGGCTGTTGCAGTAGCAAGCAACTGGGTATATGTTAGGATACTCCTAGTAGGACAGCTGACCGTTATTTGCTGTTAATCAAAGAGTCTCTGTAATTGATGGCTGTTGTGTACCCAATAAGATGTACTGCTGTAGTTATATTGAAAGCTGCCTCAACACAGTAGTAGCTTCAGCCTGTGCACACATATGCATCTAGGTTGTTGTACTATTTTTATGTGTCATTTTTTCCCGTAACAGATGTGTTTGCTTTACAATTGAATTGTACAGGTTATAGGTCAAATGAAAGGTTGCCAGTATTTTGAACTTGTCTATTGTGCTCTCATTTTTGTATATCACAAATACCTGGCATTCTAATAGGTGTGCACACCATTTATATGCACTGTATACCAATAATTTCTACAATATGACCATAATTTTGGGCCTTTGCCCCTCCCCCATTTTGTTGGTCTTCGTCCAGATGTCCTGCAATGACAGGTTGTGAGGTATGCTACAGATATGTGACATCTCCTGCAAATAGGCCTCTGTGGTGACCACCGTGATGCAATGCAGTAAACACCACCACAGGTGAACATGCAGATATTGCCAAATGGCTGAGTGTAATAGCTGTGTGCATGGTCACATGCATTAACTTTAGCATGCCTGGGGTACTTGAGAGCCACAACAGGAAAAACCCCATACTTACTGGGTTCAGGCTGCTGTCCCATATGCAGAACAAAGGGACCAATGTAGTTGTATGGGAGAGGTATTGTCAGCAGATTCACATTAGGCATTGGTACAAGATGGACGTTATGTTTCTGCACAGGTGCACTACACACTATGATATTACACAATTTGCTCTCCTTCACCACAGATGTGCACTTGTGTGCATTACTACACCCCACCCACTAATCCATTTTGCACTAACATATGCATCTTGAGACTCTGTAGAAGACAGTTTAAATGCTACTTCATTACATTGATGTGCACTTTGGCCTTGCCTGTATGCTCCTCGCATGTTGCCTGGGTGCCACTCACCTCCATGACTGATGTTTCCCGTGTTTGAGTTTGTGTGGTGCTACCCCAAGGTTGGCAAGGAGATCCTTTCTCACCATATGTGGGGCCTGTGTGGCTGACCCCCCATCAGTAGCAGTACAGTCCCTTGCTACAGCAGCAGCCCTTGGCCAGTGACAATGTATCAGGTCAGTTGCTCTATGCCTGATTGTATATGCATCCATGGTGGCCCAAGACACTCACTCTGTGGATGATCTCATCCCACAGGGCAGTCCGCTGCTGCAGATTTTTCCGGCTATGGCCAGAAAGGATGGCATAGTTTAAGATTACAGCTTCTTTGATGGCTGCTGTCTCTGCATTGGTGTAAGGCGGTTGCCGCTGCATGGTACTTAGAAGACATAAATAGGGAAACACATCACAGGACCTCAGACATTGCCCAGAGTTCTTTACAGAGCCAGCACATGAATATGGGCTATCTTTAGCTGCCACTTACAAACACATCATACCCCTGTACCTGGCAGCACTTTATGAGCGTCTATATTAGAACATAGACAGCTTGGGTTGTTGAATGCTAAATCATCTACACCAAAGCATCAAACGCTTACAATACCGAATGGCCACATAATCTAATTCTTTCCTCGGGAAAGAATTCAGGTGGCCGTCCGTAAACAAAATAAACAAACATACCCAAACATAGTGGGGGACTTCACAGCCCTCTAACTAAATATACCAACTCCGAGCTCGCTCTACATCGGGGAAAGGGTAAATCCCTGATAACGTCCATGCACATTCTTTCCCGAGGAAAGAATTCGATGATGTGGCCATTCGGTATTCTAAGCGTTCTATGCTTAGGTATTGATGATTAAGCATTTGACAACCTAAGCTGTTGACAATTCAGTAGGAACCTCTGTATGAACATGCATTGTACTCCTGATCCTTATGTGTCATGCCCCCCCCCCAATGAGGGCCAGTACATTGCATAAACCACCATTCATCATTCATTTTTGTGTAGAGGGATGACAGTGGCCGTGTTCCTTGCAGATGGGATGTCAATGGTGCTCAGGGTTTGCTTGCATACAGTGTGTAATGGAGCTGGAAGCATATGCCTGGGTTTATGTAGGATGCAGACAAGAATGTTATCAAGCTCCAAGGGGACTTGCTTTTGTTATCTTGGATTAGGCAGTTTGCACCTGATCCATGATGATGAAGGGAGGGGTGTGTGTGCTGTGCATATCCACCTATACTGATGGTGATCCAGGGGGGTGATGTTTGCCCTCAACCTGTCTGCAGCAGGTTGGCTGTAGCTATGGTGTGTGTGTATGTGTTGTGATTGACTGCCATTACAGGGTGGGTTGGGTTGTTGCCTCTGAGACTGCAGACATATGTGAAGACGGCCTTGTGATTGCCCTTAGTGGATGTGTTCAATTTGTACTCATAGTTAGACTTACAGTAATCCACCTGTGACCTAATATGCTTATTCAGACAAAGGGTGACAGGCTGCCCAGTTGGTGCCTGCTCCTCCTTTGCCCTGTACAAGCAATATACCATCACATTATGTGCTTTGTGCATTGCTGCTGCCCAAAAAAAAGGTTTAATCTACTTTAGTGGATACAGGTTTTACAAGTAAGATATTGCTGAGGCCATACAGCTATGCAGGTGGTCATATATCTGCTTATAGTAGGCATGGACACAGGGTCAGAACACAGTTGGTCACCTCTACAATTTCAATGAGATATCCAGGTCTGTGTCAGGGCAATGCCACAACCAGTAGCTGTAGAAGTGTATCTCTGTTGGATGTACAGAAACTAAGGTTAGACACATGTACAGCATTTACAGCTTATTTACCAGACATTTTGCATCCCATATCAGTTGTTATGAGGTAGCTAGGTACACCTACCCATACATACATACGCAAAGGTAATACCTGCTAAACGTTTCTGTTCTATATCAGTATGGCACAGAGTAATTACAGTCTTGCTGCTCAGTCAGTCATGTTACCCTGTTAGGGCAGGACATCTGGAGGACACCACACATACATGGTGGGCTATGGGCCACAATTCGTGACACTGTCTTCATACTGCTGTAGCACATGTGTGTCACTTGATAGTGCAGTAGCCTTTGCATTCACAGACATACCATGGAGGATGTCTAATGCTCATATGGCAGGCAGAGAGGAGAAAGGCTACGTGTGTGGTAGTGAGGGTAGGAACTGTTAATGTTGTGAGTATAACTGGTATGGGGACAGAGCTAGCTGATATGCTGGACAGAGGAAAGGTGGATATATTGTGTGTGCCAGAGACCAGATGGAAGGGGTGTAAAACTGTGTGTATCAGAGTCAGGTACAAATAGTTCTATCATGGTGTATATGGGAGGGGAACTGGTGTAGGGATTAACCTGAAGGAACATTATGCCAAGGGTATTTGTGCAGGTGATAAGGGTGTTGGATAGAGTGATGTTTAAGAGGCTGGGAAGTAATGGTTAAATGATGACAGTTGTTAGTATATGCTCCCCTAATTGTGTGTGTGTGATGGATGAGACAGACGTACTTTGGTGTAGTTGGATGACATGGTGATGAGTGCATCCAAGGGTGAGAGAGTGGTGATTGGAGCAGATTTCAATGGGCATGTTGGTGACAGAGGGGATGCAGAGGTGATGGGTAGGTATGGTGTTAGGCAAAGGAATGCAGAAGGTGAGATGGTGGTAGAGTTTGCAAAAAAGGCTGGACATGGGTGTGGTGAATACATAGTTTTACAAGACCAAGGGGCATAGGGTGACATACAAGAGTGGAGAAAGATGCACACAGGTGGATTATCTCCTATGCAGGTGGGCCTGTTTGAAGGGGATTGGTAACTGTAAAGTGGTGACAGAGGAAAGTATAGTTAGGCAGCATGTAAGGTTCATCTGTGGGATGATGTTGGTGATCAAGAAGAGGGGGAGGAGTGTGAGGGCAGCACCATGGGGGATCAAATGGTGGATACTGAGAAATGGTAATTGTGAGGTTGAGTTCAGGGAAGAGTTAAGACAGGCAGTGGGTGGCAGTGCAGACCTAGCAAATATCTGGGCAACTACATCTGAGCTAGTAAGGGAGATGAGTAGCACGGGGCTTGGTGTGACATCTGCACAGAGGAAGGAAGACAAGGAGACCTGGTGGTGGCATGAGGAAGTACAGGAGAGTATATAGAGAAAGAGGTTGGCCAAGGAGAAGTGGGATTATCAGACAGATGAATAAAGTAGACTGGTGTATAGGGAGATAGGGTGCATGGCAAAGAGAGTGGTAGCAAAGGCTGACTATGGGGCATCTGAAGGGTTGTATGTAAGGTTAAACACCAGGGATGGAGGATAGGACCTGTACCAATTGGCTAGACAGATGCATGTAGCTAGGAAGGATGTGCATCAAATAAGGCTGATAAAGGATAATGGTGGAAGTGTACTCACAAGCGAGGAGAGTGTGTTGAGCAAGTAGAAATAGTACTTTGATGGACTGTTGAACGAAGAGAATGAGAGAGAGAGAAGGTTGGATGATGTGGGTATGGTGAATCAGGACATGCAACAGATTATCAAGGGGGGTGTAAGGATAGCTATGAAGAGGTTTAAGAATGGAAAATCTATCTGTCCAGAAAACATACCTGTGGAAGCATGGAGGTGTTTAAGACAAATGGCAGTGGTCTTTTCAACTGGATTGTTTATTGTAATCTTGGAAAGTGAGGGGATGTGTGAGGTGTAGTTAAAATGTGTTTGGGTACTGATTATGAGAATAAGGGTGGTGCACAGAGTGGCAGTAACTACAGTGTGATAACATTGATCAGTCGCAGCATGACGCAATGGTAAAGGGTGGTGGGAGCTAGGTTAAGAAGTTAGGTGAGGATTACTGATCAGCAGTATGGTTTCATCCCAGGAAAGAGCAGTACAGATGTGATGTTTGTTCTGAGAGTGCTGATGGGGACATACAGAGAAAGTCAGAAGTAGCTGTGCTGTGTCTTTGTGGACTTAGAGACAGCATATGACAGGATGCCTAGAGTGGAGTATTGCATGAGGTGGTCAGGAGTGGCAGAGGAATCCATAAGAATGCTACAGGTTAGGTACAAGGCTAGTGCGACAGTGGTGAGTTCTGCATTGGGAGTGACAGGTGCATTTAAGGTGGAGGTGGGAGTACATCAGGGATCGGTAATGAGCCCTTTTTTATTTACAGTGGCAATGGACAGGTTGACAGACATGATCATACAGGAGCCCCCCTAGACTGTGCTGTTTGCAGATGACATTGTGATCTGTAGTGAGAGTAGGGAACAGGTTGAGGAGACCCTGGAGAGGTGGAGGTATGGTTTAGAGAGGGGAGGAATGATGGTCAGTAGGACTAAGATGGAATATATGTGTGTGAATGGAAGGGAGGATAGAGGAATGGTGAGGATGCAGGGACTACAGTTTTCAAATGTGGATAGGTGTAAATACTTTGGAGCAACAGTTCAGAGTAATGGTGAATGTGGGGGAGAGGTGAAGACGATAAGAGGATCTGGATGGTGGAGAAGAGTGTCAGATGTGATTTGTGACAGATGAGTACCATTAAGAGTGATAGGGAAAGTCTACAAGAGTGTAGTGAGTCCAGCTATGTAATATGGGTTGGAGACATTGGCACTGAAAAAAGAGGCATGAGTCAGAGCTGGATGTAGCAGAGTTAATGATGTTAACATTTGCACTGGGTGTGACGAGGGTGGATAGGATTAGTAATATGTATGTTTACTGTATATATATATATATATATATATATATATATATATATATATGTGTGTGTGTGTGTGTGTGTGTGTGTGTGTGTGTGTGTGTGCCACGCTGGTGTCTGTTGGTCAGTGTTGTTACATCCCTGTAGTGCCTGATATATTTGCAATTACATGTGTATTCCCCCATAGCAAAATTGGGTTAGTGTTGTGTCAGTCTGCCTGTAGTTTAGACAGTACTTGGTGACATGCCTAGTAGCTCAGTGTAGTTTCCCTACTGTGATGTTATGTCCAGGTATTTATCAGATGCACTGTTGCCTGGCCCCCATGTGTGTTGTGTATGTCTGACACATCAGTGGGATGATGTGAAGATTTATGTCAGTAACTAGTGGGGAGTAATTTGGTTTTGGACTTGGGCTATTCCAGTCAATATATGTTACAACAGACAGGAGGGCATTACTGTATCAACTGTGTTCATAGGTTCATAGGTTGGTATTAGGCTATTGGCCCTAGGGCCTATACATGCCTACCCATAACAATTCCCTGGATATTTCTTCCCACAATATTTACTTCTCTGGACCCCTGTCTAGCAGGGAGACTGATATGATCCCCAGGGTGAATTTCCTATCTCCCATCCAATCATCAAGGTTCCTTTTGAAGAGGGCCAAGGAGGTGCTCTGCTTGACATGTATGGGCAGTCTATTTTAGAGTATGGGCAGTCTCTGGGTCAGGAACCTATCCCTCCAGCATGTTTTGTTCATTGTGATCACAAGGTTTAGATTCTTGGAGCATGTGGCTCTGAGGGATTGGGATTTCTTTAAGTGGAGCATGTCCAACAGCTCAGGGTTTGACATGGCCTTTTATGTTAAGCAGAAATCGTCTCTGAGTAGACGATATTCCACAGAGTATAGCTGGAGTTTTTTTAGATGGTCAGCATATGGCATCTGCTTTAGGCCTGTGATTCTTTTAGTGAGGTATTTCTGTGGCCTTTCCAGCTGTTGCAGATGTCTTGTGAGGTACATACTGAATGGGGCATTATACTCTATAATGGGACTAATGAGGGATGAGTACAGTGGGACAATAACCTCCTTTTTTCTGGATGAAAAGCCCTTAGTGATGAGGTGTGCTACATAGAAGGATTTCCTGACTGTTGTGGTGATGTGGTTATTGAAATTGAGACCACTGTCCACCTGTGTCCCTAAGTCTCTCATCACACTTTCGATATTTAGTGTACTGCCACCTATGTGGTAATTCATCGGTGCATGTTTGTTTCCATAGTGGATAACTATACATTTCTTGGCATTAAGCTTGAGCCCATGGCTCTGGCACCAGGCATCTGTTTCTGTAAGGCATCTGTTTCTGTAAGGCCCTTTTGTAGACTATCCACATAATTTAGGGATTCAATAATGGCTCCCAGTTTGCAGTCAGCTGTGAACATTGTTAGTCAGAGTCCATTAGCATTGGCCTGTACTGCAGAGAAGTAGATGCCAAACAAGAGTGGTCCCAGAAGTGAACTGTGAGGTACTCCACTTGTCACTTGCCTGGAGCTCATAGGTTCATAGATTAGTACTAAGCTAACTGCCCTTATGAGCCATTTTAAGCCTAGCGAATTATCCCTTGTGAGACTCAAAACCTGCACCTTGTGTTTGTAAGACAAACACCTTAACTATTAGGCCACCCTCCCAACCCTGGATTTGGAATTGGCTACTTTTACAGTCTGGGTTCTGTCAGTAAGCTAGTTGGCAACCCATCAAGTGATGAAGGAATTTATGCCCAGCTTAGTAAGTTTATCTATGATTCCAGAGTGGGGGATGGTATCGAAGGCCTTGGCGAGGTCCAGATAGGCTGTGTGGACCGCCTTACCCTCATCCACATCTCTGGAGACTGATTCGAAGAAGTCAATCAGATTCAGGAGACAATATCAGCCCTTCACAAACCCAAATTGGGTGGGGTCCAGTGTTTTAAAGTTACCGATGTCTTTGTTTATAAGTTCCATGATAATGCGTTCCATGCCCTTGCAGATCAGGCTTGTCAGACTGATGGGATGGTAGTTCCCGGGATCCAAGGTGGATCCCCCCCTGTGGAGTGGGATAACTGTAGCTGTGCGCCACTCAGTGGGCATGAAGCCTGAGGTGAGGCTATGATTAAACATGACACTTAGGTGAGGTGCCAGTTCATTTTGTAGTTCATGTAGTACACAGCCTGGGATGTCGTCTGGTCCCATGGATGCTGTATTCTTAGCTTTGGAGAGTGCAGTTTCTACCTGTGTGGCCGTGATTACCAGAATTTGGCAATCTTTTGGTATTGAGATAGGCCCTTTAGGGGGTGATAGGGGGGTGAAGTTGGCACTAAATCGATCTGCCAGGATATTGACAATGTCCTTGGGATCAGTATATTTAATGCCATTCTGTTGTAGCTCATGGCAGATCTGAGCATTGCCATTTAGATTCTCGACATAACTATAGAATGCCTTGTGGTTGTCTTTGGAATCTTTGGCAATTTTATTTTCATAACTAGCTTTTGAAGATTTTATGAGGGATCTCAGCTTCTTACTAAGGCTGGTGAGGTAGTTTTTTGCATCCTGGGATTTTCCTCTTTTCTGCAACACTTTCTTCCTTCTGTTGTATAGTTTGTTTATAGCAGGGGACCACCAGATTGGCTTCCTTTTTTTGGAGAAGATCATCTTGGTTCTATTTGGGATGGCACGATTCTTGCACAAATGGATGTGCTCGTACAGTGCCTTAGTGTAGGATTCTTCAGTCGAACTTCCAGATCTCATCTGCATGGGTGTCATGAAGTTTGTCACTTCTGACTTCAGTAGCATGAAGTTGGCTTTGGAGAAGTTTTTTAAGGAGGTTTCCTTACTGGGGGGTGGGGGTGAGATGTGGATGTCAAGGGTTTTTTGCTTATGGTCAGACCTGACCAATGAGGGGGTGACCACTGGTGTGGAGCATCTTTCACCCATGTTGGTAATGACCAGGTCTAGGATACTGGAGCCCCTGGTGGGATAATGGATTAGTTGATCCAGGGCTTTGGAATTTATGAATTCAAAGAACCGTTGGGAAAAGGAGTTAGTACCTGAGTAGTTTTCCCAGTTAATGGCAGGGTAGTTGAAATCACCCAGTATTAGGCTGTTTTGTTGTATCTTAATATTTTCCAGTATATTTAGAAAGGTGTAGTGAGAATCTTGGGGCATGGTGGGGGATCTGTAACAAGCTAAAATTTGGATTGCTGACTTACCTAGTGTTAGCTGCATCTGGAGAATTTCAGATGCATTGTGTTGGGCAACTAGCCTGGAGGTGTGAATATCTTTGGTGAATATAGACACTCCTCCACCTTTAGTGTTTCAGTCTTGGTTTTGCGGCCGAAAAGTGTGGCAAGAGTTGTAGCCTGGTATTGCAGGGGTGCTCTCTGGAGCCTTGAACCAGGTCATTTACTGCACAGATATTGATGTTCTTCATTTTTAGGAGTGTCTCGAGAGAGTTCATTTTGAGGTTTAGACTTCTAGAATTGAGTAGCATTACCTTCAGATTTTGCATGCTTGTATCTGTTACGGTGGTGGTTTTATCCTTTGAATCTTACCTAAAAAAGGCACTATAGGGGTGGTAAGAGCTTTAGCCAGCAACCTGAATCCCAGGGGTGACATTTGCAGACCATCTCTGGCAAAGCATCGTGGTTTTTCGATCATGTCTTCCCAGGCAGACAGATACTGGATCCCCTTTGAATGACACCATTAGCTTAGCAATTGTTGAAGTCAATCATTTTGTCCTTATATTGTGGTATTATTCTGGGTGAAGGCAGGATGCTACTCAGGGCTAGGCTCATACCTGCCTGGGCCACATGATCCAAGAGCTCTTCCATGTCTCTTTTCATGTAGTCCAGGGAGGTACATCTCAAGTCATTCACTCCAGCATGGACAATGACAGAGTCGTATTTGCACTTGTTGTGGAGTGACTTGAGTGCATGCATTATGTGATGGATCCTGGCACCCGGCAGGCAGCTGACTATAATTTTCTCCTTGTTCAGCCTGGTGAGTGGGACATCAGTGTGCCTGACTATAGAGTCACCTATGACTAATGAGTTGGGTACATGGTCTTGATTAGGGGCTGTTGTTGCGTGGCACACTGGTATTGTGAGCTATGTGTCACTTTGGCTGTGACTGGTGTTTGTTTGTGTTTCAGCTTCGGAGGTCCTTGTTGCTTGGGCAGGTTAATGTTAAGGGCCCCCACATATGTGGGTTTAGTGTTGCTATGTGTGGGTGTTGATGGTGTGGGTTTTGAAAGGCTATGAGTTGCTTGAGGTGTAGTGCAGGTGTTAACCTTCTCCTCTTGACTGTCTAGCACAATCTTGGCTGGAGAGAGCTTTGCTTCCAGTTTGGCTATGTAAGTGCATCTCTCGCAGGTTGTAGTGTTGGGTGGTAGGAGGAGAGGATTGCCAGTGTACATGAGGCAGTTGCCACATTGCCCCAGTATGCCCAGATTTATCAGGTGGACAGGAGAAATCACCGGAAGCTGACCCTTGGACATACCTGTTTAGGTGTTTTTTTTGTAAAGTATAAGAGTTGTTTTTTCTTACCTTTGCAAGGTACTTTGCAATTATAGGCTTAGTGCCTATGATTAATTTCTCCTTAAAGACAAGGACAGATGAGTGCTTGTATCAGTTTCAGGCTTCTTAGTGATTTCCAGCAGGTTCTAGAGCAAGTGCTAGAATCAGGGGTTCAGATTTTAGTGCTGCTACTGAGAAACCAGCTAGTTCTAAGGGAAAATTTGAAGAGCAGACTTTCTGGCACCTGGAATAGTTTAACTGTAGCCTTACAGTAGTGCACAATGCAAAAAATGTACAAGCACATGCGTGTTTAAGCCAGAAAGTTGAAAGGAATAGAAATTAGCACAAAAAAGGCTAATAAAATTACTATTTCAGAGCTGGAAACCACTCCTCTAGCATTAGATAGGCAGTACAATGCTCACCACTCCCACTGGTAAGTAGTATCTACTCCGGTATTTGGAGTGTGTCCCCAGTTTCATGGCTTTACACCCCCCTTTGCCAGTCTTGGTCCAGATTTGTTGCACTAAAGGGTTCTGAGCATACCTCTCAACTGGTTAGAGTGCTTCCGACTGTCGAGGATTATTGCTCATATTTATGTTCTGTTCCACAGACTCATTATTTTTATGTCTGTGTTAAATCATTATGATGATATAAGGATTTCTATCAGTAAATGCTGACATTCATTTCAGTTTGAGAACTCACATCCTTCTGAGCATGTATGCTGACACAAACCCTTTTACTGTAGCAACATTCTATATTTATAACTGCAGCATGTGCATTATGTCC
Organism: Protopterus annectens; assembly: GCF_019279795.1. Taxonomy (NCBI): domain Eukaryota; kingdom Metazoa; phylum Chordata; order Ceratodontiformes; family Protopteridae; genus Protopterus; species Protopterus annectens. Next base: position 1,602,923,530 of record NC_056735.1, on the reverse strand, counting down.
CTGTTCTTGGACCATTGTCCCCCCATTTTTACATCCTTTGTCCAGAATTCTTGCACTGAGAGGTGGAGAGGTATGATGCTGGGTATGACTCCACTAGATGTTATGACTATATACATATATATATATATATATATATATATATATATATATATATATATATATATATATATATATATATATATATATATATATGTATATATATATATATATATATATATATATATATATATATATATATATATATATATATATATATATATATATATATATATATATATATATATATATATATATATATATATATATATATATATATATATATATATATATATATATATATATATATATATATATATATATATATATATATATATATATATATATATATATATATATATATATATATATATATATATATATGTGTGTGTGTATTTATTCCTTTTTTGATATCCATACACATATTTATATAAGAATATACATGTATATATTCTATACGTATTCGATTTACATATATAGCTCCATATATCTGATGTATATACTGTTTAATATTTATGTATCACCATACACATCTATATGTGTATATTTATATATACTAAACATGACTAATTCCAGAGTGTTTGTGCCCTGCTATTCTATACCTATACTGAATGATATACTTGAAAAAGCAGCATTCATTAATACATCTCAGATGGTATCGTGGTATTTTGCTCTGAATATGGTGTTTAGGGTCCTGGGTTCAAGACATGGCAGGGCTGATTAATTTGTTGCTGGGCAGAACAGTGGCTGATGGAGACAGGGTGATTAAGACAGTTATAAGCGGGTTTGCATGATGGTAAGCGATGCCAACACATGGTTTAATGGTGAGCTGCTTAATCTGTATAGGCATCGTTTAGCATTGGGCAACCTCACTTACTCGCACTTACCCCCACTCTAATTTCTTTAAAATAAAAGAAAAAAGGGATGTGGAGACTGGTAGAGATGGATGAAGGCTGCCAGCCTAGTCAACTAGAACTTGGTACACAATTCTTTCCTTTGTAAATATGAATGCTGAAATACAGGCTTGTTTTCTTAAATGAAAGAATATGCTGTGAAAGGATAAACTTAAAACAATGTAGCAACATTGCCCTCTGCTGTAAAGAAAGCTAAGTCAAGCATTTCTTGTCTGTCCTTTGAAATTAAAAGTATTTCATGACTGTCTTTGATGTTTACAATTTGGCTCCTGCCGGGCTAGATGAAGGCCTCCTGCCTATTGTTTTAAGGCTAAAGTTAATAACCAGAATTTTCATGTGGAATGCCCTTTATTTCTCTGGTTTTTGCCTAGGTGTAAAATAATGTAAATGCAGTTTCTGTCAGCCTGGGAACACCAGGAAAGTGTAAGAAAATGATGTAATGAGAATCAGGACTGCAATAGCAATTTAAACAGAGAGAATCAGAAGACATTACACATTTTTGCCTGGACCATCCATCTCACAGCACTGTCTTGCTCATATGCAAGTTATCTTAGACTTGTGTTTTCTTTTAGAAATAGCCAGGAAATAGAAATATTAGACCTATTGTTTTTCTGTGATGTCAGAACTGTACTACTGATTTATTTTAAGTATTTCTGTGTGATGTCTGAACTCTTGACTAGCACTGTGTAGTAAGAAGTATTGCCTTGTGTTTTTAATTATTTATTACTAAATATTTTTAAACCCTTTTAACTTTGGCTGTTTTGTGTAGAGATTATTTAAGCTCTTAAGAGTACTTGCATGTCTTTGGTAAAATTGTACAAAGCCACTCTAATAGCTTTAGCCATGGGCTATACTACCAATTGGATAATAATATTGCACAGTAATAACTGGACACCCTTTTATGGGCCTTTGAGTGGGTGATCAGTATTTGTGGGTGGTGGCAAGTGGAACTACCATATAGTCTGGGAGAAAGTGGCCCGGCTGGAGAAACTGTGCCAATCTTCCCCAGGAGTGTCTGTGTGGTTGTATAAACTCTTATCTCAAACTGCATGTGTGTGTCAGCTACTTGGGCAGGGACATGAAGCACTGGTTGGACAGAGATGGTGCTAGAGGTTTTAGCTTGCCCACTAGGCTGAGATCTGGACCCTATAGCTGTGCCAGTGGGGAGTCTTATTGGGGACCTGGAGAGCAAGGGATCAACCAGCCCCAGACTGACTGTGATCTCTGTGTGCTCTTAAGGGAAATTGCACTTTACTGTATGTATTTGTTATCTTTTCCTCATATATGAGATGCCCTCTCTGGTCTTAGTGGTGAAGACTGAGGCTCCTTAATTGCTGGGCCGGAGCACAGGCATCATAAGCAGTGATAGGAAAGTGGTGAAAAAGGGGGCATACAGAGGGAAAAACAATATGAAAGATAGCTAGTGATGTGCAAGATGGGTGTAGGGAAGGTCCATAACTGTCCATTTCTGATACAGCAACAGCTATGCAATTGTACAGAATTTGGAGGTGAATTTGGACACTCAACCCCCTGAGAGAGGGGTGAGAACAACAGTAATGTGTTGTTAAGCCAATTAGACCAATTTCCATGTGTCCAGTGGAAACATGCAAAATGGACAGCTATGTACGGGGCGATGTGTTTTTTTTTTTTTTTTGCGGGAACAGATTGCCCCTTTTTTTTTTTTTTAATAAGGTGAAAGTGGGATGTTGGGCAAGGATAGTAGGTATATTTGGAGAGGTAAGATGGGTAGGAAGACAGACAAGACAGCAGACAGGGTCGGTATATGACACATCTGGGGGGTAAACACCTTGGACTGGGAGGGTGGTTGGGAATCAGATGCTCACAAGCTCCCAAATTGATATAGTGGGACTGAGGTCCCCACCCATGGACAGTCACCACTGCACCTTCACAGCCCCAAAGATGGCTGTGGTGGGGGCTGAGCAGAAGGGGCAGGCTGACCCTCAAGATGCACCACGCTGCCCTCAAGCTGGCACAGCTGATCTCTGAACTCCTTTTGAAGCTTGCTATGCACCAATCCCTGGACCTGACTACAGGTGACAGTGTCCTGTGTGCGCCAACTCCTGGGGGGAACAGGCCCCATCCCCTGATGTGGTTCCACCTGAAGGTGGTGCAGAACCACCAGACAAGGAGGTCCCAGGTTGGGACCCAGACATGCTGGGCCTGGTGCCATGGCCAGTTGAGTCGGGACAGGCATATTCACTGGGATTGGCCTTCCCAGACGTGCTATGGTGTTGAGGTTTTACAACCTATGTTGGTTAGTCATGAACAACACATTCCAGCATCAGTTATAACAGCATGCATGGGTGTATCCATTAACCCAAAACAACAGATTTGAAACAGTTGCATAGCAAACAGAACACATGCATATATGGAACCACAGTGGACATTATAATGGCATGCAGGTTACATTGATAGCAGTAGGCCACCAATTATAGTATTTGCACAGGGAACATTAATAGTCAACTGTTTAAATATTTGTAGAACAATAGGACACATATCCCAACAGCAGGTTTGGTGGAAAACATACCCGTTGATTTATGTGTTTAGATTATTGGTGCAGATAGGGTGGGAAAGAGAGAAAGAGATGTTAATTAACAACTGTATAGGCTTCAACTGCTCACAACTTTAATGATCATTGCTGTAACCATTACTCTCCAGGTATTACCTCACATTACATCGACCTATGGCCTTGGGTTGGGCAGTGGTATGTTTTCGGTGTTATGGTGTTGAAATTTTTAAATGTCGCTTGATTCTGTTTTTAGCTGTTATGTACTTTCGATGGTCTAGTCTCGATGTAGTCATTCGATGTAGTGTAGCGTTTGTACACAGTGTATAATTACAGCCTTCTTACAGCTCATTTATACCCTTTCTTACCTGGCAGACCTGTGGAGGACATTACCGTTAACACTACCTGACTGTTTCTATCCATATTCACATAATCAAGCTTACATATGTGCAGTCATAATGTGTGTGTGTGTGTGTGTGTGTGTGTGTGTGTGTGTGTGTGTGTGTGTGTGTGTGTGTGTGTGTGTGTGTGTGTGTGTGTTACTGCCATACTCTGCCTTGATTTCTATCAGTCTCCCTAGGTGTTGGTAGCACTAGCTGTGACAGCATGACACCTGAGGGACATTTCTTGGAGGAGACTACTTGGTGTATGTAATTATCTTGCTGTCATTTGAAGCCTTGGCGTTGGACAGTGGGTCTTTTACACACTGTATAATTGCAGCCTTCTTACAGCTCATTTATAACTTTTCTTACCTAGTGGACCTGTGGATGAAATTTATGTTAACAATACCTGACTGTTTCTACACATATTTATGGGTGAGATTATGCATACAGCTTAATACTAGTCCCAGTGATTCAAGCTGTGCCTGTTTGTGCAATAAGGAACAACAAGGTTGTGTTTCATCACAATGAGCTATTGGTGAACTGCTGTTTCTTTCCTGACTGTTTTCTGCATAATACTCTCTTGTTTGAACAATCTGCTTTGTAATTCTGACATTCATGCAGGGCAGATAGTTTGTATACTGTGTACTCATACCTTCACATATTACAGTATGGAAAACGATGGCATTACTATTCAGGTATCAGATCTTGCTGCATGGAACATTTCTTATAGTTAATCTGTTTACAACCCCAACATCTTTTTCAGATGGGCCTCAGTTAATTAATGCTGTCAGAGCCATAGTTTCTATGCAGGAACTGTACACATTTAGATTCATACTACTACATAGCAAAGTAAACACAACAGTCTGGGGTTTTGAATTTTACTGACAGGTACTGACACTTTTATTGATATATATCCTGTATGTCAGTATTACTCTGGTAATGTCTCATTTACTCAGTACAAACAATACACATTTCTAACTACGGTCAGCCTTTCTATTTATTTGCCCTGACTACTGCAAGCTAGAGGAGTCCAATCATGACCCTGGACTCTGAATGCCCCAACTCTACGTCTGAAAGCACACACCCACAACAACACCAGCTATAGTGCCTGCAGTAATCAGCTACAACTGGTTATGGTTGCATTCCTGCCTGTGGGGTGTTAATAGCACTAGATTCACACTATTTGTCACATCTGGCCAATTTTGAATATGCTGAGCTAAGCTAAGTGATGGGCAAACCCATTTAGCACAGATAAGCATTGCTTAAAGTGTTAGATACTAAGCATTGCTTACCAGTGTGCAAATCTGCTTAGCAATGCTAAGCATTCAAATTTAAGCAATGCTTACTCTGGCTAAGCATGGCTGAGCACAATTTAGCATTGTTCAGCTTTCATTTTATGGACTATCAGGATTGTGGGGTTGATTCCTTTTTAATGACATTTTATGATATGTATGTTTCGCTTCCATAACATCCCCCTATGCGCTTTCATTACATTATATTCTTTTGTGGCTATACTCTATGAGACACTTGTGTTTATATGCAGGATTCACATCTGTACTACACTGACATCTCACATTTGGACCTGCTACACTACCCTGGTTAACAAATATATATTATTCACTACCTATTTACAAAAAAAATTACTTTTAGTGCTGTTTTCACATATAAAAATCAATATACTGCATTGGGGCTTGAACCATGAATGACTGTATGTTAAGTGAATGCTTTAACCATTATGCTATTTTATTTTGCCTAATATGGCTGTATATTTCTATTTAGCTCCTTCTGATATTTAAGCTATGCTATACACAGTTGCACAACTTGCACACCCACTCAGCTATGCTTAAACTTTAGTGGGGATGGAAAAAAAATATTTGTTGTATTTTGCTTAGTTTAGGGATGTGCACATAGCTAACAGTCATATCTCTCCACCTCTTACAGCATACAATGTGGATGAAGCCTAACATGATGGGAGGGCAAAGAGGACACATTATAAATATTGCTCTTACAATCTTGGGAAGTTGATAAATAATAGGTTTTGCATTAGCATGACTTACTTGAAAGATGTGAAGGCTTAAACTCAAATGTTTATCATTATTTAATGACTTCAAGCCTCAGCTCTTTTCCAGGACACAAATCTGGGCATTCTTCAGATATCTGTTCAGTTGGGGGTATGCTGACAGTGTCTGCAGACACTGTTTTTCTTTTCAAAGTGCCGTATAGCACTTCCTGAGTGCAGGGGGCATGTTTATTGTGCGAGCAATGCTCGGACACTCCCCCTGCACTCATTCACAGATCATGCCTGTGCAGGTTATACAGCAGCATGCCTTCATGAATATGCAAGGCACGCTGCTGTGTTGCATGGGCACGATCCGCTCCGTGCAGGAATAGCACTATTCCTGCACAGAGTTTAATGAATCTCGGTGTATATATGTTCCGAATCTGGTGTTTTTAATTCACTCTGAAGAAGCCTTGGAATTGTTCTTTGGGTGAAAACACTCAGTGAATTTCTGTACTTTTTGAATAAACTGGTGAGGGGCTTTACACACTTTGTGGATTTTTCCATTGAGTTCTGAGTCATGTTACCTTATGGTACTTTTTTTATATTAATTTTTATATACATACATGCTTACATCCCAATGGCTTACTACAAAATGGCAGTGTAGCTTGGACGTGCTCAGTATTTATACACTTGTGCAAGCCCTTGGATAGCTTCTTAAATGTACACACACACACATTGATCTACAATTATGATTTTTTTTTTGTTTTTATAATGGTGAGAAGGTCTTGGAGTACCAATAATACTTGCCCATCACCTGCAATGTGCTAAATTAAGTCAAGGAAATACTTAGATCCACTCGGCTAAATTATACTATTAATGCTGTTGCACTACAATACCAATGAGGTGCAGCTGGTGTCACCATAAACCGTGCCTCCTCTGTAACTTATACCACAATTGCACAGACCTTGCTGACTCAAACTGGACATTCCAGATGCCCAGCTCTGCAGAGTTATAGAACATAACACTCAGTGCTTCATCAGGTATGCCTCTCTGACTTAAAACTTTAGTGGTGAAATTCTAACCAATTATATGTAAGGCCCTATACTTTCTGCAAACCTCTAGCACATTCTGTCCCTGCCATGATATTTTGTGATATACCAGTCTTGGCTCCTTTCATAGTTCTGCCATCCTTAAAATCTTCCTCCCCTGGTGACTTCTGCATAAAAGCGGTACAATAAAATTAGTAATTAAATTACATCTGAGTGATGCCTCCAGATGCATGTGCAGTTAACTCCTACTGATGCCTCTAGGCATCAGATATTGCTTGTTCATATTTGCATCAATAATTCCAAAACCATGCGTCTTACAAGGTTTTAAAAGATTTTATCTTAAAGCTTACACAATGGCATGCTCAACTACATTAATATTTGACCTCTGTCTAGTGCAGGTAAATAGATATTAGCAGTTTTTTATGATATTAATTTATTTTGATATCATTTTCATATTTTTCTAAATATCTCAACAACCAAGTAGCACAGATAGAACTCCTTAGCATCATATGAAAGCTCTCAACTAGATAAGTAAAATGCTGCTAACAGTGTATGTGTAACTAGAGTGGTTGCTGAGATATTTTATATTGTTTACAAAATATTACAGATGTAATAGTTACTGTGTTTGCTGTGATTTATAACATTCAGTTTAAGACCTAGATTCCAAGGAATACTACCACTATAAAAATAGTTTCTGCTGAAGAGTTTGCCATTTATACTTCTTTCATAACCCCTATGATTTCAGAGATATGAACATTTGTTTGAAATGTGAGGACATAATTTGATTCTGTCAAAAGGCTTAGGCTCCACCCATTGGAAGTTACAGTGCAAACTGCCTAAGCTCCATTGCAGTGAATTAGGTAATAGCAATGTTCAGCTGCATATTTTCTTTGAGGAGCGATGTATAGTAATTTTACTTTCCCCTGGTCTGTGTCTCAAACTTATTTGCCAACATCTTTCTATTTGACAGTGATCCTAACTATCCCCCGGAAATGATCCCAGCAATGGCAAACTAGGCTATAAAAAGGGAGGGGTAACTGACTCCACCCCCTATCCCAGCTTGAGGACACCTGGGCTTAAAAGCAAGCCATACTTGCAATCAAAACTGTGAACACTAGCTACAGGTTCTAATGCATATATTTCTGTAAAGATATTCTGATAATCACAGTCACAAGAACTATTATTTTGTTTTAGTTACTATTTAGTTACATTTTCACTATAAGGTGAGATTAGTTGTTTTTTTTTTCACTGACATTTCACTGAAATTAAACGTAGCAGCAATGTTTGTCAACTGTAATCAGTTATAGCTATGGGAGTATATTTTTTTATAGTAGACAGAGTATTTAATTCCTAAAGGTGGTGATTTTGACAACTATTAGAAATGAAGGAATTTATATGGCAACCGAGGCTTAACACATGTCAATTTCCAGGTCTCACTGAGTCCCTGCCTATTGGCAGTCTAGTAAAAATCAGGACCAACAGATTGTGAATAGAGAAGGATATTATTATTATTATTATTACTATTATTACAGTTATGATAGTTTGTATGCCTTTTTTACACTTCTTTACATTTGTGTTTTGACACTGTCAATGATTCAGATGAATTAATTTTAATATTCATTAATCAATAGATAATGTATATATGTTTTTATAATGCTTTAAAAACAACAAAAAGTTTTATTTGATTTTTACATTTCACTCAGTTCACTTTTTATTTACTTATAAACGGTTAACTTGTTTAGTATTTTTAGTACTTGGTGCATCAGTAATTATTAGGATTTTAGTTGTATATTTTATAATGTCTGTTATGAACTACTCAACAGATAAATGTTGATTGGTGGATGATTATTTCAATAGTAAGATGGAGTTGCTTGTATTAACTCTGATGAAGTCCTTGATACATATGGGATGAAAGTGCTTGGTTATTTTTATATTTAAGTACTTTATTAATGTTTCTTATTCATTTGGTTTTAGTGGTAATTTGTGGTGCTATTAGCTGGTAATCACCTCACTGTAAGTTAATGAACAATACAGGCTGGAACATATTAGATTAGAGCTCTTATGAAGTTGGTATGAGAGCTGTATTTGGTATGTGACATGGTTGCTGGACTCCTATGTGTTGGTTACTAGTTTTCTCGCTATGGGAATACAGTTTTTTTTTTGCAGGAGGACTTATATGCTTATGTAATGTAGTCTAGGACTGGGATGAAAGTCTCACTTTATGGATTTAAAGACATAGCCAAACAATGTATTTCAACCAATTAAATTTCTTTATTCATTATTCTCATTTTCTAAAACCACTTTTCAATGGTAATCATTTGAAAGGTTGTGACCTGCTAGAGCGAGTCCAAACGTACGGAGACTGAATGACCGAAAGAATGGACTTGTATATACTTAGTCTGATATGTCATTTCTTAGAATATTCTCTTTTCTCTGAGGTATGGTGACGATGGAGTTGGTATATATAAGTTTAGTGAGTGTGCAAGGCTTGCCCCCCACATGGGGGAAGAAGAGCAATTTTTGACATTCACCCTTCTCCTGTGTTCTCAGTATTTTTTCAGCTTGTCAGCACTCAGAATTTAGAGTGCTGACATTTCAATAGGGAGCCATTTTCAAAGGATGGCAACTCAGGTCAACACACCTCAACTTCTATTATAGTGCTTTATCCAAAAGCACATTTCAAAATGCATGAAATTCAGACAAGCAAACCAATACCCACCCCCAAACACACACACACACACACACACACACACACACACACACACACACACACACACACACACACACACACACACACACACACACACACACACACACACACACACACACACACACACACACACACACACACACACACACACACACACACACCATTGAAAGGTGCTCTTCCTGATCAATTTTACTACTGTAGGATTCTCATTATGAGATTTGACAATCTGAGGGAAAGGAAGCTATAAGTTGTGATTAGCAATCATCTTTCCCCGTATAAGGAGTACAATGGTCTTGCCTATCTGCAAATACCGCATAATAACTTGCGTTTTCAGTGTTCTTACTCCACTCACAACAGTCATTAATATAAATGTACACTATCATGTGATTCAAATGGTCTGATTACTTTAATAGATAACTGTGTTAGCTTCACTCAAGTAGCTTAAAATGAATTTATTTATTTGCTTGATTTTATTGCCAAGTATGGTCCCAGTGCAATTGTGGCTTTTTTTTTTTCAAGAGTGCTCCAAGATGGTATTTATATGGACAAGGGAATAGTAGGGCTGGGGAGCTGAAAAACTGTCTGCTCTTCACCTAGGATAGCTGAGGGTGCATTCTTGTACATTGGCACAAGGATAGCTGATGGTGCGTCCTTCCTACGAAGCCACTATCACAACTTGGTACTATATCTGACACACACCCAACAGAAAAGAAGCTGTGGAATACAACTACAGATCCCATAGAGTCATAAATGGATTGCAAGTCCCCCAAGGTAAGAGGCGATACTTCGTCATGCACTGTGGGTGTTGTGCATTGTTGCTCAAGGTAGGGAAAGAAATCTTGATTTCATAACCTGTGTGTGTGTGTGTGTGTGTGTGTGTGTGTGTGTGTGTGTGTGTGTGTGTGTGTGTGTGTGTGTGTGTGTGTGTGTGTGTGTGTGTGTGTGTGTGTGTGTGGTGGGGGTGGTGGACACAGAGGTTTGCTTTTACAAATCCATTAAGCTGGCTTGAGAGATATCAGTATGCAACATTATCACTGAATGTTTCTGGAAATAAGAAGGGAAACACCTTTAGAAGATACATTAGAAAATAACCGTTTTATGAAGATTTAATTTCCAGCATAAGAAGATGGTCCCATTGAGAGGTCTACTTATGACTATAATTATTCAACAATTAAAAATCTCAGTCCAGAATATTTGAATTGTATGGTATTAAGAATAAGTGTTCAGACAATGCTGTACACAGACACAGTTCACAGTGTAGTAACTATAAGAAATTCATGTTTTGTTTTTGTCCTGGATCATGTTGATAATGATGTACAAGGGGAGATTAATATGCTGCATTGTACAAGAAGGAATTAACATGGATGATATTATTAAATGTGGGGGGTTCTCTGGTGTTAATGGTACTATTTTCATTTTGTGTGTTCTTAACATTAAATTCTTAGAAGATGAAATAATGAAAATCTATAAGTTTTGACTGATGCATTTATTCATGAGATTTAATGTGTTTTTGTAACTTAAGAAATTTGCTGATATGATTACTGTTATAAGGAAGTCCAATAAAGAGAAGGTGTTTAACAGTATTCTAAACAAGATTTTGGGGTCATGTGTTTTATATCTTGTTTTTTTTTTATTTGATACTTATCATATATGTTTACTTTTACCTCCTAATATACCATATTTTCTTTCCAACTGTTATTTAATTACATTTCCTGTATTCTCTGAAAGCTTTATTTATCATACTCTCCCTTCCATCTGTCTCCTTTTGCATTTATTCAGTAGTACTGCTCTTTTATTCCATAGTTTTCTTTTAAGCATACATTTCTTTGTTTATTTGATATAACTTGTCATATATGTACCACTAATGTGGATGTATACCATATTGAGCTCACTATCTGATGGATGTCAACAAATTTTACTCTTTTTTTCATCTAAATTCCATTCCCCACATAATTAACAGTTCCCGTTTCATCATTCCTGTAGCTCTTCATACATTTATATCCTTTTTTTATTAAGAAGTGCTGTGACTTCTTATATAGACAGATTCTTATATAACCTCCCATTCCCTATAGCATCCTCCTAACTCGGCTAATCTATTCTTCCACATGTTTATGCATCATTGCCATTGTTACTCTTCTTTACCATTCAACAACCCTTACCTCTTATGTCTTCTGGAGCTGTTTTCATTCATTCTTATCCATTGGATTAAGTAGTGCGCCAAAGCTAAAGTTGACATGATAACTAGTCACCATCTTATTGATGTAAGTGCAACTCTTCATTTTAGCCTTGCTATTGCAAAACCCAAAAGGCATTGCTCATATTGTTCAATCATGTTCAACATCTGTATTGGTCTAGGGGGTCCAATGGAATTGTCAGACTCCTTAGCAGATGTAACATTACAGATTTTATCATTATTGCAATGACATTCACCCCTCTCTATTATCATCTTCACTCTATTCCTCTCTTTTCTTACAATTTGTAATTCATCTAAAACTGCCTTACCTTGGGGTCTACGTTCATTCAGTGATCATGCAATATTAAATTATAGCATTTGCAGCATTCCCAGTCCTCCCACATCTTTAATAGCAATAAGCCTTAATTTGACTATTGTAACGTTTCTTTACCTAGTAGCAAACATTTTAACCATTTGTTGAAGTTCTTGTAAACCTAGATATTTTATTGAAATAGGTGCATATCTTCTATGATATTTTATAATGGGCATTATCATTACACTTATCTCATTTATTCTACCCATATGAGTGAAAAACGTATATATATCTCTGTTTCACCAATATGTTTTAGTTCTACTTTTAGTTTCCCATATGTTTTAATAATGTATTCTAGGGTATCTTTCATTAGGAGCCAAAGAAATCCGGAAATTATATCTCTTTATTTTTGCTAAATGGCTCTTTGTCTTTTACTTTGCCTTCACAGTCCTTAAATGTTATATTTGAATTAAAGTATAATACCAAAAATCATAACGAGTTCCCCAAATATGCACAGATGTTGTGGGAGAATTGAATCAGCTCATTCTGGGGGGAGGATACAATGTTCTGCATAAACCCAAACCAAGCTGTTCTATACCTCTTAGGCTATATGTAAAAGAAACTTCCGACTCTGCCACGTAACCAATAGTTAACTTTTTATTATAATTAAAATAAGGTAAAACAGAAGGTAAGCGCTTTCGCGTATGCTACCATACGCTTCATCAGACAAATTAAAAGTATTTGAGACACTGACTTTATAGGGAGGCTTAGCCTATCGGCAGATGAATTAAATTATTCAATTAATCATGGGAGAGTCACATTTAAAGACGCATATAGATAAACCATATTTAAAAAAAACTAAACTAAAACCTTCAATGTTAAAAGTGGAAAGTGAAATTGTAATATATAAAATTCAAGATATTAAAACCATCTGGGTAGAAACATCATACATACATCAAAGAATCCAAATCAAAAATAAAAGTACATATATATAAATTTAAAATTTGAAATTAAATATAGCGTTTCACAAAAAAACTTGTTACTAAGAATATTACAGACTTAACAATTAATCCTTGAAGCAGGATATAAGGCTGAAAGCCTAAGCATATTCAATGGGTCATGAAAATCCATGATAGCATTCCTTAGTTCTGAAATGTGTCATATAATATGGCTGCTCTAAATGTTTATGAGTAAGACACAGGATTTCAATAGATTGGTGAACTTCTGAAGCTATACTGGTATTTTAAAATTCGCTAATAAGTTTATGTTTATATTTATATAATTCAATGAATTAAAAATAAACTTAGTATAAATAGTGCATAATGGAATAACGCTGAGTAGGAAATGAATAAATAAATATATGTACAGTTAAAATATTATAGTATCATGTAAGCAATTAGATTAATGAATAAATAAATAAATAAATAAATAAATAAGTAAATAGATGAATAACTAAATGTATGTATAGACTTTTAATATGTATGTGAGAACATTATATAAAATGAACATCAATGGTAATAGTGGCATATAATAAAATTCATGTAAATATTCCTAGCTATGAATATGGGTTGTATGAAAGAATAAATATGAATAAATATGAACATATGTGCATAAATATGGATGTGAATATAAAAATATAAAGATATATATATGTATATGAATAGTAAAAACTGAAATAAATGTAATGACATGTAAACATAGACATAAATTCAAGTTTTGAATATCAATTATAAATTACATAAACTAACGCCTTTATTTAACCAAAACAGTGTTTCAGACAAAGGTAAAACAACTGTATGTTCAAGGAGTCAGTGTAAAATTAAGCTCGGAAATATATAAACCATATATAAATAAATAAAGGATGACGAATCAAAAAAACCAAAAAATTTATATATACATATTTATCCATCATTTAACTAAAGAATATTGTGTGATCGATGACTATACACATTATTCCAATATAGTTCGAATTCATCTCCGATTATTTAAATAGGATCTAATGCTAACATAATTATTCAGACCTGGCGGATAATGGCCCCTTAGTCTGAGTATCCATTTAAGTTCAGTTAGCTCTAGCTGGTTTGGATAGTCACCACCTCGTTCAGTTGCTTCTACTATTTGTAGCACCCTGAATACAAAAGAGTGCGATGGGTTCAAAATCACATGCTTAGCCAAGGCATTCAACTCGTTTTTCTTCCTTATATCATATTGGTGGTTGTATACCCTGTTTTTGAGTTTCCTTTTTGTGAGGCCTATATAAAATGCATTACAGTGTTCACATGTGGCCAAATAAACTAAGCCTGAGGTGTCGCAATTAGCTCTGAACCTAGGTGTAAATGTAAAATTCAGTATTGGATGCACAAAAATTTGTATTTTAGAGATAAATTTACAATAATTACAACCGTGACAGGGGTAAGTCCCTGGAAGTTCATTGTTGTTTAAGTTATTATATGTTAATCTTGGTTTACTGTCACATAGCAAGGATTTGAGGTTTCGATTGCTCCTATATACCATATGTGGAGAGTGACCTACAATGTTTTTGGTAGAGTCATCCAACGTTAAAACTCTCCAGTTATTGGCTAAAATTCTCTTAATGTTCATAAAATCATTAGTATATGTTGTGATAAATGAGACTCTTTCAGTGTAATTAAATTTATGGTTAATATTAACATATTTGAATGCTTGGTGGTGAGTTCTAGCTTCATTCGGAGTCAGAGACTCCGATGGCAAAATATTGTTTCTGACTTCCATGACTAAGTCATGGTTATATCCTCTTGATATAAACATATTTACCATTTCATCAGCTTTCTTGGTCAGATCTTGCTTGTCAAGACATATTTTACTAAGTCTAGCAAACTGACTTTTCAAAATCCCTTTAAATGTATGACGGGGATGCATGCTGTTGTATCTCAAAATAGTGTTCTTCCAGCATTCTTTTTTATATAGGGTTGTTATTAGTTTCCCTCCTTTAATAGAAATACTTGTGTCTAGAAAATTAACCAATGAGTATGAGGTTTCAATAGAAAACCTCAAGAAAGTGGTGGTGGTTTCTAAATAAGTTCTAAAGTCATAAAATTCTTTGATGGAGCCATCCCAGACAATCAGAATATCATCAACAAAACGCTTATACAGTACTACTTTGTTAAAACAAGGATGTGAAAAAACATGATTTTGTTCCCAATGGTGTACCACCAAATTTGCGTACGTGTTTGCACACGGTGTTCCCATGGCTACACCACAAGACTGAAGATATAATTTGTCATTAAAAACAAAAACATTGTTATTTAGTACTATATCTAATAGTTGGCATATCATAATGGCTTTATTGCCTTTCAACTCATGATGGAATTGTAGTAATTCCCGAATGGCATCAATCCCCACATCGTTAGGGATTGAGGTAAATAGGCTTTGCACATCCATTGTGATTAGAAGATGAGTGTTTTGTATAAATTCAAAGTCCAAGGACTGTATAAAGTTAATGAGTTGGTAGGTGTCCTTAAGGACTGTGGGTATGGCTTCCAAGAGTGGTCTGAGCGTTTTCTCTAGGAAAACTGATATATTTTCTGTGACCCATTTGGCACCAGACACTATCGGTCTCATGGGTGGTGGTAAAGTCCCCTTATGCATTTTTGGTAGCCCTTTTATTACAGGTATTACTGGATGTTCAGCATAAAAGTATTCATAAAGAGTTTCAGTTATTTGGTAACACATAAGCATATCATACAAAACATCTCTAATATTCTTAATAATGAGATCTAACTTAGATTCATCTATTAAAACATACGTATTATCTGCTTCCAACATATTAAACATATAGGTATTATAGTCTGCCGTATTAAAAATTGCTAGGCCTCCTCCCTTATCAACTGGCCTAAAAGTGAGTGAATCATCATGTCTCAAAGCTTGTAAAGAATATATATTTCTACTTGACATATTAAAAAAGGCACAATTTCTATTGTCATTATTAAAATAACTATAGAAGTCTGCTTCACATAGTTTCACAAATGAATCTATGTGGGTAGGCATCGCAGGTGTGAAAGAGCTTTTCTTCTTGTAAACTGGAGTACTAGCCGTATTAGGCAAAGAGTTATTAGAGTCTTTGTGAAAGAGCAGTTTCAAACTAACTGCTCGAGCAAAGGAGCGCAAGTCAATCATTAAATCAGACATTGTACTCCCTCTTGAAGGGACAAAGGAGAGCCCATTATTTAATAATTCAATGTCACTTTCAGTCAAGACATATTCAGATAGGTTGAAAAAAAGTTTGCTTACTGTCTCTGCCTTCTCGGCTGGTAAGTGTTCATCTCCCCTGACAGTTTGCGTTTCCTGCTCTCCCAGCTGTTTCTCCTTCCCTGTTGAAAAGTTGGTTTCCTGATAGGCAACGGTAAAAAAGGATTATTTTCATGAGAGCTCTTTTTGCTGATAGCTCCAGTAACAAGTCTTGAAGTTTTGGCGGCATTGTTTGCTTCCTGGTTCGGAAGCGGCGTTGAAACAAGCGAAACGCTAGCAACAGAAGCAAAAGTCTCTGGTGGTGTGGTGAAGGAATCCTGTGACGTATCAGCAACAACGCCAGGTTCAGATGCCGTGCGACCAATTGCATCTAATGGTGTGATGGTACGGTCTAACGGCGCCGAATTCAAAGCCGATTTCTCAGCTGAGTGTAGATTATCAAAGGTTCTCGGCCAGATGAACACATTGCCTGTGGAGAAATCTTTGAAATCACGTTGAAGCTTTCTGGTTTTAATTTGTTGCAACTTCAGCGCATAGGTATTAACTTGATTATATAGGTTGTCTAGTTTCAACGAACAGGATGAGTGGCAAAAATTTTTTCTAAGGTCTGTATTACGATCATTGACCTTGGAAATCAGTTCTGCTTCAAGGGGTTCAAAATACTCTATCAAGAGTTTCATATGCCTGTAGCTTGTTTCAATATTGATATCCTGCCATTTTTTCAACAGCAGGGGATGTGTGTCCCCATAAGTAGGCATAACTAGTATGCGCATTCCTCTCGGTATAAGCTTGTAGTGGAGGCAAGCCTCTAAGTGCTTACGTTGCCAGGCCATTCTCTGCAGTTTGTATAAATCATTTTCTAGTATTTTCATACTAGATTCAAACAGTTCAACATTAGGGATGTCAACGTCTTTTTCTGTAGAAGCATTTACTTTCAGGTCCAGAGCCAATAAAGGGTTCGACTTACTAGAGGTGATAGCTGTCCATTGTTGTTCATTAGTCGATCGCCTCGGTTCCGGATTGTAGTCCAACTCTAAGTCCATGTTCGCCATAAACGTGTGCAGGTAGGGATCCGAAAAGTAGCAGACAATGAAGTAAAAAACAAAGACGGATCTCTAGATGCCAAGGAGTCAGTAGCTAAAAACTTTGCAGTAAATATGTAAAAGAAACTTCCGACTCTGCCACGTAACCAATAGTTAACTTTTTATTATAATTAAAATAAGGTAAAACAGAAGGTAAGCGCTTTCGCGTATGCTACCATACGCTTCATCAGACAAATTAAAAGTATTTGAGACACTGACTTTATAGGGAGGCTTAGCCTATCGGCAGATGAATTAAATTATTCAATTAATCATGGGAGAGTCACATTTAAAGACGCATATAGATAAACCATATTTAAAAAAAACTAAACTAAAACCTTCAATGTTAAAAGTGGAAAGTGAAATTGTAATATATAAAATTCAAGATATTAAAACCATCTGGGTAGAAACATCATACATACATCAAAGAATCCAAATCAAAAATAAAAGTACATATATATAAATTTAAAATTTGAAATTAAATATAGCGTTTCACAAAAAAACTTGTTACTAAGAATATTACAGACTTAACAATTAATCCTTGAAGCAGGATATAAGGCTGAAAGCCTAAGCATATTCAATGGGTCATGAAAATCCATGATAGCATTCCTTAGTTCTGAAATGTGTCATATAATATGGCTGCTCTAAATGTTTATGAGTAAGACACAGGATTTCAATAGATTGGTGAACTTCTGAAGCTATACTGGTATTTTAAAATTCGCTAATAAGTTTATGTTTATATTTATATAACCAAACCAAGCTGTTCTATACCTCTTAGGCTATAGCTTTCTGACTTTTTCCCTTATTCTCAACTCATGTTCCACAATGACTGTCAGGAATAGCCTGGGGGACACGGGTCTTCTCTGTCTGCCTCTCTTTTGATGTCTCCCTTCCCTGAGGTAAGTCCATTGATCAAAATTCCAAAGACAAGGTGTCCAAACAATGACTGTATTCATATAATAATTTCTGCCTCCTTTTGCTTTATGGCTTTAAAAAGAAATTGAGTTTAATATGAATCAAGCAGTTTCATACACCCTTACCTATTAGAAAATGTTGCTTAGATATATCATTTGGCTCCAGGATAGTGCAAAGGGAAGTTATAGTTTTACAGGTAATATCTTCTGAGTTTACAGACCACTGTGTGGTACTTAAACTTGTAACCTTCTCACTATGACAGGTCACATGGATTGTGGAGGGTTGATCTTGTAGCACTGCTGCATATAGAGTATCTCAGGGTGGCAGAGCCTTTATAGAACAGAATTATATACTTATTTTTTGAGGTTTCTTGAAAATTATGGTTGAAGCTAAATAAAGCCACCTGGTTATCTATGCCACATTTGTTCTAAACAAAACTACATTAATCTTCTTGTATCAACTTTGGTAATCTCTTGTCCAGTCTATAGGCCAAAATTTTGGCTGAAATTTTAATGTCGGAATTTAGTGGGAGATTGAATGAATATTTCATTGTGGCTTTTGATCGTTTTGGGTCTTAGGCAATATCTCTATTCTGGCATGTGCCATAGATACAGGAATATTTGGTGAAGCACTAAATTGATCAATAGATCGTTAAGTACCTTTTCCAATTTAAGGCTTTCTCATTCATAAAATGCTGTGGGGACTCCATCACAGATTATACTTATTGCACTTTTATTTTTGTAACAGGACTCGGATTATCAAGAATGCTTCTGTCTCTGTTAAAACTATTTTTAGGTGGAAAACCATTACTTCAAGTTTGCAACTTCAGCTTCTTTATGTAGGTTAAGATAGTATCTTAGAAAATCAGTTTTGATTAACTGCGTCCCCATCTGAGAGTTTCCCTGGGAATCATACAATTGATGAAATTACTGCTCCTTTTCTTTCTCTGTCTCTCTGTCTTTCTCTATCTCTCTGAAGTCTTATGCTGTAAATTTGGAGTTAATCTCCCCTGGTCCTACAAAAAGGCCATATTGCCTTAGTACCTAACTTCAGCCAGTGTGACATGGTTATTCCTTATAACCAGCAGGTGCATTTATTTTTGTTTTATTTGTTTATTTACTTATTTTTATGATCAATAAAAATACCCCACCTGGGTCTATAAGTTAAAAAATAATGGGACATCTCTTTAACTTATTTGCTACCTACCATACTAAAGAGGCAAATCTGCTCACTGGATTCTGTTATATAAAGGCTCTGGCACCCTTACATATGGATTCTCTCAATTCTACATCCAAAAGTGCTTCATGACCAACCCTGCACAGCCCATGTGACCTCTCATAGTTTAAAGGTTACAAGTTTAACAGCAGTAACACAATGGAACACGTGCACAAACTTGCCATCAGTCCTGTCAACAAACATAGTATGCAACTGTTTAGCCAATAAACTGTGATAGTATGCTTAATAGTCATCTAAATGAATTTTAGCCAGTTTTGTAGGCACAAATCTAATATTGTAAGAAAAAAATGAAAGAAAGCAAGCAAGAAAGAAAGAAATAGACCTTCGCAATTTGTGATAAAGCTTTGTTCGTTTTGTTCTTCTTTGGAGCATTCTTTAGGTCCCATGAATTTCTGGATACCAGTAGCCATAAGGGACATTGGGAAAACCTCTTGCTGTACTTCTTTTCAAACATGAATGTTAGCCAAGTGCAATGATTTTATAGCATGACTACCACTAGCTCTGTAGAAAGCATATGAATGATGCAAGGTTCAGACAGTAGTAGAAACAGTCTTCTCTTGTTTCATGCTTTATTGTTTTTTCCAATTACTTTTTATTGCCTTTGTTTTTCAAAAACAAAAATAAAACAGACATACAGCATGTAAACACAAATGAGTAAAGGTAGACACTTATTTACAAAGAATCATTTAGACACTTGCTAGAAATTAAAGACTAATAACTGACATGGTTACATAACTAAGGGTTACAAGGGAACGCGGTTATGATACAAAAGTTGAGTGCATAGTTTGTGTAGGTAGGATACCTTTAATAAAAGGAATTGTGATGTAACACTAAACTAAATACATATTTACACTATTTGCAATGTTGGATGCCATCAATTTGTTGTTATCCTACAAGCATGTTTTATGTTTAAGTGATACTCAATTTGTGTTTAATAACATAAAGGTTTTTTAATTGCCACCTGATTTTTGTTTATATTTATGTATTCTGTTTGCTTGTCAAGGTTGTGTCTAGAAGAGAATTTCAGTATGTTTGAAAGTATGTTATTTTTTATGCTTTTAGTAGCTAGTTTGTGGAATGTGATATACTTAACTGCCATGTCTTTAAAATTGTTCCATGAGATATTTTTATTTACCCAATTCTTAGATATATAAAATTTAAGTAGGGCGCATACTGTAACTAAGATATGCTTGCAAATTCCATTAATTGAGCTAAGAATTATGTGCAGAATCATTGTTTCCCGGGAGAAGGTTTTTTTTGCATATCCAATTTTTTTCAAATTGCACTCTTAGGGAACACCAGAGCTTGAATATGTTCTTACAGCTCTAGAAGATGTGGAGAATATCCACATCTTCACTAGAGCAGAAAAGGCACATTGAGCTTTTTTTGTAACCAACTTTTTTGAGGACAGCTGGGGTATAGTATGTGTTGTTGATAATCATCATTTGTGTATATATTAAGTTTTTGAAAGGTGTAAGTTTTAAGTTATTGTTGATAGCTTCTTGTTTTTGTGCTATTGTGATGGTATAATTTATTTTTCCCAGTATCTTGAGTGAAGTACCGCAGATTTGTGTTTTAACTCATTTATTAATTTATAGGATTTTTAAATCATTTTTTTCTTTAGATGCTAATGCTTTGGTTATGTTTTGGGTATTTTCTATATTTTGTATCTCTATTTTGTGGTTTGAGCATTTTAGCTTTACTAGTGATATAATTTGTGAAATAATATAGTTATAACTGCCTGGCATCTTTAATTTTGTTTTTAAGTTATCAAGTATTTCTTCCTTGTGTTGTAAGATATGCCATACTGTTAAGTTTTTAATTAATGGGAATGGTTTGAGATCTATCATTTTGTTGTTCAACTTGATATTTTGGTTCATATGTATAGGTTGTAGCAATATTAGTGAGTTCTCCAGATTGATGGATGAAAACAGAGATAGGAAAGCTATAATTTCATTTTTAATTATTGGGTGCAATTTGCTAAAAACATTTGTTTGGGCTGAAGAAAAGGAGTAGCTTTGGGATTTATATTTAGGGAGTATAATAGGTTTGCCCATATTTTAACCCGTGTTTGGTACCAGATCTCTTTAGTGCTATCATATTCTGATATTTGAGTCAACCAATTTGCTTTTATGATAAGATAGTTTAGATTAAAATCTGGGAGCCCCAACCTCCTTTTATTTTTGGTATTGTAAGATTTTGGTAGCTTATTCTTGTTGTTTTAGGGCGCTATAGGAATTTGGAGAGGGCCTTTTCCATTGATGTGAATATTTTTTTGGTATTTTGAGACTGATAGAATTTAGCTGAAATAATATTTTAGAAAGAATATTCATTTTTAATAATGGCAGATTTAGAAAGAAGAGATAGATTTATGTTTTCCCATCTTGAGATGTCCTGCTTAATTTTATCCCAAGTTTTTAAGAGATTTAATTTATGCAATTCTTTGTAGGTATGAGAAAAGTTTATGCCTAGGTATTTTAGCGTGTATGTTAAAGGTATATCAACTAAAGGGAAGTAAGATGCATTATTATTTATATGGTTAAGAGGGAATATGGAGGATTTTTGGGGGTTCATGTTGTAATTTGCCATTCTGGAGAATTGTTTAATTGAGGAAGTATTTTTGGTAAGTCTGTGTTTGGGAGTGCGAAGTATAAGTTTAGGTCTTCAGCAAAAGCTGAGTATTTTACTATTGTGTTATAAATCTTTGGGAAATGGTGATAAGTGTTTTGGGTAATATGGAGTAATAGCGGTTCTAAATATATGTTAAAAAGGAAAGGAGACAATGGGCAACCTTGGCAAGTACCATTTGTGATTTTAATGGGCTGGGAGTATATCTTGTTAATGCTTAGCATAGTGGTAGCATTACTGTAAATCTTCTTAATGGCTGTTATAAAAGATGGGTGAAAGTTGAAGTGTAACATTGTTGAATAAAGGAAATCTAGGTCTACATTGTCAAATGCTTTTGAGGCATCTATTGTAAGTGTGTTTCTTGGATATTTGTCCTTAGCTAAGAGAAAGATTAAGGTGTCTAACATGCAGGTATTGTCACTTAATTGTCTTTTTTTCACAAAGCCCAGTTGTTCTGGGGAAATAATTTTGCCCAAGACTTTTTCTAATCTGTTCGCTAATGATGAAGTCAAAATTTTTATGTCAAGATTTATAAGGGCAAAGGGTCTATAATTCATAGGGTTTCATTTGTCTGCATTTGGTTTTCATATTAAAATTGTCTTTGAATTAAGTATTTATCTGTGAACCCATACTTTATAATGCAGTTGTAAAGTCTTAACAAGATTGGAGCAAGTATGTGGCTAACTTTTTGTAGAACATTGCCGTGAATCTGTCAGGACCTGGGGATTTATTAATCTTTAGTTTTTTAATCGCTGTTTTTATTTCACTGGTTGACAGCGTCGCTCTAGTATTCTAGTTCTGTATAGCCTAACCAACTGTAATTTAGTGCTTATGAACAAATTTAGCTGTGGAATTGTGCTTATTAATTATTCTATCTGTTTGAACTGTTTAACTCAATTACTGTCTCCTTTAGATTATTGACTAACCCTGCTAATGACTATGGTAATGCTTTTTTATGTCTCTTACTTAACTAAGGTTACCTTAAACTAAAGACAATATCTCTCTTCCTTTATTCTTACCTTAGATAGCCCCCCCAAGCTAAACGCACACCGCGTGGCACCCAACTATCGCTGCTGACCTGAGAAGACCCTCTCCTAGTGCGAATGCACAAACAAGCATCCTCTAAAAGCATCTGATTTTAAAACAAACAGTTTTAAAAAGTTACTCAGGGTAAAGAACTATCCTACCTAAAAGTGTTTTTTACTGTTTAGTGTTCTACTGCAGGAATTAGGCAGCAACAACTCTAAAAGAAAACAGACTATATATTAAAAAACATTTCAGCAACCTGCTGTTAAACGAGGTTACCTTTAAGACCCAAGGAAATCCCTGCGGTGTAATCCCTGCTCCGCTTCGCCCTCGCTACGCTTGGGCTCGCTCCGCGCCCCTCCCTGCCCCCTATTTCCACCCGCCCCCACTACCTCTACATATATTAGGTCATTAAGCCCATCCCCCTTACCACCACCCAATCACAACTGTCCCTCACCCTGTACTACTCCCCTCCATTTCTCTGCCTGTCTACACTACTAAGTCTACTCCCTCAGTCCGCCCACCCACTAAACTCTCCCATTGACACTCTCTTCTCCCACCTCCAGCTTTTTACATACCAATTGTAACAAGGTAGTTCCCCCAGCTAAATCCACTTATCAACCCCCCCCCTCGCCATGGATAGAAACTCTTTTAGTACCTTCCCCCTCACACCATTACTCCTTATCTTACCTTATCTGTTAACAAGTTACAAAACCCTAGACCCCACAGGTGCCTACCTCCCCAATGGTCATACCTCCCTGCACTCCCATAACACCTCCAATCTCATTCCTCCCTCTCACTACCCTGCTACTAACTTGATCTCTAACAGTACCCACCCTACTCTCTGTTACCCGAAAACATCCTCAACAAGGGAACATCTTAAACTACTAATTAAACTCCAAAGAATACTTGATTACTTAAAAAAATCCTTAACAAAAGATGGTGATTTCCACCCCAACCCAGGCCCCACTATTGACCTAGGCCCAAACTCTCTGAACGCAGCCAGAAGCCCAGCAGGCTCCCTCCTTATGCTTCACCTTAATCTAAGAAGTATCAATAATAAAGTTCACAACTTGCATGTTTTGCTTGCAACCCACTCCCCTGACATCATGTGTCTCTCAGAAACATGGCTCAAACCTAGCACTAAAAATGAGGAAATCATCCCACCTGGGTATAACATCCTCAGGGCTGATAGAATAACTAGAAAGGGTGGGGGAATAGCTGTCATGTTCAAGAACTCCTTGAACATCACAAGGAATCCACTCCAACCTCCAAAAGTTCATAACCAGGAACTGATTGCCCTAAAGTTATGCCTAAACAACCAAAAAAGTATTAATCTTGTAGTCATCTACTTACCTCCAGGCAACAATGCTGAAAACCTAGAACAAACTCTTAGTTGGCTTACTACCTACTATCCCCAAGAAACGATAATTTTAGGAGATGTTAATATTGACTGGGCTCTCCACTCCACTCAACCAAATCCTCTCCCCATTAACTTACATGGATTCTCCCAACATATTCTTTCCCCCACTAGAGTTGGACATGCCCAACAAAAGGAGAGCATCATTGACTGGATTCTTACTAACAAGGATCCTACCAACTATACCGCAGGGACCCTCCCCAACGATCTTAGCGACCACCTTATCACCTTTATTATAAAACACAAATGTCCAACTACAAACCCCCCCCTAACTAGACTAGTTAGGAACAGCAAGAATTTTGTCCCAGACCAATTTCCTGCAGACCTCAAGGCATGTAACTGGTCCATCCTAAAATCTCTACCCTTAGATGAGAGTGTATCATACTTTAATGACACCTTCCTCAAAATACTTGATTCTCATGCTCCTAAGCGACTCACTAGAACTAAGGAACGTATCGCACCTTGGCTAACTAAAGATACTAAAACTAAAATTAAACTCAGAGACCAGGCCTGGAACAAATGGTGAACCACAAAAACCCCTCTTGATCGCATCAAGTTTCTGCAGCTTAGAAATTCTACCAAAGCAGCCGTTATGTCCGATAAAAAACAATATTTCTGTCACCTCCAAGACAAACATCAGTACAATCCAAAAAAATTCTGGGCTGGTTTCAATCACCTCCTTCATCCAGGTAAATCTACCACACCCACCCCTGAAATACTCATGGATAAAGACCCAAGCGAAATAGCTAACTCTTTTAATTCTTTTTTTACTGAGACCATCCAGTCCCTCGCCAGTCAGCTTACTACTCCCCCCTCGGCTGTAACCTTAACCAAAGACCCAACTCAACCTGCCTTCAACCTACAACCCACCTCCACCTTCTACATTCATACCCTCCTGAAAAAACTTAAACCAACCACCCTAGCGGCTGACCTACTCCCAGCCAAATACTTACAAATAGCATCTGATGCCATAGCCTACCCTGTATCAATCTTAATTAACCGGTCCATTTCTGAAGCCTCTATTCCCTCAATCTGGAAAATCTCTTATATCATTCCTCTTCACAAAGGAGGGTCCTCCACTGACACATCTAACTATAGACCCATAGCTATACTGTCTCCTCTATCCAAAATTATGGAACGCTGCATTCACAAGCAACTCATTACCTACCTCATACAAAATAATCTCCTGTCCAACACCCAACACGGCTTTCGCCCCCATCATAGCACAACCACTGCTCTCCTCTCCTTTGTTGATTCAGTCAACCTCAACCGGAATAACAAATTAATATCCTCTGCGCTCTTTCTAGACCTATCGAAAGCCTTCGATATGGTCAAACACAAACAGCTGCTCCACACACTGGAAACCTTTAATCTTAGCAAAACTACCATAAGTTGGTTTAATGCCTACCTATCCAGTAGAAAACAGGCGGTTCAGTGGCAAAACAGGATTTCAGACCTACTCCCCACTAATATCGGTGTTCCCCAAGGATCTATTCTCGGTCCCCTTCTGTTTTCCCTCTTTATTAATGGTCTACACTCTATCATTCCCAAAGCCACCTGCATTAAATATGCAGATGACTCCACCCTAATCTGCGCTGATGACTCTCTCGCCAAACTCCAAGTTACAACCCAAAACTGTTTTTCTATAGTCGAAAAATGGTTCTCAGAATTAAAACTCCTACTTAACCCAACCAAAACCAAATTGCTTCTATTTTTCCCCACTCCAGCTACTACGCATGGAACAGAACCTCCTTACACCCACAACCCAACCTTCGAAGTGTCCTCTAATAATGGTACCAAAATCTATCCTGTCACCCACACCAAACTACTGGGGGTGACCATAGACCACAAACTTAAATTTGATATGCATGTCAACCAGACCATTAAATCGCTCAACAAGAAACTTGGGTCCATGTATAGAATAAAGAAATTCTTAACCCCGCACACCAAACTAACCATCGCCCGTACCCACCTCCTCTCCACACTCCTCTATGCCTCCCCGATATTCTCCTTCCTTCACAAGAATAAGCTCAATAAACTATCCACTACCTATAACCACATAGCCAGATTCATTACTGGAATGCCCTACCACACCCATCACTGCCTAAATCTAAGGACACTGGGATGGCTAGAACTGCCCAACATCCTCAAACTCAACCAACTTACTGAGGCATTTAAATTTATTAAACATCCAGATAAAACCCCCTCACTGAACAATATACTTACCCCCTACTCCAACCTTACGTCCCTTAGGTCATCCAAAAGTATACAAGTGTTGACCATTAAATCTAACAACTCGGGTGGTGATGCTCTATATGCCAATTCCATTGGCAAAGCCTGGAATGCCCTCCCAAGCAACCTAAGACTTATGACCTCTCTCCACCAATTTAAAATTCACCTCCGAGCTCTCCTAAAGTCCCAATGGCTATGCCCATGCTCTAATCCAGACTAATAGCTCACGTCCCCGGCTCAACCAGGCCTACCCAAGCCTCCACCCAACCCAAAACCTTAAGGGTCCTCAATGTAGCCCTGACAATCCATCTTTACTAACTTGTATCTCTTTTAAATTATATATATAATTACTTACTGTTTTATTTTGCATATAAATGCCTATTTACTAACCTACTTCAGTTTTGTCACTGTATTTGTTTATGTACCTCTGTTCTTTGGAGCTTTTCTCCCCGGGCCTCCACTGAAAATGGACATGCATCCAGTTGGACTAGCCCGGTCAACAAATGTAAAATAAAATAAAATAAATAAATAAAATAAATAAAATAAATAAATAAGGGACTGTTCAATATGTTATATTGTTCTTCTTCAAGGTTTTGGAATATTAAGTTGTTTAAAAAATTCTCTTGTAAATTAGACATATATTGTTGCTTTTCGGGGTTATAAATATTGTTATATATGTCCAAGAACTAGTTAATTATATCTTCATTATTGTATAGATTTCTATCTTTATAGCGTATTTCTGGGATATTGTGGATAGTTTTCTTAATGTTTATCATATTTGCTAGTACCTTAGAAGGGGTTTGGGCCCAGTCAGAGTATTTATAGCTGAGTTTTAACTCAATTAATGCGTGTTTATGTAGTTGTATAAAGTAAAGTTCTTTTTGGATTTGTTCTAGTTTCCTTTCTAGTTCTTGTGACTAATGGGTTTGTAGTTGTAATTCAATGCTTGTGTACTGCATTTCAAGCAAGCTAATCTGTTCTTGCTCTTGTTTTTTGTACAGTGAAGCTTTCTGTATTAAGATTTCTTTTAATACTTTTTGGTGGCTGCCCATTGAATGTCAAGTGGAATTTAGGTTTGTGATTTATCTTGGTCTAATTGTTTTATAGTTTTACCTATCTCCTTAATTAACTCTTTATGATTTAAAAGGTTATTATTTAGGTACCAGTTATAGGGACCACTCTGTTTAGAAGTTTGAAAGTTTTCATTGAATGTAATTGTGATTCTGGAGTGATCTGAGATTATTCTTTTATTAATTACATATTTTTGACAAATCCTAGAAAGGTTCGAGGAGATCAGGAAATAATCTATTCTTGACCATGCTTTATGTGGAGGGGAATATAACGTATATTTGTTTATTGATCTGTTCTGACTTATATTTTGATAAGGGTCGACAAGGTTGTGATTTTGTAAAAGATCATTTAGAGTGGATGTGACCTGGACTGGTTGCTTTTTGTTTTTGTTAGAGCTATCCCTAAGTGGTCAATTAGGCAATTCCAGTCCCCCCTATAATGATAGAATGGTTGGGTAAATTATAAATTTTGAATAAAAAGAATTGCTGGTTTAAACAAGGGCCATATATATTCAAGAAGAGAGTATTGTTTTTTTGTTTGCAGATGTGTGCTGGTGAAAAAGCACCATCTTCCTTTTGTGTCATAATTACTGTTGGTTATATTCTCTTGAAAGGATTCTTTGATAATGATAGCTGCTCCTTTTGAGGCAAACCTGTCCCCTGATGAAATGATTTGTCTGACCCATTTTCTTGAGCTGATTTTTGACCATTGTTCTTTATTTAGGTGTGCTTATTGTAAGAATATGATATTGTAATTAGCTTGGTAAATTAAGTGTAGAATTAGATTTAGCTTTTTGCTATCACCTAACCCATTAACATTCCATGTATCAACTATATACATGCCTAGCTATATATTCATTGTATATTATTTGTGTGTGGCCTTAAGTTATATTTGTATTTGTAATAATTTAAGTGTTTGTGTAGAGAAAAAGAGTTTGTTCTTAGGTAACATGCATTTGTTCAGGATGGCTACCAACCTATTTTCACCTACCTCAGTGCCTGCCCACATATCTCCCTTTCTTTTTGTGGTATTATACTTTATATTTGGTTTGTTGTTTGTATACCATCTAGGAAATATGTTGTAATACTGGTATAGGGAGATATTAACTAGGAACTTTACTTCATTCCAAGTAGCACTAACCATACTTGACATACAGTGCTTGTTCCTTAATGAGGTGTGTACTCTGAAGCATGATAGAACTGTTACAAGTTATTACACAAGAGTGAGTATTTCTGGTTTTGAAATGTTTGTGTTTTTTGAGAGGGTATATACTGCTCTCAGTTTTGGTTATAGATTATTTTGACCATTTCCATAGATATCTAAACTTTTAACCACAGCTAAGGTAAGAAAAGTTATTACTACTTAAGTGTTTGAGCCTATTTAAAGTAGGACCAAAAAGGCATTTACTTGATTCAAGCCATATTATTTTGTGATTATCATTTCTTTTGCAGACTTGTAGTTTATATTTGTGTCTAGTAATATTAGTGTTTTATCCTTTATATTCAAACACCATTATATAAAGAGTATACAGTTTGTTATACCTGCATTTTGTTTACATTAATTACAGTTTTAATGACTAGCTTCCCTTAAGGATTGTTTAGTTTATTACCCCTTTTATAATTGTTTTTATTGTGTTCATACCTATTGTTTCTAAAGAGTTTAATCCCCCGATTAGTTATAGGCTGTATGTGATTATAGTAAATCTGTCAGTCTTACTTGTTGATACAGCTACAATAGTGAGAAAACAACATATATACAAAATATGTAAACCATCCAATTAATGGTTATTTTAAGAAAGCTTTAAAACATCATGCTGAATTTAAAAGTAATTGCCTCTGCTAAGGACTGATTCTTAACTTTGTTTATGCCTATACAGTTTTACCAACCTTGTTTGCAGACAAGAAAGAAAATAAAAATAGAATTAACATAAAGTCTTTCATTTCTTTGTTAATTTGAAGACAATACTATCCTTCAGGTAAAGTCTGATGGTAAAACAGTCATGCTATCCTTGTCAGTTCACCTTTTTACAGTATATAGAGGTTTTGCAATGTATAAACTTCTGTTTTAACATAAAAGCCCTTTAGAAACATTTAACATATAAAATTTCACTATCCGAGTCTTTTACATTGCAATTGTTTAAGTTTCCTTGATTCCTGTTGAGGAAAAGCTTTATATTTTTACCTTTCAAGGCTTTTCCTTTATGGGATTACAGAACTCCATTGAATCCAGATAATTTGTATACTGTACATTTAGCCATGCGGTTCCCAGCAGTGCTTTGCGGCTCCTGACCTTCAAGGGAAATTGTCATTGACCTCCCATCACTGCCTTGGTTTGGGATAGTCTTGTTTCCAGTCTTTCACTCATTTAGACATCTCTCTGGATCAGCAAACAGAGGTAATTTTCTTATATTTAACTTTGAAAATAAATTCTGCAGTTGGAAATGACCGTATCAGTTTGTAACTTACATCATTGTTGTTAGTTTGTTGTATTTCAACTGTCAACTTTATTTTGCATTTAATACTGTATAGAGTTATGTAGAGTTATGCAGACTTAATGAGCACACAAATTAGTCTTTATTTAGAAATTTAAGGCTTATTAAGTATTTAGAGATAGAGAGGTTGATTATAACATAGTAATATACTTTGAATATGGGGTAATTGACAGTTAGTCTTCACTAATTAATTTATTATTATTATTTATTTTTATTCTACATTTGTTGACCGGGATGGTCCAATTGAGCTGAATAGCCCTTTTTCAGTGGAGGCCCAGGGAGAAAAGCTCCACAGTATACAAGTCATTAAAAGCATTAGAATTTTACAGTAGTTACATAGAAAGTATATTACTTAATACAGAGGTAATTAGTTTAGAAGCTTCATTGTTTTGAAATGTAAGCATTAAACAATATAAGACAATAATTCATAAAAAGCAGCAATAATTATAAGTAACAGTAGATGTTTCTAATAAATGATTGAGATCAGAAGAGGAAATTAAATCTGTAGATGTAAAGGTAAATAGTATGCAGAGGTTATAGTTCATCATTACAGGTAAAAGAGGACATACTGATAGTAAGTAGTAAGGCAGAGTTTAGCAAGTGGACTGAGTGTACTTTATGGAGAAGTTATCAATGTCATTTGCAGCTTAAAAAACACATTTTTGTATTCAGATTACAGGAACAAAATATTAGCAGGCACAGTACATACTTTTTAGTGTTTTTAAAGCCTTACCTGAAAGTGTTCTTAGCTTCTGTTTTGTTTTGTACACAGTATTTTTGATCTTTATAGATGAACATGAGTTTCGCTGGTACCGCATTTGAAACCAGATATTTTTTTAATTAGATATGAGCAGAAGGGTGCTAATTCTTGACATTCTTGCTTGATGGGAAGGGGTAAATATTGTGTAATGCTTATTTTATGTCCCCTCCATGTTATGTTTCTTTTCTGTTTGGCTGCTGTTAGAATCATATAGGTGTGTGCTGCATTGAGTATTTTAACGTAGAGTTGTCTTGGTATAGTTGCATCCTGAGTTATCCGAAAAGATCTCTGTGCATGATCAATGGTCATTTCTTTTGCTATGTTCTTATTATTAACTATTGCTTCCACAATCTGTTTAATTATTGCATTCAGTTGGGTTTGGTCAAACACTTCTGGTACCCCTCTTATAATTATAGTGTTCCTTCTGCTTCTTGCTTCAAGATCAATCATTTTTGACTGGAGTTCTTTTATGGTCTGTTCATTGGTTTTAATTATAAACTTCAAAGCTTTGATTTCATATGTGTCTTTCTCCATCTTAGTTTCATTTAAAGTTAGTCTAGCCACAAATTGTTCAATGTTAGTTCCCACAGAGTTAAGCTTTTCAGAAAAAGCAAGTATGTCATTTTAGAGTGGTTGTAGGGCTGGTTTTGTATCTTCAGCTGAGAATGTATTGTCATTTTCTGCTCTCAAATATACTTTAGTAGGTTCCTGTTGTGACTTAGATGTTTTTTGTCTCTTGCTTACTGTATCGTTTTCAGGAGTCACAATTGTAGATAATTTTGATTTAGTAGTTTGCATTTCCATTAGTTCTTTACTTTGATCCTGGGTGTGAATTTTCCTTTACTTTTGAATTCTTTTTCAGGCTCTGTTGAACTGTAAAGGCCCTGTCACATGGATTCCATCTCAATTACCCTGCTGGCTTAAAAGGTACTTTAAAAGTTTATGTTTAGCTTTATATTATGAGATAAAGCTATTTCCTTGCTTCTTAGATGTTGTTACTGAAGGATTTATGCTGGGTTTTTATTTTACATATAGGATGTTGAGGCTTTGTTGTAGATTTTCTTTTTTAATTTTGTGAGCTGTAGCTTAATGCATGTCTAGTTGTTGGCGGCCATCTTGGAATGCATGCTTTATTGTTTTTAATCTCTAAACACTAGCTAACTGTAATGGCTTTCTGACATGCTACTGGCTCTATAAAAAGCACATCTTCATGTTCTAGTATAAAGTGCTGATTTCTAAATACTAATGAAGTGCCCTGAATTTTATGATCTGGCTGCTTCTAACTCTGTAAAAATATGAGTGATGCAAGTGCTAATAGTAGACCACTCATCTATTCCTTTAATTTCATATTTTGTTTTGTGCTGACTTCTGCCTGCTAGCCAAGTACATTTCTTAGCATACATGCTGCATCGTTGTGTGTTACTGCATTGTACAATATGTTCTTCAACACTTAATTTCTCCTTTTACCTTACAACTGCATGAATTTGTGTCTGGTCACACCATGGTTATCTGCAAACAAATAACTGAAATGGTGCTGTATAGGCTTTTTGTCATTGTTCCTTCTGTTTGTAATCTCTGATGATTGAATGACTGCTAGTATGACAACCATTCACTCTGTACGATACCCCCCTCCACACTCCAGTCTTACTGGACAATAAAACAGTGAGTTTTTCACATTCTAGAATTTTCTATAAATAAGAAAATACTCATGAATGGACACACATATGGACACACACACATACATAAATACACATATGCGTATATATAGATATAATTATGTGCACACACATACATAGACATCCATACACATGTCTGTGCACACATAGTTTCACACATCTCCCCAAATGATCCCATCAGTAGTTCATCAATATATGCCCAAGCACTCAGGAGCGGCCTTAGGTCAACTGGTGCCCTAGGCAAGAGGGAACCATGGCACCCCCTACCACACCACCCAGTGCCCCCATCCTCGTCTACCTACACCAATTAAATACTGGAAAAGTGCCCCTACTAAAGCGGCGCCCTAGTTGGCCTATGCCTAAGGCCGGCTATGCAAGCACTTCACAGACACCAAATGAAACATTTCCTCCATCAATCCTTTCAGTACTATGTCCATGTTCATAGCCAAGAATCAAGAATAGAATTGTCCAGCAGGAACAGGACCTGGAACTCACTCCACAACTAAAAATGTTAATAAAATGAATCTTTATTAAAGTGCACAACACGTAATAATGGTTTATTACGTGTTGTGCACTTTAATAAAGATTCATTTTATTAACATTTTTAGTTGTGGAGTGAGTTCCAGGTCCTGTTCCTGCTGGACAATTCTATTCATGTTCATAGCCAGCATTAGGCACCCACGGAACCCACAGCTGTGGGTAGCTCCCTATTACCTCCCGTGAATGAGACCCCCCATCCAGCAGCCGTGGATTGGTCCAACTGTTACTGTTCTTCAGTTCCGCTCCTCATGGACATCCACATAGTTCCATGTCTTGACCATGAAAATCAGAATTGTGTTTCCATTTTTTTTTTATTCACTGGCAAGCTGCACTCAATCAGGTCTGCTCACTAAAACAAGGGATCTGATTGGCTGCAGCAGCCTGCGAACTAAGTTCTTGTTTTTTTTTTTTCATGTTTTAAAATAGGAAGTGATGAAGCAAGGACCTGATTGGTCCTTGCAAATCACTTTCTGCACAAACTGCCTTTAAAAAGGCACCTGCAGCTAATAAGGATCACTTTTCTCTTCACTTGTTTTTAAACAGAGGAGTGTTCCTTAGCAGCAGCAGAGTGTGGAGATCACACCAGGTTTGGACCAGCATGAGGACGGACTACATCAGAGAATGGATCAGCAGTGGATTCAAGCCTTTGGAGCGGTCATGGTCGTTGGAGTATACCCCTTTTTTCAACTGTCCTTCTAAGGGCAAGTTCTCCAAAGGTCTGAAAAATTGTCCTTTGAAGGGCAATTTCAAAAGGACTGAGTGGTCTGACTCTGAGGAAGGCAAGGAAAGCAGGTGAGCCTTCAGTCGTGAAGAGGGTGTATAGTATTGGAAGCAGCCTTCTGTAGAAAGCATAAAAGGTAAGTTTTTGGGTTTAGTTTAACCTTTATTTTTTATGGGGGAGTGATTGTTTTTTTGTGCATATTTCTTGTGCTAAGAGGTTTGGGGGGGTGAGGGCTGTGGTTGTACTAGTTTTATTTTGGTTTTGTGTAGAGTTTTTGTGCTAACAGGTTTGGGGTGGGTGAGGACTGTAGTTGTACCAGTTTTATTTTGGGGCTGTGGTTGTATTAGTTTTATTTTGATTTTGTGTATAGTTTTTGTGTTAAGAGGATGGGAGGGTTGTGGTTGTACCAATTTTATTTTGGGGCTGTGGTTGTATTAATTTTATTTTGGTTTTGTGTATAGTTTTTGTGTTAAGAGGATGGGAGGGCTGTGGTTGTACCAGTTATATTTTGGTTTTGTGTAGAGTTTTTGTGCTAAGAGGGTGGGGGCTTGAGGTTGTGGTTGTACCAGTTTTATTTTATGTTTGTGTAGTGCTCTGGTGGTAAGAGGATGGGGGGTGACTGGCTGTGGTTTTAACAATTTATTTCATTTGTGTTGTGTTCCTGTGCTATGAGGATAGGGGAGGTGGGGACTGGTTTTACCAGTTTTAATTTACTTTTATGTAGAGTTCTTGTGCTAAGAGGATGGGGGGGGGGTGAGGGACTGTGGGTGCACTAGTTTTATTTTACTTTTGTGTAGCGACTTGTTGTGCTAAGAAGATTTGTGGGTGAGGGGCTGTGGTTATACCAGTTTTACTTTACTTATTTTACATTTGTTTACTGGATAGTCTGACTGGGATAGAACCCATTTTCAGTGGAGGCCCAAGGAGAAATGCTTATCTTAGTACACAAGTGCTTTAAATATGTAAAATAAGTTTGGTTCATCTGTTTGTACAAGGGACAATATAAGGAATGTGAAATGAAATATACATTTAATTTTGATTGCCCATTGGTTAGGAGAGTGTGTAAGTTAGTTATTTGGGGCAAGTGGTAGAGTTGGCTCGTTATTTTTTTTGGCAGTATCTATGCTGTATATGTAAAGGGTAGAGGGAATGGAATAGGGGTGATGAAAAGGAGGGGATATAAATAATGGGACAGAGAAGGATATTGTACTTGGCTAGAGCAAGGACAGGTGGGCAGTCTTGTGAGATGCTGTCTAAGTCAATAGTCTTAGGCGTATGTGGTAAGTGGTGAAGATTAGCTTATTTCAGCCTGGGTTAGGACATCACCTGTTGCATGGTAGATGTGACACAAGTGTATCGGTGTCAGCATACTGGATTGTGAGTGCTAGGGATGTGGCAGCATTGTGGTTGATAACAAATTCACTAAACTGAAGTGGACCAAGGATGGAGCCTTGTGAGACTCCTAATGTGAGTGGAAGTAGAGGGAGATAGATCCTGGAGACATTTTATGGCTGTTTATGACCTGTTGGGTAGCTTTGGAGCAAGTGGAAGGCTATGGAGATGCGATTAAGGTTGGCAAGAGTAGTTAGTTTGTTGAGAAATTCTGACAAAGGCCTTTAACAAATCTAGATAGATGGATGATCCTATTTTACCTTCATTTGTAAATTGATGGTGTTAGTATAATTGAGGAGGGCAGTTGCAGCATGAGACCTGAAGCCATGTTGGGATTTGGCAAGTAAATTATTGGTTGAGAATGAATGCATTCCTCTAGGAGTTCAGCTAGTGGGGAAAGAATTGCTATTGGCCTATAATTTGTAAGTTCTGTCAAGTTTCTACCATTGTGCAAGGGTACAATGTATGATATTTTCCAGTTGGTTGGGAAATATTGCTCAGTAATGAATCTTTTAAGTATTCAGGGTAAGAACTGGCTTCAGCTGCTATTTTTTGAAATTCTGCTGGTAGATTGTCAGCTGAATTTGCAGTAGGTTTTGAGTTTTTTGCAAGTTTGTCAAACACTGTTCTGCTATCTAGGTTTATAGTACTGTTTTACACTTTCCCTGATCTTATACCTTTTTCTGCAGTTTTTTGGCTTTTTGAATTATGCTGAGAGGTTAGGAGGTTGATGGGGCCTGTACATTGTTTAAATTGCCTAATGTTGGGAGGGTAGTTAGCACCTGTGAGAATGTTGCTGAAGACATAGATATTTTGAGTGTATACTAATGCAAACCCTGTTACTCTACTATTGTGTATAACTGCAAAGTTCTACTCAGTGAAATTACTGCAATTTTTTCGTTGTCCGTTGTTAATGTTTTGAAAGTTTGGGAGTGTGGTTAGGGCCTGTGAAAATGTTGCAGTGTTTAATGTTTGCCTGGAGTTTTTTTAATGGGGGTCACATACTAAATAAGCACATTCTTAATGCTACGCCTATGTTTTTAGTTTTCACTTTATCCAGGATTATTGGGCATCAGCTGTGGGGGGGGGGGTTCCACAAAATGTACTGATATCTTAATGCATACTAATGCAAACACTGTTCTGCTGTCTAGGTTTATAGTACTGTTTAACTATCCCTGATGTTACAGCTTGTTCTGCAGTTATTTTTGGCTGTTTGAATTATGCTATTTGGAGGTTGATGAAGCCTGATATCTTAATGCATGCTAATGCAAACAATGTTCTGCTGGATAGGTTTATAGTACTGTTTAAATATCTCTGATGTTACAGCTTATTCTGCAGTTATTTTTGGCTGTTTGAATTATGCTATTTGGAGGTTGATGGGGCCCATACATTGTTTAAAATGGCTAATGTTGGGATGGTAGTTAGTGGCTGTGAATGTTGCAGTGTTCAATGTTTGCCTGGAATTTTTTTTTTTAATGTGGGGCCACATACTGTATAAGCACACTGTTAATGCTACTCTTGTTTTCACTTCATCCAAAATTGTGCAGAGATTGGGGGGGTGAGAATTCCACAGAATGTACTGATATCTTAATTCATAGTAATTCAAACACTGCTCTGCTATATATGTTTTAGTACTGTTTAACTGTCCTTGATATGCCTTGTTGCAATGACTTCAATTTTTGTTGTTGTCCATAGTTATTGTATTGAAAGTCTGGTAGTATGGTTAGGGCCTGTAAGAATGTTGCAGTGTCCATTGTTTCCCTGGAGTTTTTTTTTAATGGGGGTTATGGACTGTATAAGCAGATTGTTAATGCTACGCCTTTTTGTTTTCACTTCATGCAAAATTGTGCCGAGACGTGGGGGGGGGGGGGTTAAGAATTCCACAGAATGTACTGTTATCTTAATGCATGCTAGTACAAACACTGTTCTGCTGTCTAGGTTTATAGTACTATTTAACTATTCCTGATGTTACAGCTTGTTCTGCAGTTATTTTTGGCTGTTTGAATTATGCTATTTAGAGGTTGATGGGGCCTGTACATTGTTTAAAAAGGCTAATGGTGGGAGAGTAGTTAGTGGCTGTGAGAATATTGCAGTGTTCAATGTTTGCCTGGGATTTTTTTTAATGTGGGGCCACACACTGTATAAGCACATTGTTAATGC
Source organism: Protopterus annectens (assembly GCF_019279795.1). Classification (NCBI taxonomy): domain Eukaryota; kingdom Metazoa; phylum Chordata; order Ceratodontiformes; family Protopteridae; genus Protopterus; species Protopterus annectens. The sequence continues at coordinate 1,602,885,849 of NC_056735.1, read as the reverse complement.
TATGCCTATGTTTGGGTTTTCACTTTATCCAGGATTATTGTGCAGAGGCTGGGGGGGGGGGTGAGAATTCCACAGAATCTACTGATATCTTTTATGCATACTACCGCAAACACTGCTCTGCCATCTAAGTTAATGTTTTAAGCTATCCATGATGTTACGCCTTCTTCTGCAGTTATTTTTGGCTGTCTGAATTATCTTGACAGTTTAGGAATTTGATGGGGCCTCCTAGAATGTGTGTCCAGATGTTTTTGTTTTTTGGCCTGTTCTCTCTCAAAATGATTGCATAGCACAATGCGGAGTGCTGAGGTTACTAGCAGAAATGGACTTCATGTTTCATACCCCCCACGTAATGCATGGTACATTCCATGGCTTTATGTTTTTGTACACAGATCCTATGCTAACAGGGGTTGTGAGAATGTCTCCCAATGTGTATGCCACTTCTACATCCCTCACAAATAAGGTTTTCTAGTAAATCCATAATTTCACTCCTTTGTTCAGCCAATGATTTTGGTTTGTTCAAGTGTGCTAAGAGATTGAGAGGTAGTGGGCATGTGTAGACTTTTATTGTACCGTAACATTTATCTTGCTTCAGATCGGTGTGTTCCCCTTCAAATTTGTGCCTCTCCTAGTCATTAATTCTTTCAGACTTTAGTCTCTTCCAGAGAGCTTGTAATATCAATCTTTTGCATCATTTGGGGCCTCTTCACATGTTTGGGTGGATGAAAGGGGAAGAACTGTGTAGAAAAAGCTCAAGTTCACCTCTAGTGTTAGGTATTTAACATAAAACTGTAACTTGGGCCTTTTTCATTACTTTTTTGTACCTACTGGTTAGTCATTCTTCAGTCTTTCTGCCTGCAGTGCAATAGTGACTGATGTCAATGCAAGTCATTATGCATTTTTAATAACAGTATGACAAAAGGACTCTGTCTGTATGTGTAGTAATTCTCCTTTACCTCCATTCCCAGTTAGAGATGAAGCATACATATTTGTCAGGAGCAGCAAAAAGAAAGCTTCAGCAGCAGAGGAATGAGGATGCAAAGAGACAGGGTTCCATTATGACATTTTTCTGTGGGTCATCGGAGAGGGGAGATTCAGGAAAAAGATTGTCTTCAGGACAATACAGTGGTTCTGCATTACAGTCTTACCACTGTAAGGTCAGTATCCTGTCAATAGAAAGTGACCACTCTCTTGCGGCTACACAATAGGCTACCTCTTGTGGACCTACAGCCATTACCATGGGTGAAAGCATGTCAGCAAATACAGATTGAACTGTAGAGGTGTAGCCTGGATCACCAGACTTTGATACAGAAGAAGCCCATACTTTCATAGTGACAGATGTGGCCTATGACATGCAGGGAGTGTCAGGTACATCTTTTGAGGATCTAGGGACTTGGCCAGACTTGATGAGGGATGAGTTTAGGGTAGCTGCCATTCAGCATGGACCTGTGCAAGTGGTGTTACCACAGTTCCCAGTGAATGAGCAGAAAAGAAGATTTACATCGGACAACTATTTCCATGTGCTACCTAATGGAGAGAGAGCAAAACACACTTGGCTGACATATTTGGTCTCAAAGGATGCACTATTTTGCTTTGCATGCAAATTGTTTGGACATTCTAACCATCTTCTCAGATCAGGTGGTTACAAAGCATGGAGAGACATGTCCAAAGCTTTACATAGCTATGATTGAGCACTAGAGCATATGGCATGCATGCTGAAGTGGAAGGAACTAGACAATAGAATAAAGAGTAGGCAGACTATGGACGCTAAGAGACAAGCAGTGGTTGAAATGGAGATAACTCACTGGCGTGGTGTGTTAGAATGCATTATTGCTGTTGTCCAATACTTGGCGGAACAGAACATGGCATTCCATGGTACATGTGATGCCCTGGACACCTATGGCAATGGCAATTTCTTAGGCCAAGTGCAACTTTTGTCGCAGTTTGACTCTGTCATGGCTGAACATTTGCATCATATTCAGAATAAAGAGGTAATGGATCATTATCTTGGGAAGGGCATACAGAATGAAGTTATCCAGCTGATTGGAAATGCTATTTTAAGGATCATTGTAGGGAAGGTGAAGGATGCTAGGTACTTTTCTGTGATTCTTGATTGCATGCCAGACATCAGCAATCAAGAGCAAATGACTGTAGTAGTTCAGTATGTGGATATTTCATGGACTGCAGCCACAGTTGAGTAACATTTTCTGGGATTTGTGCCTGTGAATGATAGAACTGGGGCAGGACTTACAGAAGCTCTTCTTCAGACTCTTCAAAATCATCAACTGGACATTAATGACTGTTGAGGACAAGGATATGAAAATGGCAGCAACATGAAGGGAAAATGAGCTGAAGTGCAGTCCCGGATAAAACAGATGGATTCAAGGGCTTTTTATGTGCTATGTGCCTGCCATAATTTAAATCTAGTTAGTGATGGAGCACATTCATCAGTGCAAGCAGTCATTCTTTGGATGTCTGCAGAACATTTATGTACTCTGTTCAGCATCAACAAGCCGATGGCAGATCTTGAAACGGCACACAAATGTCACTGTGAAGCCACTGTCGGAGACTCACTGGGAATGCAAGATAGACTCTGTCAAAACAGTAAGATTTCAGTTGAAGGGAGTCATTGAGGCATTACAGGAGATAGGTCAAGCAGTACGTGCAAATGATACTGCAACATATCAACAAGCAAGGAGACTGGCTCAGAACTTATGTCATACCAGCTCATTGTATGTTTAGTGGTTTGGTCTGATGTGCTGACAGAGGTAAATTGTGCAAGCAAAGTTCTGCAGAGTCCATCTGTTGATATTTCAACATGTGTCAAAGTGCTGGCATCCACTATGGACCTGCTGAAGAATTACAGAGAAACAGGATTTCAACATGCCATGGGCGAAGCCTCCAAGATAGCGGAAGAACTGGATGTTGGCACCACATTTGAAGAAAAGCAAAAGAGGAAAGTAAAGTGGTTCTTTGACTATGAAGGAGAAGATGAGAATGTAGAGGATCCACTGGTAAAACTTCATGTAGAGTTCTTCAATGCCCTGCTGGACACAACAATCCAATTGTTTACTGACCGGTTTGAGCAGATTTCAGAGTTCAATAAGGCCTTTGGATTTTTATCAAATATTAAAGCCTTGAGTGATGTTGCAGAAGACTGCTGCAACACTGCAAGACTCTGAAAGAACAACTGACTTGACAGGATAAGTGGCCACTTAAGCCCATCACCACTGACTGTTAAATTTCCTCATTTGCAATCACTTGCAAGACATATATATAAATACTTATGTTTCACTGCACATTTATTTGTCTGCACCTGTTACAGTGGCTACTGCAGAATGCAGCTTTTCTAAGCTGAAACTCATAAAGACATACCTGCGTTTGTCAATGAGTCAGGAGAGACTTTCAGGCTTAGCTGTGCTCTCAACTGAGCATGAAGTGGGACAAAGTATATCACATGGCAGCTTCATTGAAGACTTTGTACGGAAGAAAATTTGTAAGATCCCAGTAAAACTGTAGGTATGTGCTCATATTTCCTTTCCAGTAATTTTTTGCAATGCTGTCAGGCAGTACATTTCAGGTAGCACCTTACTGTGGCTTGTATGCTGTGTATTTACTTATTTTTTTTGCTTACCTCCTAATAGGTAAATAGGTAGGACCATGAGGATGGAACTAGCATGATGTTAGGCAAAGGCAGCTAGGAGTGGCAGGACTCGTGTGGAGTGACAGGGGAGTGGCAGGACTCTTGGGGAGTGGCAGAACTCATCAGAATGCTAGGACAGGTGGGACCAGCAGGACTCATCGGGGGGGCTAGGACAGAAGTGCAGGAAGAACAGACAAGTGGCAGCAGTCAGATGCTGAAGATGTAAATGCACATGGAAGACAAATTACACTCTGGTCTTCACCTTTTTCTCTTTGGGTTTGAGTCTGCCTGTGTCAAACTCACTAATCCCCATTACTCTCTTAAAAACTAGAATGTATGAACACCTGTATGACATTAAAAATAAAAGATATAGGGCCGGATTCACGAAGGCTTGCACAGAGTGGAAGAGATGTACAACACTCCATGCAAGCCTTTCGATCCAGGAACAGCCCTAAACTCCATGTAAGAAACCAGCTAAAACGTCTCTTACACGGACTGGGCGTGGACAAGCTAAATACCTCACTTGCATTAGAATGGTATGCAAATGAGGTATATTAGCGATCCACGAAGCAGAAACCAGTCCGTGTAGGAGACGTTTTAGCTGCAGAAATGTACTCAGTTGACAACTGAGTACATTTCTGCAAAATCCACAACGGAGCGATGTCAGCTCCCAAAAAAGGTTGCATATGAACCAGGCAGCATGCCAATGGCCAGATATGTGGCCATTGGCAAGATAACCCGATGGAAAAATATTAAAAATATATATATTTTTTCGCAATCGCCGATGTTTAAACCCAGCGCAGCCCAGCAAACGGGCTGCGCTGTATAAAACATAAAGAAGAAGGGTATAAACCCACAAATGTGGGATTCATGTAATACATGGAATGACAATGCAGGGACCAGCAGACCAAAACCAACATGGCCACCGTGTAGTGGTTGCTAAGAGCGGAAGCTGAGTCTAAGACATGTAACTAAGCATTAGTAGGCAATCTTACGTAAATGAGGGTTAGGATACTGAATACCACAGTCACATAACAAATGAGCACGGCCTGAGTAGTGTAAGAGATACAAAAGGGGGAGGAATAGAGTAGGAGATAGGTGACATCACTGGGGGGAATGGTAGAAAGAAACGCAGTTCATTGGAGGCCAGTGTAACATGACAGATGACAGGCACAGATCATGGAAAGAGGTGTGCCACTACATAAGTCATGGAAAGACAAGAAATGGAAGGTGTACACTGTTACCTACACTAAAGTTTCTTGCTGGCCATGCATGCGCACGTGTGCGCGCAATGAACCGCGAGTAAGGCAGTGTGCACGCGTGTAAGACAGTCTGAGTATATTGGAGGCTGTAGGTAGATGTGTAACAGTGTTTGCGTGGGCGTACGCGCGTTTAAACCTGAATAAGTAGATCCTTAACCGTGTAAGCACGTGTGCGCGCGTTTAAGCCACTGTGAGCATGTTTCAGATAGTATGCAAGTTGCTCCCCCCTGAGGAAACAGAAAGGAAAAAGGAAGCAACAGAATTAATAGGAAGCTAGCAGGGATAACTGCTGAAGCTAGCAGGTGAAAATAATTAGAAGCAGGCAATTACACAGGCAAATTAGTAGCCCATCCCAGCACTTAAAACACTGCAAACAATAGTGCAGGATGTTGTCATTAAGAGACACTGCAAAACAGGAGTAAGCTAATAGAAGTGAAAACTGAAAAATCTGAACTCAGAGCAGAAATGCTAGTGGCTGCCATAGCTGTCTTAATGAGACATAGGCGACTTGCTGAGGGTGGTGACAATGCAGATGGTGCCAGACAACCCACAGTGAGGAGACGGAGAAGAGTGTACAGGCCCAGGGTCACCTACCACGGGTTACATGAGCTGGAGATAGTAGAGCGCTATAGAATGGACAGAGAGCTCCTGCAGCAGATCGTTGAGCTGTGCAGGCCACGCCTCACACACACAACCAACAGAGGGGAACCCATCCCAGTGGAAACCAAGGTATGTGTTGGCCTAAGAATACTAGCAACAGGTATCTTCCAGAGACCAACTGGCGATATGATGGGGACATCACAGGCATCAGCCTCCAGGGTACTACACCAGTTCCTGGATGCCATGTCAGCACATGTCGGTGATCATGTACATTTCCCCAATGCCCGTGAGGTATTGGCCAGCAATATGCGTCTCTTCCAGCAAATAGCGGAATACCCTGAGGTACTGGGTGCTATAGACTGCACGCACATACGCATCAAAGCACCAGCAGGAGAGCGGGGTAGGGCCTACATAAACCGCAAGGGCTTCCCCTCCATCAACTGCCAGGTCGTGTGTGATGCCCAGGGCATAATAATGAATGTGTGTGCTGGCTGCCCTGGGAGTTACCACGATTCCCACATCTGGCATTTGACGCAGCTTTACCAGACATTTGCCAATGGGGACATCCCACACAGACACCTAGTGGGGGATGCAGGTTATGCACTGGAGCCGTGGCTGATGACACCCATCAGAAACGCACACACACCTGAACAGGAATGCCATAATGAGGCACACGCACAAACACGTAATGTGATAGAGCGTGTGTTTGGGCTGCTCAAGTCACGGTTCCGGTGTCTGGACACATTTGGTGGAGCCTTGCAGTACACACCAACTACATGTACCCAAATTGTCATGGTATGTGCTATGCTACATAATATGATCTTGCAAAAACAGCTGCTGCAGGACCAGCATAGGGCCGGGCCAAACAGCCCCCCACCATTGCCAAGGCCAGCACAGGCAGAGCGTGACTCAGAGGAGGAACAACCTGAGCCTGTCCCAGTAGGCAGAAGGAGGCGTGCCCAGTATGCCCTGGCCTTGGCAAAGAGGCAACACATAGCACATACATTGGCTCAGTAGGAACCTTGGGAATGATACCCCTCTCTGACTCACTCATATAGTAACAGGGATGCCTAACATGACACAACCTGCTTCCAAACATGTACAGGGAAGTGTAATATGCACATCCGACAGAGGCAGCCCTGCTGCACCACCTGAGGCATGAATGCTATGTGTCAAGTAATGTAACATCAAGTACTACATGCACACCTGAGGACCCTGACTAACATCCTATCCTGACCAAGCATCATGCCACAACATGACAACGAGATGATCAAGTGCAACAATTGACTGAAGTATCGCAGTTAGTCAAAGGGGACCCAATGTGTGCCAGTCTGGGATGACATGCTGAGCATGACATGATGCACCACCCGCCAGGAGTGGCGTGCACCTATCAGTGCAGGCCGTATGGATACTGGCAAAGGCTGTCGTCACCCACAGTGTGCCCTGAATAGGTAAGGCTCAAAAGACAAACCTATCTCCATAGGTACCAGAAGGGATAAGAATAAGATAATGGATAAGTCGAAACAGCAAGATGCATGCAGTCTGGACTCACCCAGTATGGAGAATGTTGATAACTGTGCTGTAACAGAATACTGAGGCAAGGCCCACAACAGCACCCTAACTCTACCAGGTTACACCTCATACTGTGCTGTACAGCCGCAAAACTTGGAACAAGCTACAAAAGGAGGGTGACTAGCAAGAATTGTCAAGGATAACCACACCCCCATGTCGGTACCACAACAAAAAGCAGCATGGACTAGCCATGCTCAAGTAACAGTGGCTAAAACTGCCCCCCAGTTTATAGCCTGCTACAGCCTACTGTCCCAACACCAGGAACTGCATCTGGCCTATGCTGGAATACATGAATATATCAAGTCCTCCAACCCACATTATATTGGGTGACTGCAAATACCCAGACATAGACTTGGAACATTATACTAGCTCCAACAGTGTCGGACAAAGGTTCATAGAATCCACAAACCAAAAGGCCCAGGAACAACGTACCACTCCCACAAGAGGGTAAGCATACGGATGTGATAATCAGCAACATGGGTACTGGATGTCAAGATGAGAAGTGTATTGCTCACTGGTAAAACCAGACCATAGAGTAATCACACTGGATATACAAAACCTGACCACAGTCCCTGGCTGGGAAACCACAGTGGAAAACATGTGTGAAGCAATACCTGCACTCCTCCAAACTGATGTGGAATCCATTAAAGGTCCCGTGCAGGTGCAAAATATGGGCCACACCTCAGAACCTGTAATACAGCCATTCCATGAACACTGCCAGGAATGCTTGGATTATGCAGTCCTAAATTAAAACAAGACACAGTGCCTAAATCCGGCATGGTGGACACCAGCCATAACCAAAACATGCAAGAGAACGAGGAAGCTACTACATGATAGAGCAAACACAAACAATGAAGTAAGCACAGATCAGTAGTATGGCAATAACATCTGTCCACACATGCAATCCACTAAGGCCAGCTGCAACAAGTGGAATCTGTGAATCCCGAGGCAATGTCACCTGGCCCAAGTACACAGACAACCCCAACTCCACCTAAGAAATAAAAAAATATGTGAGAGATGCAACCATCCATCCAAACTGGAGGCTGAGCTCCCTCAACTCAGTACTCCTAAAACAAGTCAGTAGGAGAAGGTAACCACACACACCACAAACACAGTCCCACATAGACCTACCACAACTGCAAACCAAACACATAAACACAGACAAACATTCCCAGAGGCACAAATTACCAACACAGCACACCAACAGAGGCCTCTAAAGCAGACACCCAATCAAACAGCCCACAAACATAGCACATGCAACACATAGCACACAAAGCTGGTGTGCCAAACAGTCACAGGCCAGAAGGAGAAACAACATGCCTGATACAGTTGTAATAGGTGACTCCATAGTCAGACACACTGCTGTCCTGCACACCAGACTGAACAAGGGAAAGGGTATAGTAAGCTGCCTGTAGGCTGCCACAATATGCCACATAACAGAAGTATGTAGGTCACTCCAAAGCAAGTAGAAATATGATGCAGTCATAGTCCATGCTGGTGTGAATGACCTGAGATGTACCACCCTAGACTACAGGAAAAGAGACATAGATGAGCTATCTGATTATGTAGTCCAGGCCGGTATGACATTCACCGTTCACAGCATCCTACCCTTACCAAGAGTAATGCCACAGTACAAACACGAAATGATCAGTCATAGCAAGTGGCACACTTACTGGTGTTATTCCAAGGGGATGCAATGTCTGTCTGCCTGGGATGTCATGCTTGACAAGCCACGCAGCTGTCCTTGGTATGGCCTGCACCTGTTACCCCTGGGCGTCTGAATATTGGATAAGGCATTTGCCACCTCCATAGAGCCTTTCAAAGGCAAGGCAGAAAAGACTGACCTACCACCCTCCAAAACATAAGTGGGAAGAAACATAAGGGAAATGCTGACCAATGCCAGATGTGTACACCCCAATATGCATGCCCCCGAGGCCATCCCCAGAATGAAGAACATCGATGTCTGTGCAGTGACAGAATCCCGCTGCAAGCCTCCTGACAGCACACTAGCACTACCAGGTTATACCACGTATCATGTGTCATGGCCCCAAACCCTGGAACGAAACATAAAAGGAGGGTGAGTATCCATAGTCAGCACAGACACCCATACGTCCAGGTAACTGACAATGCACAAGGCAATTGAGTACACACATGTGCAACTAACTGTAGGCAAGACTGCTGTGCAGTCTGTAGCATGCTACAGACCGCACTCTCACACACAATAACCCCACCCAGCCGTCCTGAAGACAATGGACAGTATGAATGTCCCACCAAATAACAAACAAGGTACCACAAAGTACCACATAGGTGGTAAACCAGTATGTATAGAAAGAGGAACCAGGGACCTAGGGACACACGTGGACAGTAACCTGTTATGTGACACCCACATTGCCAATGTGGCTAGGAAGACTGTCTACATTTGACACCGTAGCAGGAAAGGAGTCACATCTACGGCAACAGAGGTCATTGTGCCCCTATACCTTTCTCCAATCACACCCATACTCCAGTACAATGCCTCATATGGGATGTATCTTACCTGACACCTGCAGCAGTCAGAAAGACCTCAAAGGTACCTCACCAATAGGATAAAGGGTCACAAATATATGTCATATGCTGCCTGGCTGTAGACACCCCAGCTGAATCCAGTCCCATACGGCCTACACAGAGGCATTGCATGCCTGTTGTAGGAGGCCATGCCCAACACAGGAGTAATGGACATGCCCCACCCTAGAGAACACAAATCCACTGGAGCTGTGAGAGGGAGAGATGTCAACCTCAACTAATAATGAAATAGGATGGGCTGGTGGGACAGATACATAATCCAGAGTCTCCCCACACCCTGGACCAGAATCCCATTCCATGTTAGGCAGAGCCCCTCACTGACACTCTTCAACAGGAATCTTGCCAAGTGGATGGATGATTGTAGAGTTACACTGGGGGTCTTCACTGTGTCATGTCCAGACAGAGGCACAGCCAAGCAAAACATAAATGGCCATAATATGCACATAGCAAGGGGTGTCAAAAGCCACACACACTCTGGCTAGGCTAACAAATGCCCAGGGTGGATAGCCTAGTATGACCCTATGAACCTATGAAGATACAAATTGTACAGGACGCTAATGATAATCCCAAGGCGTTCACAACTGATGGTAGTAACCATGTTGGGAATTCACAGATATGTCCTGAATCACACAAATGTCACAAACACACACACATACTGCCAACATACATCCTGACAGGTGCAGTGCAAACCCCCAGATGCAGAATATCTATCCCAGCAGACTGCTGGCCCCCTGACATTGCAGATGCTGAGGTAACAGCCAACATCTACAAAGCAAAACACACAGCAGCAATGGTATGAGATGTTGTCCTGGGCTTAGTGCAACATGGACACCAAGATGAATGGAATGCAAAACCACACTACTGCTCAATGTCAGCCTTACCACAGAATATGTACCCAAAGAGCAGTGTACAACAACAGTGGTCCTTCTCAACAAAGGTGTTGCCTGAATGGATACTGAACAGTACTACCCCAGAATCCTGAGAAACACGGTTTGCACAGCTGTGGAAAGGATCAGCATGTACCACAGACATAAAGATATTGGAGACCTACTGACACCGGACCCAACCCAGTGTGGCCCACCCAAGTGCAGATCCTGCCCCTAACCATGTTTGACCCAATTGAAACAGCCATTAAGGTCATTGATGAGGGCAATGTGCTCCACACAGTGTATCTGGACTTTGCAAAGGTCTCTATACAATACCCTACGTGTTCATTATAGATAGGCTCACCAGCTTAAATATAAACCCACATGTCAGTAGAGGGGTTTGGAAACCAGACCAAGGACAGAACAGACATGGTCAGACATGCTGCAGCCATGTCAGACTACAAACCAGATATAACTGGCATCCCACAATGCTTTGTCCTGGGATCTCCCCCGTCTGGTATATATGTCCCATAGGTACAGGCAAACATGGAAGGACCGTGTCCGAACATGGTTGCAGAGGACTACAAACTGCTCACCACATATGATCCACCAGCTGACACAAGCATCCCACAAAAGGGCCACATAGAAACAGAAAACTGATGCCATAGCCATGTCAGCAAGCTAAGTGCAGAAACGTGTATAGTCAACCCCTGTGGATATACAGTAAGTGCCCACCAATTACCACATATGTGTTAACCCATTATGTAGTTAACATGTAATGAGAGACCTGGGGACACAAGGTGATAGATAGCCTGCATTGGACAAACATGTGCTGTAGTGTTTACAGGAACATACCATATACCCACCTAATCACGAAGGCTGTCAGATCTAGATAAGGGGAGGTCATTGTGGCTCTGCAGTCATCCATCATCAGCGGTACAATTGACTACAATTGCCCCTGTGGGATGTACCTCAGCAGACACCTCCATCAACTGTAAAGTCTCCAACAGTACCTCATCAGGAGTATCAAACAACTTGCCCAGATGCCATGTGTTGCCTGTGTTGCTGGCATCAATAAACATGCTGCACCTTGCACAATCTGAATGGCAGTGAGCTATGCACATGAGAGACCTGAACCCCAGCACTGACTTACATAGGACAAGCTGTACTGCGTGCACCATAACACAGAAGCCACCCCCAGCACAAGCTACCCATAGAGTCACATATCAATCTATCTCAATAGGAATCCAGATGAGTGGGTGGGAGATGGTAGATTTAACCTGGGTACCACTGTCATGTCACAGGTAGACAGAGGCTCAGTATACTAACCATGACATATGTCATGGCAAACTCCACTTACAATGTGTGTTGAAGGACAAACATACTCTCCAACTAGCATTACACATGGACTAGGGCACATCACTAGTGTTTGCAAATGTACGCCTATGTTGTGGAATACACTACCAATGTCGGACAAGCCTGGTGTAAGTAGTTCATATCTGAACAGAATGCAACATGGTCAGATGTACACAACTGGCCCATAACCAGGCTGTTGTGCCCACTACCGAAATGTAAAGCAGCGATAGCAGTAAAGCCTAGGATACTGCCCACCACAGTCAAAGTACTACCAGTACACTATACAGTACTACAGCGTTAGGTCAGTGTGAAAGGATGTTGACAGCTGTATGCAAAGTATCCCATGGAAACACTGCAGGCACAGTATAACCCTGTTGTGTTCACACACAAAGCAGTTGTTCCGTAACTACACAACATGACACACAACACACAACCATAAACGGGTGATAGTTGTTGAAGTTCACACCCATCCACAAATGTGGTGGGCTGCAGAGTCCAACATATGGAATGCTCACACTGGGCATGCTCACACACATTGACAACATGCCATGGGAAGGCTGAACTGGGCATGCTCACACACTTAGGCCAAATTCCAGTGTAGCAGTTGGACACACATAGCTGGTATTGTTATGTTGTAATCCAGGAACCAACCACATTATAGCAGTCTGCCCAGTGCACACAGCTAGATGACTACAGAGACATACGTGATATAGTGGATCCCTCCCACATGCAAACATCTGCCACAGATGCACAAGTTGTTCATACAAACAGGGAATGTTATGGCAATAAACATGTGCAAACAGTCTATCAGCAACAAATAATGTGCATTTGACAATTAAACATATGGGTGTAGAGGTCAACACTAGGCCGTCTGCCCTAGGGAATGACAGCTTAGCCAGAGTGTGCTTGGTGTCTGCCTCCCCACAGGATGCACATGCCCCTTTCTAAACACAGATGATGTCAGCACCCTATAAGTACAGCAGGAGGAAAGAAACTTCCCAGTAATCTGAATTGCACGCTCTGCTAATGCGTCCGTCTCAAGTGTCCTAACATAGTTCGGTAGGGGTTTCAAATCCTGCAAATGCTCAGTGTGTGTGTGAGTGGGGTTGGTGTGTGTGTAAGTCTGCGGGAGAGAAATGTCCCTTTTGGCAAATAGGAAAACACATTACAGGATGCACATTCCCTTTCTAAACACCGATGATGTCAGCACCCAATAAGTACAGCTGGAGAATAGAAAATTCCCAGTAATGCGAATAGCGCGCTCTGCTAATGCGTCCGTCTCAAGTGTCATAATATAGTTAGGTAGGGGTTTGAATGCTGTGAATGGCAAGTGTGTGTGCTTGTCTGAGGGGTGTTTGTGTGTGTGAGGGAAATGTCCCTTTTGGCAATTAGGACAACACACTACAGGATGCACATTCTCTTTCTAAACACCGATGATGTCAGCACCCAATAAGTACAGCAGGTGAAAAGAAACCTCCCAGTAATGCGAATAGCGCGCTCTGCTAATGCGTCCGTCTCAAGTGTCATAACATAGGTAGGGGTTTGAATCCTGTGAATGGCAAGTGTGTGTGCTTGTCTGAGGGGTGTTTGTGTGTGTGAGAGAAATGTCCCTTTTGGCAATTAGGACAACACACTACAGGATGCACATTCCCTTTCTAAACACCGATGATGTCAGCACCCAATAAGTAAGGCAGGTGAAAAGAAACCTCCCAGTAATGTGAATAGCGCGCTCTGCTAATGCGTCCGTTTCAAGTGTCATACCATAGTTAGGTAGGGGTTTGAATCCTGTGAATGGCAAGTGTGTGTGCTTGTCTGAGGGGTGTTTGTGTGTGTGAGGGAAATGTCCCTTTTGGCAATTAGGACAACACACTACAGGATGCACATTCCCTTTCTAAACACCGATGATGTCAGCACCCAATAAGTACAGCAGGTGAAAAGAAACCTCCCAGTAATGCGAATAGCGCACTCTGCTAATGCGTCTGTCTCAAGTATCATAACATAGCTAGGCAGGGGTTTGAAGCCTGTGAATGGCAAGTGTGTGTGTTTGTCTGAGGGGGGTAGTGTGTGTGAGAACAAGGTCCCTTTTGTCAACTATGTGAACAGACTACAGGATGCACATTCCCCTTTCTAAACACTGTTCAGCAGAAGGCCATGGCTCTGGCATAAGTTGTCTGTTGCTATGATGCCCCTTTGGAGGATGCTTGTGTCAGCTGAAGAGGCGATTATGGTGGCCTGTTTGCAGTCATCTGCATATTTGGACAGCCACAGTCCGTCCGTGTTGGCCTGTACCTCCAAGAAATATATACCAAACAAGAGGGTCCCAGGACTGAGCCTTGTGGGACACAACCCGTAACTGTTGTGGGGTCTGGCATGGCTCCAGCAATGCTAACCATGTGGTATCTGTCCCTGAGCCACTGTGCAATCCATCTAGTGACATAGGGCCTTATATTCCAGCTGGTGACCTTCTCTAGAATGCCCAAGTGGGGTATTGTTGTGAAGGCGTCTGCAAGGTCCAGGTAGGCTGTGTGAACCACCTTCCCCTCGTCAATGGCCTTGGTGACTGTTTCAAAGAAATCAACTGGGTTAAACCCGGTAGTGCTGGTGTGCTCTCAGTAGCCCTGAACCAGGCATCTGTAACTGCACAGATATCGATGTTTTCCATGCCAAGGACTGTTTTGGGTGCACACATCTGGAGGTGCAGATATCTGGCGTTGGGTAGCATTGCTCTTAGTTATGTATCCCTTGTGATACCTATGAAGGTGGGTTTATCATCTGAGCCCTGCCTAACATAGGCACTATGGGGGTAGCAAGAGCCTTTGCCAATATCTGAATGACCAATGCAAACTGTACACATGCTCATAGGATGCAGGTGTCAAGGAATATGCTGCGTGGCCAGTATAGTCCTCCAGCATGGGTCCTCTGACGTAATTCACCCCAGTCTACACAAGTGTAGAGTCTGCATGTGCTAAACACAGTTTGTGTGCAGTGACAACCTTGCCTGGGGGTGGAGATGGGATATGGATGTCCAGGGAAAGGTGGACATGGGCAGCTATCAACAATGGTGGTCTACCTCCGGTGTGGAACAGTGCGTACCCACGTTGCAGATGGACAGGTGCAATATGTATTAACCCATGTGGCTGTGGTGTGTGGTACTGCCATAGCACATGGACCCTCAAATTGTAGTGGCGGTAGGGTATAGTGGTAGAGGCCTGAGTAGGTCACACACACAATATGCCTGTACCTGATGTTAACAACTGGTGCGGTGTATGTGAATACCTGCATATCCTGGCACTGTTCCCAGGCAAGCTAGGTGTGTGTCCCGGATGTGGGTGTGGTGTGCTGGACTGGTAGTGTTGTGTGTTACAGGTCCTGTGGTCCCAAAGCATGGTATGGAACATAACCTGCCAGTGCGATGTGCACACCTGACCCTGATGTAGGTGGCTGCAAATGCATATACATGCTATCCCCCACCTGACAGGTAGTATGACAACCACAGACCTCTGTGGAAATGAAGATGTCAGCACCCTAGAAATACTACGGGTGGAGAGCAGATGCCCAGTAATTCGGATAGTGCGCTCTGCTAATGCGTCGCCCTCAAGTGTCATAATATAGTGAGGTAGGGGTTCAAATCCTGCAAATGCTCAGTGTGTGTGTAGGTGTGTGGGTGAGTGGGGTTTGTGTGTGTGAAAGGTTGTGAGAGGGAAATGTTCCTTTAGCCAACTGGGAGAACACACTACAGGATGCACACGCCCCTTTCTTAACACAGATGATGTCAGCATCCTATAAGTACAGCAGGAGAAGGGAAGCCTCCCAGTAATGCGAATAGCGCGCTCTGCTAATGCATCCGTCACATGTGTCATAACATAGTTAGATAGTGGTTTGACTCCTGTAGATGCCAAGTGTGTGTGTATGGAGGGGGGGTGATTGTGTGTGTGCAGATAGGTATGGGGGAAATGTTCCTTTTGCCAAATGGGAGAACACACTACAGGATGCACACGCCCCTGTCTTAACACAGATGATGTCAGCACCGTATAGGTACAGCAGGAGAAGGGAAGCCTCCCAGTAATGCGAATAGCGCGCTCTGCTAATGTGTTCCCCCTGTGTATCGTAATGTAATTAGGTAGGAATATGAAACCTGTAAATACATGTGTGTGTGTGCATGTCCGTATGAAAGACATGTTAGTTTTGGCAATCAGGTGATCACACTACCTGATGCACATTACCCTTTCAAAGTACTGATGTTGTCAGCACCCTCTAAGTATATCCAGAGACGAGGAACTATCTAGTAAACCGAACAGTCGCCTTGCTAATGCGTCCCTCCACGTGTCATGACATAGGTAGGTAGGGAATGAATCCTGCATAGGGCACGCGTTTGCATGTGTGGGGTAGTAGGGTGTGTGTAAATGCAAGTGTGAGGAACAGATCCTTTGGGCAAATAATACTATACACCAGATGCTGCATACCCACCAGTAAACACAGGGGATGTCACCACACTATCAGCACAGCCAGACAGGGCTAGTTGGCTAGTAATGCCAATAGTGTGCTCTGCTACTGTGTCTATTACCATCGTCAGAGTACAGATAGGTATGTTTGGGTAACCCACAACTATCACGTGTGGTTGTGTCACACAGTATGACCTTGCGCGGGTGTGTGTACATACCAATGCATGCCATTGCCTAAACCAGCAATGGCATTGCACACATGATGTATGTGTGACACATACACAGAAATACCTGTGACCTGCAGTAGTTACCATGTCTGACACATGCTTTGTGTGGATAAATGGTATTAGCAATGTATACCAATATGACTGTGTGTCCTGCTGTGCAGGGTCGGCACGTGGTATGTCCCTAGACAGTGTGGGTGTCTATGGTGAAAGACCTACAGCAGGGGATACACATCTGGTCTGGCCCATATAGTGTACATGTAGTCAATGTACAGGTGCTGTATGTTCCCACCTGTTGTGGTAGTGGTAACATGTCATTCCACTGCATTTCGGTGACCACATGCTGTGAACCCGTCAACTAGAGTGTTGTAGCTACAGCAATGCTCACACACAATGTTCGGCTGGATGCAGTATGGCCTTATAAACACAGTTCATGGGACTGTCATATTGCCGCTGTTGTTATGGAAGATAGGTGGTCTTCCTGTGTATGTGAGGGTTGTGTGTGCCATGCTATGAAGCAGATGGCATTCCGACACACTGTCAGCTGCACCTGAGTAGGCCCTGATGGTTTGTGCCGTGCCAACAACCTGGAGGTGTGTGTATCTGTGTTGACTCGGGATACCACACCCCTATCCATGTGTGTTACATGTGTAGGGGACAACAGGCATGGTAAGGGGCATAGCCTGTCAGTGATGGGTAACACCTGTGAGCCATGACCCATGCATCTGGTACTGCACAGACACTGCAGTTCACCGTGCTGAGGGCAGTGTCCGGTGCATGCATCCTCCGGTGTACACTGCTGTAGTTGTGTAGCAGCACTGTCAATGTCCTAACCTGTGTGATACCCACGGAAGTCGCTATGTAAACCATGTCCTGCAGCATAAGGTAGTATGTGTGTACCAAGGAGCCTTGCCAGTATACATCGGGCCATGTGTGTCACGTGCAAGATGACCCGTGAACAGCAATGTGGCTTCCCTAGCATGTAAGCACACGTTGACAGCCAGTGGATACCCTATGAATGACAGTGGAGACTGAACATAATGTAGACATACAACAGCCTTCCCACATATAGTGGTAGAATACCTGGGGAGAGTATGTTGGCAACTAATATCAGGCTCAGACTGGCCTGTGCCAAATGCTGAGAGATCCATTCTATGTTCCTTATCACGTAGTCCAGGGTGGTATGTCCCAGGCAGCCACACTGGCATGGTCAATGAGTGAGTCATATCTGTCCATGCCTCTGTCTGACCTGTATGCATGTGTGCTGTGGTGGACCATAGTGCCCCTGAGTCATATCACTGTGCCCTTCACCAGATACAGCCTGTTGAGCGGGACCCCAGTGCAGCACACATGAACGGTACCTGACACGTCTATAGCAGGTGTGTTGTGTAGCCCTACAGGCTGTGGGTGTGCGGTACAGGGGATGTGCGTGCCATGTGTGGCATGTGCTGTGTTCCGACGGAACATATGCCTGTGTGCCAGCTGTGGAGGTGTGTGATGCACAGGCAGGCTGCTAGTCTGAGTCCCCACGTATGCCCCAGTGTGTTCAGCATGCTGTCAGTGTGTGGCAATGTCTGCCTGGTATTGTTGTCACTGTAATATCATGTTTTGATATATTTATTAGTCCAACATATGTTGATTGGGATAGCCCAACTGGATGCATGTCCATTCCCAGGGTAGGCCCATGGAGACAAGCTACGAGGGTAGCAGATACAGCATTAGAAAATACTAGCATGACATATTACAAACAGATTATGTACAGAGATTACATACGTAAGCAGGTCCAACATGTTCCACAGGTTAATGTCAGACCTGAGCACAAGCCAGGGTTACATTGTATTTACACAGTACAGTGGTTCACACAGGTTACACATCCGAGTTAGCCAGGCCTGATACACTGACATAGCCAGTTACATGACAAATGTTGTTTGGGTCTACTGTTAAATGACCTAAGGTGGACATTAGGGTAATATCAGCTGGAAGTGGATTCCAGGATCTACGTACAGGATCTGCAAAGACAGAATCACCAGCTGTGTTAATAGACTCGCTAGTCTGAAGTAGTACAATGTTAGAGGCTGGAAGTGGTCTAGGATTGTTATAGGGGGTGATTGTAATTTAAGTGCAGGAGTATTGTCTGGATTATACAGGATTTTATAGGCCATAATCAGTTGGTTATACTGTATTAGGCTGGGTATTGCAAGCCAAACAAGCTGATTTAGATCAATGCAATGATGTGTCCTACCAGGCGGGCCAGTGGCAAACCTGGCAATGTGGTTGTAGCAAATCCAGTGCTTGTTAAGGACAGTCTTGTTCATATGTGAGAGTAGAGGGGATGCATACAGAAGGGCTGATACACGGTGTGAGCGAGCTATGGCACCTCTAGCTGGAGGGGCTAGGAAGGCTTTAATTCTGTAAAGTGACCCTAGCCTTCTATTGATGGCTTGGCTAATCTGGTTAACATGTATGTCACATGTGAGGTTATTGTCTATGATAACACCTAATAGTTGTTGAGATGGGTAAGGGTAGAATATTGTGCCATCGGTAGATGTTATGGTAACGGTGAACATGGTAGACCTACGTGTTTGTGGAATAATAGCAGTCCAGTTTGATTGGTATGTAGGATCAGACGACGTTCACAAAGCCAGTTTGCTATTGTATTACAGGTGGTCTGGGTAGCTGAACATAACTCTACTGGAGATGTGGCTGGGCAGATCAGAGTAGGGTATACAGCATATTGGATACAGCTGGCGTTTGGGATGACAGTATAGCGATTAGATTAATGACGATGGAGGACAGCAAGGGCCTTAGGATAGAGCCTTGTGGTACTCTGAGGGTGCTTGGTAGCAGGGTAGAGGGTTTGGTCTGCCAGAGGCCGCCTGCTGTTGACCATGCAGGTAGGATTGACACCATTGGAAGGCTCCAGTATCTAGACAGTCTGTGCAGGGTGCAGAGTCCAAGTTGGTGATAAACCATATCGTATGCCTTTGGGTTATCCAAACAGAGGGCTGTGGATATATCATTGATGTTGCAGGTATGGCTTATGGTGTTAGTAAAGGCTAGGAGGCCTGACGGAGTGCTGTGATGGGAACGTAAGCCATGCTGAGTGTCTGCCATACTGCGATGTTGGACTAGGTGGTGCATGACTTGTCTATGATGAAAGTCACCATAACCTCTGCAAGTGGAGAGTGTATAGCTATTGGCCTATCAGTGGAGACGGCAGTAGAGCTGCCTCCTGTGTGAAGTGGGATTACATATGACATTTTACAGATGGTGGGAAAGTTAGTTTCTAACATAGTACCTTTGATTACCTTTGAGACAGGGTAAGCAATAGCATCATCTGGTTTTGATAGGTACTCGGCAGGGTGTTGATCGGCACACAGTGTAGTGGGTTCCACTGTTACAACCGAGTGCGGAGAAGTGAAGTGGCGACTGGTTGGCAGCTGGGCGCCAAGTAGTTTTCTAGGGGTGCTGCTTTCGGGACCAGGGGAGCTAGGAGGTAGTTGGCAAGCTAGGGCCTGCACTGTCTCAGTAAAGGACTGGTCAAAGCTATCAGGAACATCTTCAGGGGTATTATCATTAGTAGCGGCAGGGATTGGGTTTGGCGTTTGTCCTGTACGTAGTATGTATGACATGCCACCTGACAGGGTATGGCATCACTGGGTTCAGAGACCGGTCCCCAGACTGGCTGTGTGGTGGCATCCCACACATGTGTTGTATATACCTGGCCAAGGGTGATGGCTGACTGCATACATGTGGCAGCTGTGACGATGACACATGACCCACATAAACCACGACTGGACCATAGAGGCGATTCACAGGTTACCTTTGGACATGCCACCCTAGTAGTGTGATTGCCATGGTGAGTACCAACACATAGGGCCAATGGGGAACAACATACTGAAGGCGTGTATGTGTGGGTGGACTGCCTCTGTCTCATAGCACTGACATATATGACTGCACACGTGGGTATATGCCAGGTAAGGCGTGTGCAATGTGTCACAGGCTACTCACATGTGTACAGGACAGACAGTGCCGTTCTGTCATGTGTAAGGTTGACATACATATGGTACACTATGCAGATGTCAGTAGCAGTCTACAGAAGCACTGTAACCCTGCATTGTAGGTGTAAGCAGTGTTCCAGGGCACCCCAGGCGAACATGCATGCAAACAAGGCTACAGTACACAGGGCTGGAAGTACTGCATCATACAACGAAGAAGGGGTAACAATAACAGTAATTCACAATGCATATGTAGGCACTGTCAACATGTACCCAGGAATACGCAGCACAGATGGCCATGGTGGAACCGATATTATGTCATACTTATTTGTGGTCTGGACAACATTGGTACTGCACACATATCTAGATGTGTGAACATACACATGGCATAGTTGTTGTGGGCATCTTGACACCATTACTGTACATGTCCACCATTGCATATCACTACTTGCGTTAGCATTCCCCCTGTGCTACCCATGTATGTGGCTATCTGTTGACAACCTTACCACCGGCATGCAATTATGTGCAGCTGTTATGCTTTGGTATGTACTATGGGGGCAGATAACAATTCATGACATTCATACAGTTACTACAGCAGGCATGCTGGGGTACACACACAGTCATAGCAGCACACTGTACTGTTACCAACATGATACTACTAATACATGTCTATGTAGTCACCCTGTGCATCAGCAATGTGTTTACCTGTTCCTGCAATGATGTTGGAGACTGCAGGAGGTGGCACAGTGTCATCATATGCACAGGGTGTGGATTAGGTATGCCTGAGTCAGCCACTGATACCACCAATTGACATGTGTGTGTATGTGTGTTGGTGAGGGGCAGCAGTACAGGGTGGGCCAGTGTTGCTGCAGTGTGTGCGTGTATGTGGTTGCCCTAAGTGTTGACATTCTGCATGTGTGTATGCACGCACACAGTTCCACCTCATGGCTGCCATATACAGGGGTTTGTGGACAGCCACAGACTGCACTTGACAGGCCGTAAAGATCAGTGTCTGTGTGCACGGACACGGTACCTGTGCCTGGCAGGGGTGCTACGGACCGTATCCAGTACAACGCCTGTCTGGGTACTGTCATCAGAAGCGGGAGTGTGTTGACTGGACACATGTCCCTGTTGGGACTGTCCAGAGCCACGTGCACATGGTCCCCTGGGGCATTCCGATGACAGCACAGACCCAGCGTTGCTGGGGCTGCTGCAGGCACTATGGGGGCGTGCGCAAGCCTGTTGCCGTCCGCGCCGACTGCCAGCTGCTGCCGCCGCTGGCATACGCCACGTCGGCCGCAGGCGCCCACCACTGCCCTGGCTCATGGACATCTGGTTGTGGAACTGCTGTAAGATGTCCCCTGGCGTCTGTCTATGACATCGGTGACGTTACGGATAGCATCCGCAATGTCACGCATACTGTCTGTCATGGCTGTGCGGCATGCTCTGAGCTCCCTCAGACCCTGTCTGGTGTACCTTTCCATATGTGACTGAGCCTGCATGACAGTCCGAAACATCGCTGAGGTTGACAGACCTTGTTGGGCACGTCGGCCAGAGGCAGTACGCCCACGGATGCTCCCACGAGAACCCATGGCCAACTGTCTGTGTGGTACCATCGGAGGACCTTGCCCATGGCTGCTGTGTGGGGACACATGTGCCACAGGTACCACATTACCCTGGTCTATGCCCGCTGTATCCTGTCCATCACCTAGGGACAATGGTGACATAGGATGTATAGGCAGGATGACTGTGCACAATGATGGGGTTGACAGCTGTGTACTGTCAATTGGCTGGCCAATGGCAGACCCTGACACACCGTCCTGTACCATTACACATATATCATCATTACCAGTAGCAGTGGCACAGGATTCAGGTTCCCTGCTGCAGGTCACCAGAGCAGCCCCAGAACCTGTGGGATGAAGACAGGAAACACAGTTTACATTCTCCAGACATTGTTACCAGTGATGCACTTACACACACATGCACACATGGACACATGCACACGGGCACACATGCACACATGCACACATGCACACGTGGACACATGCACACGTGGACACATGCACACATGGACACATGCACACATGCACACATGGACACATGCACACATGGACACATGCACACATGCACATGGACACATGCACACATGCACACATGTGCACATGCACACATGCACACATGCACACATGCACACATGGACACAGGCACACATGCACACATGCACACGTGGACACAGGCACACATGCACACGTGCACACAGGCACACATGCACACATGCACACGTGGACACAGGCACACATGCACACATGCACACGTGGACACAGGCACACATGCACACTTGGACACAGGCACACCTGCACACATGCACACATGGGTACTGACACACCTGCACACATGCACACATGCACACCCTGCAGTATACACACAGAGCACTACTGAGTTACACTACTGTTACTAGCATTTTCAGGACTATTATAGGTTATGTTAAACACACTCACCAGCATGGATGGCCTGTCTCTCTGTAACCCTGGAGGGACCTGCAGAAATGATGAGATTAATGTTAGTGGGCACATCTGTCCCATTCATATTGCATATGATACAGTGTACAGAACAGTCAGGTGTACATATGGCATATTACCTGCATGCTCCATGTCGTGCTGCTGTGTGGAACCAGCCTCCATCATAATACAGGTGTACTGCTGTTGGTGTTCCAGGGCTGGAGCCACAACACTTAGGAGTAGCCCCTCCAGTCTTGTGAAGGGGGGATGTGGCCACCCCACCTCCTGTGGCGACCTGTTGCCTGTGGATATCTGATGCACGCTGCCGGACACTTCTGATTAAATCACTGCAGTGATGTGTACCTGCTCATATGTCCTGTTATGCGTGCCAATTTCATTTACCCTACAGACCAGGTCTTGCCACAGTGCGGCCCTCTCCTGCTGGTTCTGACTGGTGCGGGAAAACAGGATGTCATACTCCCGCACCAGGCTCTGGTGGATCTCCTCATCCTCCATAGCGAGTAGGCGGGGTTACGCTGTCGCGCCATCTCCCTGGAAGAGAACACAGACAGGATATCAGCAGACCATGTCAGCAATGTATGGCACGCATACTATACATGTTATGCATGTGTAGTGATATACTACTACTCCCATATGTTGCATGTGTGTGTGCCGTGGTGGATACACAGGTACATGGCCAGATATCAGTGCTCAGCCAATACCTGTGCAACAATACCTGCCACATTCCACACTACATAGTAGCATGCCCCATTGGTCAGCACACACTGACAGGTGCTATGCACAACCTCACTCTGGGGGTCCATGCCAAGGTACTGTATGTGGGACACCGTCCACTACTCTGCTGTGGACAGGCGTTACGGCCTGGATATACATATCCCACCACCACCACCAGTACAGTAGACTACATTGATATGTATGTGGTTAGACAGTTATTCCCTTGCTGGGACTGGGATGGTATCCATGCAGCACACTGGGCCAGTGGAAGCCACAGGCCACACTGCTGACCCTTTGCAAATGCTTACCACAGACATGCTGCAGATTGCATGACACTTGCACACACATGTCTAACCCAAACCCTATGCACAACGGTACGCATCCTGTCCAGTGGACCCCAGACAGAGGCAGATTGTATAACAATAGCAGGGGGCTACTGCAGGACAGAGCACATTCACATTAAGGGTAGGCATCTGTGGTCAACACTGGTAGTACGCTACAGTCCGTCATAACAACAGCCGCAGCCTACTCTGGGAGGGTAATAGACACAAACACTGTGGATGACCACAAGGCCTTCTTCAGTTATGTTACACATACGGACCACATGCCTCGGATATGCTCTGTGTTACACCACACCTACTTAACATTCACCAAACACACGCATATTAGCAACATTCCTACAGACATGTTCGGTGCACATATCCCCCCTCCCTCTCCCTCACCTTTCGGATATTTATCACAGCTGGGTGTAACCTCCCTATCATTGCACATGTCCAGGTGAGGGCCGCCCTCACCGGAGGAGAACACACAGCATCACTGTGACCTCGTGGTCCCCCTGGATGTGTGCTACCAGCACTCTGAGGGGACATACCACCGCATGTAACACTGATGGTTTATCTTGGCCGTGCTACAGGATATGTACCTGGACAGTGGCATACAGCAGCAGTGGTCCCACAACACTAAGGGGACACCTCGACTGACCCTGGGAATTACCACATCATATGCATAATGGGCCTGGTGTGCTATGCTATGGGGTACTGCAGTATGGGATGCATGTGCAGTGACATCAGGTACCTGCAGACACTTGTTCCCAGCCAGTGTGCCTTTGGGATGTGCTGATCCTGGCTTGGGGCCTGGCTGACATTTCAAAGCAGTCACTACAGCCATTGCTAGGCCAGCGCACAGACACATGCTACCAGGATCCTGGCCTATGACTGCTTGACATGTGATGTGTGGTCATCCCCTTTTGTTGGAACTACGTACACACAACATATCACATGGACATACCTATGGATACAGACCTATGACACATTTGGAGGGTTCACAGTATGCACACTGTTAACCTGCTACTTTGCATTACCTCTGTATGTCGCAGCTGGTTGTGTTCCACAGCTTCTGCTTGCTGCTGCTATTACTGTCACTGCTGACAGCTTCAGGGTAGGGAGAGTCACAGTGTGTTTTTTTTTTATTTTGGTGCTCTCTCTCTCCCTCTCTCTCTCTCTCTCTCTTCCACTTCTCAGCCTCTCTCTGTCTGCTTACAGACAATGCAATTAATTTCTTGCATGTGGGGAGTGTTAGCACTGGATGCTTTTGTAGGTATTTGCATAGGTCCATGTGATGGCCTCTGCACCAATTGAAGGCCAGCATTTGCTAATTGCATACAGCAGGTTGTGTACTGATTGCAGTTCCCACTGTGATTTCAGGTCAGTGCTATAAAAGGGTATGTGTGATAGGCATTGCCCTTTCAGATTGTGTGGGCGGGGACCATGCTGGTATGCTGTGGACAGTGTTCTGTGACTGTAAAGGTTAGTATCTCTCTCATGCTTCAGGCTGTGTTGTATATTCACAGTTCTCCATTCCTCTTTCATGCTCCCTGTAGCAAGTGTGTATGCACATTGACTCCTACAAGTATATCTAGATATATAGATATATTTATATATATATATATATATATTTATATATGTACATATGCATACATATATCTATGTACTTTAACTGGCCTTATTATCTACAGGCTGCCAACTAGCATGGCTGTTTCTTTTCACACACTACTATTATGGATATCCATTGTTTGTGACATTTATTTTAAATGGCATGCTTTGTGTACTACACATCCTATATTCCCTTTACATTCATCCCTACTTTTACATGTTATATTTATTTTAGCACAATGTGCTTGCATAAGAGTCATGGCTTAGTGGTAGGTTGTACAGACTAGTGTTTCCAAGGTCCTGGGTTCGGGACTGGCAGTGGGAATTTATTTTTCTTTTGAACTGAGTACAGGACCTGTCAATCACAGTGACTAAGGCACTTTTAAGCAGTTGTAACCGGGCTAGCGCTGGTTTGCGCAGAGCTCACGCATGCGCACTGGCGGTTAGCTCAGCACACACCCAGTTACAACCGCTTAACAGTGCTTACTCTGGCGCCCACCCGCGCTATTTTCTTTGAAAGAAAAGAAAATGGGGAGACAGGAAAGTGGTGAAAAAGGGGTCACAAAGAGGGTAAGACAGTAGGGAAACAAGCTTGGGATGTGCAGGAGGGATGTAGGTAAGGCCCATAGCTGCCCATTTCTTCTGCAGCAACAGCTGTGCATATGTATGTAATTTGGTGTGACATTTGAAACCTTCCACCCCTGGGAGAGGTGTCAGGACAACAATAATACTTGTTGTACAGCCAGTTGTAATTGATAGTTTCCATGTCCAGTGGACATGTGTGCGTAATGGGCAGCTATGTATGGGGAGCAATTTTTTTGTGGGTACAGAGTGCCCTTTTTTTTTTTTTTTTTTTTTTCAGGTAAGAGTGGTATGTCAGGTGAAGGAAGTCGGTTCAGGTGGGGAGGTAGGCTGGGTAGGTAAACAGACAAGACAAACAAGACGCATACAGGGGCGGTGTATGACATGTGTGGGGGGTTACACAATTGATGGGGATGGAGGTTGGGATGTCCAGAGCCCATGAGCCCACAGATGGCAACAGTGGAACTGATATCCCCACCCATAGGCAGTTGCCACTGTTCCTTCACTGCCCAGGATGGGGCTGTGCTGGGGGCTGTGTAGGCGGGGCAACGGGCATGCCCGTTAGTTGCACCACCTGTGCCTCGAGCTGGGGTAGGGGCTCAAGGACAGAGTCCCGAATCTCCCTACGCACCACAGTCCGGACGCTACGGAGGGTGAGAGGTGGATCTCCTCCGGCCACACTTGCAGAGGGGGGGCGAGCCCCATCCTCTGCAGCGCTTCCACCCGCAGGTGGCACAGGGCCACCGGAGGAGGGTCCGGACTCGGCACTAGTGCCAGGTGCACTCGCCAGCTGAGGTGGGAGAGGTGGATCCGCTGGAACCCGCCTTCCCTGTCGTTCTATATTTTGCATTATGTCATGACAGTTTGGGTTAGTGACATATAATACCATTCACAGTTAGTTGTAACAGCATGCATTAGTATTCCCATTAACCAAACATCCAGGTATTCACACCATTGAACAGCGTGCATAACACATGCATAATTTGAACAGAAATACACAGTCCAACAACATGCAGGGATAATTGATGGCAACAGGCCATCAGGTGTGGGTGTATGAACAGGGCAGATGCATCAACAGACATGCAAATATATGGCCCAACAGGACAAACGTCCAGGGGTGTTAATTGTGATTGCACATACCATTTTCATGTGGAATGGGTTATAGGTGGTTATAGGGTGGGGTAAATAAGGTAATATTAACACCTTCAATACCAATACATATGCTGTACATTTCTAATAGCTACAGTTATATACACACTACTGTTCTAACTATAGTGTCCTATATGTTAACTACTTCACCTTGCTGATAGGACTGTTACTGCAACATCAATATACATTTTAGTGTTCTTCATACACATTCATATCAAGCTTTGTTCAGATACATCATCCTGCTCCTTTTGCTTTATATACCTGTAGACAAGTGTGGATGTTTGGTATATCAGACAATCATCCTATCTGCGTATTTCAGACTGGGAGCAACATATCCAGATTTTGGGATACACATTCCACATGCAGCAACACTTTGCACAGATTTTGCTGTTTGGTTCTGAGTCTCACATGCATTTAATTCTGTCTTGACTGCAGCATACTTTATTCAGGGGTTATTACTACTGTATTGCTGGATCCATGACACTCTCTCACACTCTCTCACTTGCTTTCATGTTACTATTCAGGATGGTACTTCTAGGTTTTATTGACATGTTTTAACAGTAGTTATTACAATACTTTCCAGCAGTCTCACTTCTGTCATGTTTCAGTATTTCCACAAGGATATATTTCACACATGTGATTTCATCATCGTCTGCAGCTATACTTTACATCCTGCAGCAGGTTGTGTACTATTTTCTTACAGGCAGGGCATTTTTATTTCTGAATATATGTTGGACAGTTTCATGTTTAGTTTACACTTACAGGCTGGGAACTCTTGTATTCAAGCAATACTTGCATACACTTTCACACTGTTACTTGCAGATTCTATTCCTTACTGGCTACACTGCACTCTTTTGCTGACTGTCATACTTTTATATTTCTTTACAGTTAGTGGTAGTGGATTACTGACCTGCCTGGTGGCGCAACCGCACCAGCCTATCGCCATAGGCTCTGCGGTTCGCAGAACGGACACCTGCAGCTGTAATATAAATGAAGTAATATTGGAATACACATCTCCATAATTTCAGCTAGTTTAACTTTTTACATACATAATTAATTGTTACTTACTCAGTGGTGGGGCGTTGGGTGATTGCCGGGCCTCCTGGATCTAAAGGTTCAGTTGGTCCTGCTTGCGTCTCTTCAGGTCCGCATGGTGGTGACGGACCTGCTCACCTGTCCTTGGAATCCCTGTGGCACTGGTGAGTTCATGAGCCAACCGGTCCCACGCCTCAGCCCTGTACGCTCCCCAGAGGACCTGGCCCTGCATGAGTTGGGCCTCATGATTGTGGACTAGGAGCCAGGCCATGTACCTGGACTCCTCAACACCCCACCTCTGCGCTCGAAAGCGACTACCCTCTCCTACACCTGACATTCTGCCTGTAGGTCTGTTCTACAATCGTTTATGCTGTGTATTCCCACCTATGGGGCTTATATAGTCCATTTTTCCCGCACATATCTGTGATTGGCCATTTTGGAATTGTATCAACTTCAGTAAACCTGCATTGTCATGCTGTAGTTTGTATTCATTCCTATATATTAGCTATTATTGCATTTCTAGGTACTGCTGTCATGGCTTAGTGGTTCTTTACCTTGACTATGTTGTATAGTATCCTGGGTTCGAACCTGACCACTGCTTTTTATTTTTCATGACTGTCTAGACATGCTGAGGGGTGTGTCTGTGTAAAGGCAGTTTTGATACGGCGTGCTCAACGTTGCCCGTCGGTTAGCTTGTTTAGCGCAGCTCATGCATAACGGGTACGCTGCTTTAAGCCTCATTTGGCTATCGGCACGCATATTCCGTTCAGTTCAGTTGGGGGCACATATATTTAGCGTGTTAAACCTATGCTCAGCTACGGGCACTCATTTTGCACCAGTTAAACCACTGCTCATCTACGGGCACATGCACTCACCTTGTTAAACTGTAGCTCAGCTATGGGCACATCTGGCATTTTTTAGTCTTTTGTTACCTCACATTTCTTCAATATAAATGGGCTATTTCATTACAATTTACATATATTGCGGTTTTATGTGTACATATTTGTCAGGGACTTGTTTCCTGCTTATTTTGCAAAAAAAAAAATGGTGTTGTGGGGGCTCGAACCATGAATGCCTGCTCTGCAGCCAACATCTCTACCGCTACGCTATTGCTTCCTGGCTTATTTTGCATATTTAGTTCTTATATGCTTTCCCATTGACTGCTAACTGTAGCTGCGCTACGGGCACGCCCGCGCAAACGAGCGCACTCACGGTTAAACATTTTTACAATTTAAAAAAAAAATGACATGTTTATTTATATTTCTTTTATGTTTCATAGTCTGTAGGGGCATGTGTTGTGTTGTGTTTATTCGCATTTCCGTGGACTCTGTTGTGGGTGTCTACTTTGGGCACTTTTACACTTCTGGGGGCGTGTCCGCTTGCAGGGCTCAGCCTACGGACATGCCCCCACATGTCTTACACAGACTGTGTTGGACTTAGGTGTGATTCAGCATGCTCTCATGAATATGCAGAGCATGCTGACATCACTCCGTTTAACTGCAGCCTCCGTGTAAGAGTTATAACTCTTACACGGAGGCTTCGTGAATCCTGCCCATACTAATGCACTGTACAAACACAGTGTTATTTGTGAGAATCATACAGGTTATAAATTTGCAATACTTGACTGGGTAAAGCAGGATGTCAGAGGAGGGGACTGGCAGAATTTTTTATGTAAAAAAGAACTTATGTGGCAGCTTAGGTTAGCTGCCAATCTTCCCCCTGGTTTAAATGGCTATTTGAGCATTTACCCAGTTTTAAAGGAAAAAAGTAGAAGCTATTTAGTAATTCTAACATGTATTATAACTTGTATTTTTTATAATTACTGTGGCATTTTTTCCATCTACTGATATATGTTAACATAACATACAAAAAAGTGTTTCAGTCAACAATATTTTCCTTATTTGTTTGGGATTTCTTAGTAACCTGTTATTGTATTTAAACCTTGCTGTTATATTTAAGGAAAACTTTTTCTTTGAAAATTTTTATTGCTTAATTGATGTATTAACCTCTTGGTAGGTAAACATGCAATTTATTGGTCATTTTATGGTATTTAAGAAGGTGTCTTGTGGCTTTCTAGTTGATTCTGATGAAGTCAAGGTTTTTATTGACGAAAGCGCTCAATTTTTATGTAATTTTATGTTAATAAAAGAGCACTTCGGACTCGCAACTTTAGTGCTGGCTATTTTGTTCTCTTGTGCATGGGTTTGAGTCTGCCTCGGGCTCAGTAATCCCCATAGCTCTCTTGTGTGTTTCTTTGGGTTTGAGTCTGTCTGCCTCAGGCTCAGTAATCCCCATGGATCTCTTGTGTTTCTTTGGGTTTGAGTCTGTCTGCCTCAGGCTCAGTAATTCCCATGGCTCTCTTCTGTGTTTCTTTGAGTTTGAGTCTGTTTGCCTCAGGCTCAGTAGTCCCCATGGCTCTCTTCTGTGTTTCTGTGGGTTTGAGTCTGTCCGCCTCAGGCTCAGTAAACCCCATGGCTCTCTTGTGTGTTTCTTTGGGTTTGAGTCTGTCTGCCTCAGGCTCAGTAGTCCCTATGGCTCTCTTCTGTGTTTCTTTGGGTTCTAGTCTGTCTGCCTCAGGCTCAGTAATCCCCATTGTGCTCTGTTTGGGTGTGAGTCATCTGCCTCGGTCTCAGTAATCCACATGGCTTTCTTTTGGGTTTGTTTGGACTTGAGTCTGCCTCAGGCTCTTTAATCCCCATGGCTTTACCTTGTATGTTGTGTCTGTAGTCTTTTCTGTGTCCCATAACTGTGTTGTGTACATCTGCAGTGTGACTATTCTGCATGTCAGTAATTGCCTTGAGTGATGTCAGTTTATCTACTGCTGCTTATTTCAGTATTTATGTATTGCTGTCATTGTCTTGTGTTTGGGAGTGGTATCTCAGTTCTGTTTTGTGTTAGTGCTGACTTAATCTTGTGTGGGGTTATGTTCAGTCTTGAAGTAAATTTGCCCTGGTCTTGTCTCTGTATTTGTGGGGGTGGGAGCCTCTGTCCTGTGTCTGTGTGGGTGTTAATGCTCAGTCTTGCTGTAGTGCAGTCTTTATCATGTGTGGGTGTCTGTCCTGTGTGCAGGAGTCTCGGTTTTAGTGTGCTTCTGTCCTATGTGAGGGAGTCTGTGTCTTTGTGTGGGAGTCTGTCTTTGTGTGGGAGTCTGTGTGTCTTTGTGTGCCTGTGTGTGGGAGTCTGTGTGTCTTTGTGTGTCTGTGTGTGGGAGTCCGTGTGTCTTTGTGTGTCTGTGTGTGGGAGTCTGTGTGTCCTTGTATGTCTTTGTGTGGTAGTCTGTGTGTCTTTGTGTGGGAGTCTGTGTGTCTGTGTGAGAGTCAGTGTGGGTGTCATTGTGTACCTCTGTGGGACTGGCTACCTTGATGTGGTACAGTACAGAGGCTTGTCATAATGTGACAACATTTCTACTAAATGCCAGTCATAGCTCTCGATCTTATGGCACCAAATCTGGATAAAGCTACAGATAATGGGGTTCCAGCCCCAAAGATCTGGGCAGATTTTAAATATCTCTCTTATAAACTGAACATTTTTCTAGAATAAAAGGTGTTACCATGCACATTCTTAAGGATATGAAGTTAAACTGAAATGCCTGTCATGTAATGAATTCAGTCATCGATGATTTGCCACAAAAAAATCAAGAAAACTACAAACTGTGAGAAACAGACCAAACATGAGTCATATCTAGACATTCTTTGAAAATCTGGGTAGTTGAGTACACAGTCAGTGTCTGCACCTGTGAGTGGCTACCTTGCTGTGGTACAGAGATTTGTCCATAATGTAACATTTGCACTAAATACCATTTGGTGTGCGTGCAGCTTAATGGCAACATTGCTGTGGGTACAGGGTTTCATTATGTAACATTGGTACTAAGTGTGTGCACCTGTGAGTTGCTACCTTGCTTTGTGCAGCTGTGTGTCGCTACCTTGCTGTGGTACAGGGGTTTATTGGAATGTAACACTGGTTCTAAATGCCAGTCAGTGTGTGTAACTGAGTCACTACCTTGCTGTGGTACATGGGTTTGTCATTATGTAACATTGGTACTAAATGCCATTCAGTGTGTGTACCTGTGAGTTGTTTGCTGCCTTGCTGTGTACGCACAATTATCATATATTAACATTGGTATTAGTGTGTGTACCTGTGAGTCACTAACATGCTGTGGTGCTGGGGTTTGTCATAATTAACACTGCTACTAAATGCCAGTCTATGCACCTATGTTGCTACCTTGCTGTGGTACAGGGGGTTGTCATAATGTAACATTGGCACTAAACACCAGTCAGTGTGTGTGCACCTGTGAGTAGCTACCTTGCTGTGGTACAGGGGGTTGTTGTAATGTAACATTGGTACTAAATGCCAGTGTGTAGCTTGGCACACCAATTCTTAATAATATGAATGTAGTGACATTAGTGATTAAATGGTGCTGGATGAGCTTGACAGGGAAGGGGGTGTGATGGCAATGTGGTCACACTTGATGTTCTCTTGAGTAGGGCCCCCAACTTGAACCTTGCTGGGGTCCCCCAAAATGCTAGCACTGGCCCTGTCTATGTTTGCATAAGCATTTCACTGACACCAAAGGAAAGATTTCCCTAACACCATTAGTAATTTGTCCATTAAGGCACAAGCACTTCAATGATATGAAATGAAACATTTCCCCCAGTGACCCTTTCAGTAGTATGTCCATGTCTGCACAAGCAGTTTATGGACATCAAATGAACCTTTTCTGCCAAGGATCCCTACACAAACACTTCACTGCCATCAAATGAAACATTTCACGCATCTGCCCATGTCTTTTACCATATGCAACATTTACCCAACAACCCCTTCAGTAGTTTGTCCTTGTCTGCACAAGCACTTCTCTCACAACAAATAGAATATCTCCCCCAAAGATCTCTTCAGTAGTTTGCCTGTTTATGTCCAACACTTCTCTGACACCAAGTAAATCATTCCATCAAGACACTTTCAGTAGGTTATCCATGTCTGCACAAGCACTTCACTGACACCAAATGAAAGATTTCCCCAATGATCCCTACCATAGTTTATTCATGTATTCACAAGCATTTCAATGACATCAAATGAAACACTTATGTCAAGGTCCCTGCACAAGTTCTTCACTGACACAAAAATGAAACATTTCCCCCAACAATCCCTTCAGTAATTTGTCCGTGTATGTCCAAGCACATCACCGTGTCCAAATTAAATATTTCCCCCAGTGACCCCTTTTATAGTTTGTCCTTGTCTGCACAAGCATTTCTCTGACACCAAATAGAATATTTCCCCAATAATCCCTTCAGTAGATTGTCCATGTGTGCACTAGCACTTCACTGACACCAAATGAAAGATTTCTGCAATGACCCCAGCAGAAGTTGTATGCCTGAACACTTCACTGACACTAAATGCAACATTCCCTGAATGATCCCTTCAGTAGTTTGTCCATGAGTTCACAAGCACTTCATTGACACCAAATGAAACATTTCCTCAATCAACCCTTTCAGTACTATGTTCATGTCTGCTCAAGTAGTTCACTGACACCAAATGAAAGCTTTCCCCATGACCCCTTCAATAGTTTGTCCATGAATGCACAAGCACTTCACTGATATGAAACAAAATATTTCCCCCAATGACCCTTTAAGTATTATGTCCACATTTGAACAAGCATTTCACAGACATCAAATGAAATATTTCTATCAAGGATCCCTTCACAAGCACTTTACTGACACTGCCTAGGAAGATATAGGTTCATAGGTTCATAGGTTCATACTAGGCTATCTGCCCTGGGGCAATTATAAGCTTAGCCCGATTCTGTATGGCTTACATCACCCCTTGATTTGAGTATACTGTGCCCTATTTAAGGTTTAGTTTACTGTGCCTCTGTCTAATAGTGACACGGGAGTAATCCCTGGGACAAACCTACGATCCCCCATCCACTTATCGAGATTCTTCTTGAAGAGATTCAGTGAGGTGCTCTGCCTCACATGAACTGGAATTCTATTCCAGAGTGAAGGGAGCCTCTGGGTTATGAACCTGTCCCTCCAAGTTCTATTTATTTCTGTGCTGAGGTTCAAGTCCCTGTGGCTCTAAAGATTTAGATTTACTGAGGTGGAGTATGTCCATTAATTCTGGATTTGACATAGCTTTGTATGTCAGGCATAGATGTATGCAACTGAGTGAGCTGGAGTTTTAACCGAGCAGCATATGGCATCTGTTTGAGACCCTTGATCCTCTTGGTGAGATACTTTTGGGGTCTTTCTAATTGCTGCAGGTGTCGGGTAAGGTACATCCCAAAAGGGGCATTGTATTCTATGACGGGCCTGATGAGGGATGAATAAAGGGGCACGATTACCTCTCTTGATCTAGATGTGAAACACTTCGTGATGAGGTGGGCTATGTAGAAGGTCGATGGGCCATGCTGCTTTGCCAGAGATGGTTTTCACCTATCTCTTCTATGCTTTAGGATACTGGCTAAGGCACTTGCCCCCCCATAGTGCTTTTTTGGGCAATGTCAAAACAACAAAATTTCTGACATAAAAAAAAAATCCACTTGAGACAAGCTCAAGGTTATGCTGCTTAATGCTAGGAGCCTAAACAGGAAACTACACTCCCTGGAAGCATGCCTCACCTTAGAAGATGCTGTTGTCTGTGCAGTCACTGAGACATGGTTCAAGGCCGCAAAGAGCAGCCAGCCACACAAGGCTACAATGCCTTCCATATGTTCACACCTCAAAATGAGCAGGAAAGAACCAAAGGTGGAGATGTATCCAGCTTCATTAAAGCCAAATACATCTAGAGACTGGTTAAACAGTATGACTCTCTTGAGCTACTTCAGGTCCAACTAACTATAAGTAAGACACCCTACCACATCATTGCTAGTTTTAGGTCCCCTACTATGAACCATCAGAAGCACACTGCCTACCTGGAATTGCTAGAGTCACTCACTGTACAGCTAAACACCTTGGTCATGGGAGATTTCAATTATCCTTCCATCAGTTGGGCAAAATGAGAACAAACATGCTTGCCCTGATGTTCCTGGACTTTGTCAATACAAATGCTCTGGAACAGTTAGTCTGCAAACCCCACAAAGGGCTCAAATGGCCTAGACTTAGTACTCACCAACATGGGAGGTCAATGCACTACACCCTGTGTGCTGCCCTCCTTGGTAATGTCAGACCATAACGCTGTCTCATTCAAAACAACAATTCCACCTGACACCTCTACAGTAGAAAAAAAACTGAAAAATGTCTCCAAAGCAAACTACAGCCTACTATGCAATAGTATAAAAAGGTTCAGACCCCCCTGCTAACACAGCCAACAATGACTCCTATGCAGAGGAGTATACAAATGTCCTGTATAAACATTTAAACAACTGTACAGAATTGGCCATACCTGACTGGTTCAAAACCAAGTCCTTCTGAAAAAAAAAAACACCCTGGTGGACCTCAAGTTATATAACAAAAGGAAGACACTGATGTCTAAGAACAAGAAGGGAACTTACTCAGCAGAGGAAGAATACCCTCCACAGCTTAAACAAGCAAATAAGGTATTTTGCAAAGTCCTCTAAAACTAATTATGAAGCTAAAATAGCATCCCTAGCTAAGGACAATCATAAAGAATTCTTTAGCTATGTCCATAATCTAAAAGTGAATGCCCAGTTATGTTCAGAACTTGTAGTGGATGGTAACACTCATACTGAACCTGAGGAAATTGACAACTTACTATCTGACAGAGTTGGCGCAAACTTCAACCCCCTGTCCTCACCAGCCATACCCCAAATCATACCTGACACCAGTCCTCTGCCTAGTATCTCCAAAGAGCAGGTCATAGCCACACTCACAAAGGTAAAAAAATGGCCTCTATGGGACCAGATAACATCCCAGCCTGCTTACTAAGCAATCTAATACAAGACCTAGTGGAACCACTTGGCATGCTGTTTAACCACATCCTGACGACTGACTTTGCCCTAACAGAGTGGAGAACAGCAACAGTAATCCCCTTACACAAAGGGGGCCCATCAACCAACCCTGGGAACTATAGACCCATAGGTCTAACCAACTTTGTCTGCATTGGTATGGAAATAGTCATCATGGACCTTATTAACAAGGACATTGGTGACCTTAAAACTCTTGACTCTGCCCAGTTTCATTTCATTAAGGGTAGATCTTGCTTATTAAACCTGGTGTACTTCTTTGAGAATGTCACCAAAGCCCTGGATGAAGGCAAAACAGTACATACTGCCTTATCTTAACTTAGGCAAGGCTTTTGACACAATCCTCCACTCAGGTATCATTGAGAAACCTCTCCTAGCTGCAGAATAACCCTTACATCACTAGATGGGTAACCAACTGGCTCACCAACAGAATGCATCCTGCCAAAGTTGGGATTTCCACCTCTACTACTAGATCAGTTACTAGTGGTGTACCACAAGGATCTGTGCTGGGCTCTCTACTGTTTGGAATCTATTTCTTGGAAGTCCAGGCAAAAGTAGATGAATTGTGGCTTACCAAGTACTCTGACTGCAAACTGGACACAATCATTGAGTCCCCCAACAATGTTAACATATTATAAAAGGGGCTAACACAGAGAAATGATTGGTGCCAAAGCCATTGAATAAAACTAAACACAAGAAAGTGCATTAGTATCTGCTTTGGCAAATAGGAATCATCATCATCATCATCATCCCCCTTTTTCCAATTTTCTACATGGGGTTGGGGTATCGTGTTAACTGTCACCATCTCTCACAATTCAGTGCCACACTCTTGTTTAACTAACCTTAGTGGCGACCTATAGTTAGGGTTGCCACCTTTTCAGATGCCCAAAGTGGGACATTTTTTGTAGAAAATTGGGACATTTTTTGTAGAAAATTCAGATTTTGCAGGGCAAAACATATCCACGGCCAGTACAAAGGACATAACTTCACTTTTTTACCACTTTTTTGCCAAAATAAAAACTTATTCTTGTAGCATTTTAGTTGCTTATTCTGTTTCTTATAACATTTGGGTGTTTCAGATACAAAATAACTGTATTATGCAGCTATTAAAGAAAATATAGGAAATATGTTTGTCCTAAAATTTCAGGACATTTGCCATTTTTTTTTTAATTTTTTTGCAGGACACAACTGCCCAAAGAGAGACTATCCCTCACAAAGTGGGACAGGTGGTAACCCTACATATAGTGACTGAACATAGGTATTTTTTGAATAATATAAGTGTGTTATTACATGAACATCTTAAGAAATATGTTATGAGTACAGCCTCCTATATCAGGGACAGCCAGGACTTTTTGAACAAAATAAAGGGTAAAGTTTGGAATATGGACATGTTTTGGATCTGTTTGGATGTTAAAAGTCTATATACTAATATTAAGCATGAAATAGGGATTCAGGCCTTGTTCCATTTTTGGAGGGATTCCCCTATGTCTCATTTTCTGATAGATTTAGTTATGTTCTTTTTAAAAATACTTTTTTATGTTCAATGGAGACATTTTCCAGCAGTTGCAGGGCACTGCCATGGGGGCGGCTTTCACCCCCATGTATGCCAATTTAGTCATGGCTGAACTTGAAGATGACTTTATTTATAGACATGATTTTTTTAGATCAAAATTTATTTTATATTTTATATTTATTGATGATTTTATTTTTTATGTCAAGGAAGCCAGACAGAGGCCCTTGGGTTTGTTACTGACTTACAAGCTAATACTATGGGCTTAAGCTTTGATGGTATACAGCTTGGCCCACAAGTGAATTTTTTGGATATAAGCCTAGATGGATTTACTACTAGTCTCCATGGGAAATTTGAACATAGAAATGTATTTTTATATGGAAATAGTTGTCACCCCAAACATTTGGTCAAGGTACTGCCCTACAATGAGAATTCTTACGAATTCATAGGCTATGTAGCCTTGATATGAGCTTTAATTTAGAGATAGCTGAAGCAGAAAAAATGTTTATTAGAAGAGGCTATGATGTCCAGATTGTCAGGGAAGCTAAACAAAAAATGATGGACATGAGGTATTCTGCTAACTCTCAGGGAGATTCTCATTATGTCCGTGCTAGTGGAAAATATACTGTTTGTATTGGTGGAAATAAATCTACCAATACAGATGTGAACAATGGAGAGCAGAAAAAAGTATTCTTAGTGACAACATATAATGTTATAACTGAGGAAATAGTTAAAAAAGCACGCAGCTTGTGGCCTATGCCCCTAAGGGATAAAATGTTGAACTCTATACTACCTGATTTTGTGAGTATTGCATATAAAAGAGCTAGGAATGTGTCTGACATTCTGCTACATAACCAATTTTGTTTACCAGATGTTAATGTCAGTAGTGCTTAGGCATAAATAAAGGCACGGTTCCATGTGATGGCTGTTTCATCTGTCACTATGTAGTAAGCTCTTTTCCCTATATTAATGGCATCAAGTTTACAGCTAAGCATGAATACAGTTGTAACATCGAGGGGTTAGTGTATGTGCTGAGATGTGGATGTAAGAAGTTTTACATAGGGGAAACTTATAGGAGTTTTAGGGTCCGGTTGCAGAAACATATTAGGGACATAAAAAAATAAAAAATTAGAGAGTCCCCTTGGGAGTCATTTTTTGATAGCATACAACTCTAACCCTAATTCTCTTAGGGGTTGTGTCTTGGAAAACTTGCAAGTTGGCATAGGTGAATGTGTGTCTTTAAGAAACATACTCTTAAAACAAGAAACCCTGCTGATTTTAAACTATGGTACTTTGGATCTTCAGTGACTCAACAAAGAATGTAATTGGAAGTATGTGATTTGAACTGTATGCTTAATTGATTAATTGTTTTGTGCAATATGCTGTATATAAGCAAACAGTATTTTGTAGTGTTTTTACTCTTGGAAGGCTGTGTAAGCGAAGGCACTAAGTGTTTCATTAAATTCGCTTACTTCTTGGATTGCTGGTCTTGGTGGTATTTTATTACTTCATTTCCATCACCTCTAGCATCTTCCTCTGCTCTGCCTTTACTACCCAGGTTTCTGTACCATACAGTAGTACTGGTCACACCACTGTCTTGTACTCTTTACTTTTCAGCTTCTGTGGCATTCTTCTGTCATAGACTACACCTGACTCTCTATGCCAGTTGGCTGCAGCCCCTCTGATTCTAGCTCTGACCTCTTCATTCAGACTTCCCTTCTCCTCAACCACCCCTCCCAGATACTTGAAGCTATTAACCTGTTCTACTATCTTCCCTTCTATCTCAATTCCCAACTTCTTCTGATTTCCTTAGTTTGCTGACATTACCACTGTCTTATCTGTGCTTAGTTTCAGCTCATGTGCCTTCAGTTTTGCATTCCATTCCCCTATTTGTTGCTGAAGGTCTTGTTCAGAGTCT
This sequence comes from Protopterus annectens, assembly GCF_019279795.1. Classification (NCBI taxonomy): domain Eukaryota; kingdom Metazoa; phylum Chordata; order Ceratodontiformes; family Protopteridae; genus Protopterus; species Protopterus annectens. The sequence continues at coordinate 1,602,846,051 of NC_056735.1, read as the reverse complement.
GCCTGTAATGCCACATCATCTACATACAGCAATATTGTTGATTTGTCCCCTCCAACTTGTTTGCTAATGTAATGTAATGTTTATAATGTAATGTAATGCTTTGACAAATAGGAAGTCCCTGCAAATTACAGTATTGGCAGTACCCCCTAAACTCAAACCCAGTGATGTGAGATTTGGAAACACAGGTTGATAGCCATCTAAACATTGTTCACCATGCTCCCACAGTGGTAAGGATAGCCTTCTATATTGCACACCTCAAAAGTAAGGGCATCACATCCAAGACTAAAGATGTTATAATTTCTCTGTACTTGACCCGTATCAGACCACTAATAAAGTGCAATGCTCTTTTTGCATGTACCTCACCAGACATCTGCAGCAGTTGGAGAGACCACAGAGGTTTCTCACCCAGAATATTCAAGGCTTCCAAAACATGACCTACATGGAAAGACTGAAAGCCACGTCACTGTACTTTGTATCTTATAGGCTACTTAGAGGCGACTTGTGTCTGGCCTACAAGCAGTCTCTGACCATGCCCTAATGGAAATGCTGCACATCCACAAATCAAATGGTATAAGAGTCATTCGCTCCAGGGATTTCAACCTAGCCTGTAACATTAACAGAATGTGCTGGAAAGATAGTTATATCTTCCAGAGATTGCTGCTCCTCTGGATCAAACTCCCAAGTCATGTGAAGCAGAACTCCTCAATAACTCTATTCAAGCGTAACTTAGACAATTGGATGGGAGACTGCAAATTCACCCTGGGAGTGGTACTTATGTCCATCATGGGCAGGGGTAGTTGGTGCTGATCATAGACATACAATGTGAATAAGAACCATATAACCAAGCTCAATTAGGGAACACAGGTATAACATGGCTAGGCTTGTAAAGGCCCTACAGCCATTTGCCTAGTAACCTCCAATAAACCTATATGAAACATTTCCCCCAAAAGTCCCTTCAGTAGTTTGTCCATGTATGCCTAAGCACTTCACTGTCACCAAATGAAGCATTTCCCCAAATAATCCCTTAAGTTGTTTGTCAGTGTCTGCAGAAGTACTTCACTGACACCAGATGAAACATCTCCCCAAAGATCACTTCAGAAGTTTGTCCAAGTCTGCAAAAGCACTTAACTGACAACAAATGCAACATTTCTCCCAATGACCCCTTCAGTAGGATGTCCATGTCCAAGCACTTCTCTGACACCAAATAAATAATTTCCCCATGACCCTTTCAATAATATGTCCATGTATGCCCAAGCACTTCACTGACACCAAAATGATTAATTTCCCCATTGATCACTTTTGTACTTTCTCCATGCCTTCATAAGCACTTCACTGACACCAAATGAAACATTTTTCCCAATGATTCCCTCCTCAGTGACCCCAGCAGGAGTCTGTCTGTGTATGTTCAAACACTTTACTGACACCAAATGCAACATTTCCCCAATGACCCCTTAAGTAGTTTTTCATGTATACCCAAGCACTTACTGACATGGAATGAAACATTTCTCCTAATGATACTTTGAATGGTATGCCCATGTCTGCACAAACACTTCACTGACATCAAATTAAACATTTCTACCAAATATCCCTACACAAGCACTTCACTCACACCAAATGAAACAGTTCACCCAATGACCCCTTCAGTAGTACAGCCATGTGTATCTAAGCACCTTATTGACACCAAATGCAAGATTTCCCCTAACAACCCTTTCAGTAGTATGTCTATGTCTGCACACGCACTTCACTTACATCAAATGAAATATTTTTTCCCATCAAAGCCTTCATTAGTTTTTTCATGTATGCCCAAATACTTAACTGACACCAAATGAACCATTTCACCCAATGACTCTTTCAGTAGTATGTCCATGTCTGCACAAGCAGTCCAGTGAAGCCAAATTAAATATTTCCCAAGGGATCCCTATATAAGCACTTCACTGACACCAAATGAAACATTTCTCCTAACAATTATTTCAGTAGTATGCCCATGTCTGCACACAAGCACTTCCCTGACAGCTAATGAGACATTTCCCCAAATGCCACATTCAATAGTATGCCCATGTATAGACAAGCACTTTACTGACCCCAAATGAAACATTTTCCCCAACAAGCCCTTCCGTAGTTTGTCCATGACACTGGCACAGAACAGGTGACATGCACATTTAATCTGTTGAATGCTACTACTAAAATGCATAAATGTATCGCATTAAGAAAAGGTGTTACATACATTGATATCTATCCTACACCTGCAAAGTCATTATTACTGGATAATGCTCTGTACAGAATGCTTGAGCAACCCTAAAAGCTACATATTTATCAATGAGGATGCGTTTTGCTCAAGTAGTTACCGTTATGTTTTATTGACTACATGTGCTTTAACCACTCACTGCCATAAAAAGCACACACACACACACACACACACACACACACACACACACACACACACACACACACACACACGCATACACACACACATGCACGCACACACACCCCACTTGAATTTTCTGGACTTGCCTTATTTTCTAACTGCTGACTTTCATATGTCTACAAGTAGCAAACAACACTAAAGTTAAAACCAAAATGTTCAGTGTTTTACTATCATAAAAAATAACACAAGGATAAGCAAAGAGCTGTGATGTATTTCCATTACATCTCTTCTCAAACTGTTTAAAAAACCTTTGCTGAACTGCAGCAGAGTGCTACAGTCATATTTCAGTTCGTCACACCACTGACCAGCTGCCATTTAACACAGTAGCAATTACCGATTGACCGCTGCTACTTAGATGATTGCCGGTACTGCTTCCACTGGATTGTCCTGCCTAAAACTTGCACTTGGTACTTCCGCCTTCTTCACCCTGCCTTTAATATGGCTTAAAAAGATGCCAAGTTGGAGAATTTTAATTGCTGTAGATTCACTAATGTTGGCACAAGAGCATTTTTCTACAAGAGGTTTTTCAGTAAAATGAACATTCTTAGGAACAAATTAATATCAAATCTTGTCTTACATAGGCATTATAAGTAGATCAGAATGAGGACTATAAACTGAACTCTGAAGAGGAGGTGGGGCTTGATGATGATATAAATATAATGGGTGGGATAATAAGAAACTGAGCCTGCCCCTATGATATAGAGTTTGGTACGAATTTCTATCTTACTGGTCAAATCAGACTGAAAACTAGTAACCTTTGCTATCAGAATCTCCAACCCACTAGAAATAAATACCATAGAGTTCAAAGACTTCAGAAATACAAGTCTTCTACAATTCTATGATAAAGTCTCCAAATTCAAGTTTAACACTGTCACCTAATCAGAAAAAAAGTGCTACTCAGACCTGAACAAATTCATTAACTTGACTGTCCCAACTAGATCAAAGTAGATATAGAAATAAAAAAGACACTATATAGTCATTATATATGCCTCCTCAGACCATCTAGCTGTCTCAGCCTTGTGCTATGCTGAGCATGTCTCCACCAGCACTACACACATAGGTCTACACCCCACATTTAGCTCATCCCTGTCCTTCCCTACCTTAGAGTAAAACAAACAGGCAAAACCTAATCTTGTAATTCCCCTCCCAAGGCCAGTTTCAGCAGATGACTGAGCCACTAATCAAACCTGGGGAGAAATAACATACTACATAGCTAAAGAAAAAAGAAAAGAAAAAAAGGGCATTCATTGTAATCAATATAGTGCTAATGGAGGCAGGTTGTAACATAAAGTAATATTACATCTGGAGACCATTCTATTATAATAATAAGCTGATGAATTTCAAAAAAAAAAAAAAAAAAATCTGATACACATTTACCAACAAAGCACTGTTGTACAAAGACAAATTATTTTTTTTCTTTTTCCTGAAATGCCTGAGATGGGATTTATAGGAATAGAAAATTGGAGAGCGATCCCACCCTAACACCCTAAATCTAACAAATGTTCTTACTTTCTCAATTTCTTGCAGTGTGTGCAAAACAGAGAGATACAGAAATACTCAAACAGGGCAGCATATAGGTTGGGACCTCCATCCTTATAAATGAGGAAGTTAAAAAATGTTGTTGGTAAGCTGTTGGTGCCGTTTTCAGACTGTCAGTTGGAACAATAGCCTCACCTACCATACCCTACCTACAGCTTTGGTTTCACTGCCATTATATTTCTTAAATGTAACTGATGCAGGCCATACTTTGTGAGATTTCATGTTCAAGCTGCATCTGAGCAGTTTGCCATCTAATATTTCCCGGAGAAGATACAGCAACTTCTGTGGTTGCAACATCCACCTATGTGAAGCGGGTGGAGCATATCATTCTCTGCTGGGGTAGCCTGCTGAATCTGTAGAGGGCTAGTATGTTCCTACATGGTTATAACTTCAGCCTGACACTTATCAATTCTGCAAATTGTTATAGAGGTCATTGCACTTCCTTGCATATTATGTAACAGGCTGAGAAATCTACAAATAAACCACACTTAATTTTCATGCTAAGAACCACATTTCGAAACAAAACTAATTTAGATAGGAATAACAGCACAGGTAATGCATCGACCAACTTATACTTGAATGAACTACACAAATTTAAGTAGGTGTGGCTTTTAATAAGAGGAAAGTACTGTATATACAATCCACTGTAACATATTTTACCAGCCATGAGTGTAGACAGGCTTACTAGAATTGTATACCAGCATCGATGCTCATGTCACTCCCCCACTATAGTACTAGATGCAAATTTATTATCTGTACACCATACTTATCAGTGATTTGGCTTCCTCTGCCCAAACATGAGTGCCCTTTTTCTATGATGCATATCCTTAGCTATTAAATTAATAATGCAATTACATTATTTTATTTATTTATTTTATTTTTTATTTTACATTTGTTAACTGGGATTGTCCGACTGGACGAGGTCCATTTTCAGCGGAGGCCCAAGGAGAAAAGCTCCACAAAAAATTTAACAATACAGGGAGGTGAAGAAAAAAAATATTACATACTTGTGAAAAATAAAATAACATTGTTATTAAGCAGTATTTAGTACATAAGAGAGCAGTGCATGGGGAATGATATAATGAACAGTTTTTACCATAGACATTAAGTTATTCATAGAGTATCCAGATAGAAAGAATACAATACTTTTACTACATGTAAGGGGAATAACTTCAGCTAAGTTCAGTTTCAGCTAAGTATCCTGATGGGACTAAATAGTAGGAATTAAATGCTATGTGACACATGGACATAACCAGGACTAAATAATATAAGTCTTAAGAGAGTGCTTGAATTGGTTAGTGTTTGTTGCAGAAGTCACAGAGAGAGGGAGATTATTCCAACGTTTTGCTATGGTGTGGGAAAATAGGGATTTACCTGCAGTGTTGTTAGCTGTGGTGATGGTTAGGAGTGATTTGTTGGCAGAGCAGAGTGATAGATTTGGAATGTATTTAGTTAAAAGTTCCTTAAGGGCTGGAGTTTTGTTAGGATATTTTAGACTATTATATGCAATAACTAGTTGGTGATAGGTTAATAGTTGTGGGAGCTCAAGCCACTGAAGTTGCCTAAGTGGTATACAGTGGTGGGTTCTAAACATTAGAACACTTAGATAATATAATCAGCATACCACACTTGGAACAAGTGAAACTACTCCTTACATTATAAGGTCATCATAGAAAACTAACAATAAAAATTCACACTCCTCAAAACCGAGGTGGAATCCTTCAAAGCCCCCGGGCCTGTGGAAAATATGGCCCAGACCGCAGAATCCTTTATAAACGCATTCTAGGAACACCTTCAGGAATGCATGGATCATGCAATCCCAAATAAAACCAAGACCCAATCCTTCAAAGGCAGACATCCTGTCTGGTGGACCCCAGCCATAAACAAACTATACAACAGAAGGAGGAAGCTACTACATGATAGAGCAAAATCCCAAAAAGGGAAGGCATCTCTGATCAGTATTAGTAAAAAACTATGGGCACTCAGAAAAATCGTCTAAGGCCAGCTTCGAGAGAAAAATTGCACAGGACACTAAGGATAATCACAAGGCTTTCTTTAGTTATGTTAGGAACCTGGGTGGGAATTCCCAGATATGCTCAGAATTAGTCCAAAATGACAAAAAAATACACCGAACCCACAGACATTGCCAACATCCTAGCTGAAAGGTTCAGCGCAAACTTCTCCCCCCCTCCCCACCAAAAGGGCAAATATCTATCCCAGCAGAGTGCTGCCCCCCTAACATCTCAGATACTCAGGTAAGAGCTTCCCTCTCCAAAGCAAAAAACACAGCATCAATGGGACCAGACGGTGTCCCGGGCTGCATCCTAACATGAACTCCAAGAAGAGCTAAACCCAAACATAAAACTACTGTTCAATCTCAGCCTTACTACAGGATATGTACCCAAAGAGTGGCGTACAGCAACAGTGGTCCCTCTCCACAAAGGTGGTGCCTCAACGGATCCTGGAAACTATCGTCTCATAAGCCTGACTAGCTTGGTCTGCAAAGCTATGGAAAGGATCATCATGGACCTCATAAATAAAGATATTGGGGACCTACAGACACTGGATCCTACCCAGTTTGGCTTTGTTAAGGGCAGATTCTGCCTCTTAAACCTGGTTGATTTCTTTGAAACAGTCACCATGGCCATTGACGAGGGGAAGGTGGTCTACACAGCCTACCTGGACCTCGTAAAAGCCTTCTATACAATACCTCACTCGGGCAATATAGATAAGCTCACCAGCTTACATATAAACCCCTATGTCACTAGATGGGTTGCAAACTGGCTCAAGGACAGAACCCACATGGTTAGAATTGCTGGAGCCGTGTCAGACTCCAAACCAGTTACAAGTGGCATCCCACAAGGCTCAGTCCTGGGACCTCTCTTGTTCGGTATATATTTCTCGGAGGTACAGGCCAACACGGAAGGACTGTGACTGACCAAGTTCGCAGATGACTGCAATCTGGGCGCCATAATCAACTCTCCAGCTGACACAAGCATCCTATAAAAGGGCCTCATGGAAACAGACAACTGGTGCCAGAGCCATGGCCTCAAGCTAAATGCCGAAAAGAGTATAGTCATCCCCTTTGGCAAAAACAAAGTGCCCACAAATTACCACATAGGTGGTAATCCATTAAGTACGGAAGAAGTAATTAGGGACCTGGGGACCCAAGCTGATAGCAATCTCTCATTTGACAACCACGTGGCCAAAGTGGTTAGAAAAACATTTTATATAGCCCACCTAATCATGAAGGGATTCACATCTAGATCAGGGGAGGTCATCGTGCCTCTTTACTCATCCCTCATCAGGCCCATAATTGAGTATAATGCCCCTTTTGGGATGTACCTTACCAGACATCTGCAGCAACTGGAAATACCCCAAAAGTACCTCACCAAGAGGATCAAAGGGCTCAAACAGATGCCATATGCTGCCCGGTTAAAGAAACTCAAGCTCTACGCAGTGGCATACCGCCTGCTCAGAGGCGATCTGTGCCTGACGTATAAAGCCATGTCCAACCCAGAATTAATGGACATGCTGCACCTCAGAAAATCCAAATCCCATTGAGCTACGCGCTTGAGAGACATGAACCTCAGTACTGAAATAAATAGGACATGCTGGAGGGACAGATTCATAACCCAGAGGCTCCCTTCACTCTGGAATAAAATCCCAGTCCAGGTTAGGCAGAGTCCCTCATTGACTCTCTTCAAGAGGAATCTTGATGAGTGGATGGGAGATCGTAGGTTTACCCCGGGTATCACTTCTATGTCACTGTTAGACAGAGGCACACTATACTAACCTCGAAAAAGGGCATAGCAAAATTAATTTAAAATGGGTGGCAAAAGCCAAACACACTCTGGCTAGGCTTATAAATGCCCTAGGGCAGACAGCCTAGTATGAACCTATGAACCTATAAACCTATGAACGAGAGCATAAAAAAATCTGCTTCTAGCGGGGGCGTGGCCAAGATGTCAGAGAGATAACAGCACTTTTTTGATTCTCTGCTTAATAGAAATTTCTCTGAAAAGAAATTTTCTTAATATTATTTTAAAAACATCTAAGTTTTCTTTCACCTATATATTTAGATACAGTGGATTCTTTTTTTCTACAAATATTTCAGTTTTGGTGAATAGAAAGTGAATTACATCCTGTCAGAAGTACAGCAGCTGAATATAACAGACTCTCTCAGCCATGAGTCATTCAAAAGCCTCTCTCCAGGAAACTTCCATGAAGAAAGAATTACAAACAATAATATCTAGTATTGAAGATCTTTCCATGAAAATGGACAATTTAGAAAAAAATCATGGAAAACATGAAGAAAGAAAATAGAAAGCAGATTGAAGAATTCAAGGAGATAATTACAACCAAAGCTCCGGTCCCACCAATGAGCGAAATAAGGGCTGAATAATCCACACGATAATATGGAACTCACAGTTTATTACAAAGATACCAAGTTCACATGATCAACGATAACAAAAAAGCACAGCAGGATCCATTTAAATGCAAGGCACTGAAACGGAGCCCCAAAAAACATCAAACAGGACAGTGCAAGACAAAATAGTAATCCAAAACTCAGTTAAAGCTTTCAACCATTTACATGGTCTTCATCAGAACTAATCAGTCTCCAAAACAACTCAATTTAAAACTTCTTTGGCCAAAATTAGCTTACTAACTTTTTAAAATGTATTACATCACTTCCTATATGGTATAACCTGCCAATGAAATGCATTCATCTGATGTATACTTCTATTATTGAATGCGTTCAGCCATAAAATCACTATCTGCCTTTTAGACATTTTTTTAAAAACATTTTGTGAAAAAACATACTTATCATTTCAAACAGTGCATGTCCAAAAACAACATATAATTTACAAATTAAATATGTGTGACTGTGCTACAATTACTAAGAATGGTAAAGAAATAAATCCAACAATCATTAGCCCATTTCAAAACCAGATGGACAACCATATAAATATGATGCCTCAATAAAAAATATATGTATGAATGTAGTTAATGTCCTACAGTAAACTATCTCTGGTTGTGAATGAATAAATGGAGTATATAAAAATGCATAAATATATAAAAATTAAAAATTAATAAGTCGTGGAATATTTCCCAGCGCAAATTGAAGCTTAATAAAAATGTTGTTAAATATGCTAATAATGTCAAACACAAACACAAAAATGCCTTATTGAGGCATCATATTTATATGGTTGTCCATCTGGTTTTGAAATGGGCTAATGATTGTTGGATTTATTTCTTTACCATTCTTAGTAATTGTAGCACAGTCACACATATTTAATTTGTAAATTATATGTTGTTTTTGGACATGCACTGTTTGAAATGATAAGTATGTTTTTTCACAAAATGTTTTTAAAAAAATGTCTAAAAGGCAGATAGTGATTTTATGGCTGAACGCATTCAATAATAGAAGTATACATCAGATGAATGCATTTCCGTATTGAGGTTATACCATATAGGAAGTGATGTAATACATTTTAAAAAAGTTAGTAAGTTTTATATTGAGTTGTTTTTGGCGGACTGATTAGTTCTGATGAAGACCATGTAAATGGTTTAACTGAGTTTTTGGATTACTATTTTGTCTTGCACTGTCCTGTTTGATGTTTTTTGGGGCTCCGTTTCAGTGCCTTGCATTTAAATGGATCCTGCTGTGCTTTTTTGTTATCGTTGATCGTGTGAACTTGGTATCTTTGTAATAAACTGTGAGTTCCATATTATCGTGTGGATTATTCAGCCCTTATTTCGCTCATTGGTGGGACCGGAGCTTTGGTTGCAGTTACAGTTCTACAACTTTTATTTACGAGATAATTACAAGACACACAGACCAGATAACAGAAATTGAAGAATCTCTTAATGAAATAGATGGAAGACAACATGAAAATGATAACCAGATTGACTTCTTACTAAAGCAAAACACCGCACTTTCAGATAAAGTGGAGGACCTAGAATCAAGGTCATGAAGAAATAATATTAGAATATACGGCATACCTGAAAAAATGGAAGGAAATAACACAATACAGTTCTTGAATGACTGGTTACCTAAGACACTAAACCTACCTGAATCTCTCTCTTTTGGGATAGAGAGAGCTCACAGGTCATTGTCAAATATGTCTGTGTCAAAAAATCCAAATGCTTCATGATCCATTATTGTAAAATTTTTATCATCTCAAGACAAGGACTTAATCCTGAGAACAGCGTGGGCAGGTAATCCTATACAAATTAATGGTCAAAACATAAGATTTGACAATGACTATACCTCTACTATAATAACTAAAAGAAAAGCCTGCATTCCTCTCATTAAAAATCTGAAGAAGGATGAAATTAAAGCAAAAATCATTTTTCTTGTCAGAATTAAAATACATCTATCTGAAGGAATAAAAATATTTAATAATCTTGATGACGCCTCTGAATATGTGAAAAAGAATAAGATTTTGGAAAATACTGAAGATATGGACATCTCATTACCTAGTTTAAAAAGGCAGGCAACAAATGGAAAAATGTTATCAACTGATAAAACAACCATGAAGCTTAAGGGTAAAATAATACAAATGAAGCTCTTCCACAATCCCTTCAAATCCCACAATTTTCATGCTATAAATCACCTACTTCTGGGAAAAACATACATGTTAAGGTAAAAATCATTTAATATTTATTAAGTATGCTTATTTATTTATTTATTTTTTAATTTATTTGCTATTTAAAAGCCTTTAACACAAATACACTAGAATGTTAAACATAGATGTTAAAATTCTAAATCTTCCCTTGGCAGAGTGTATTATTAGTTGACAACTACATACGGGCAATGTAGCAATACCATAGAAATATTGGTTAAAACAAGAACCCCCCCCCTTAATACCGGATACTGTATGTGTATGTGTATTAGATTCCGATGATATAGATCGCTCTGATAAGTGAAATGAAAGCTCCCCTTCTCAGTGCAATTAAATGAAAGTGTAGCCCCTTTTTGTGCATCAGTGGGCTTTCTCTCCTGTTAAAGGTCATGTTATGCTTGGGTCCTTTTAGATCTAATGGATATAACTTAATGTGACTTGTTCTAAATAGTTTAAAAGGTATTGGAAATTGTTCTTTATCATAATAGAGAAGATCGTTTTCTTTCTAAGAATCCGTCATGACATGTAAAAATACATTCTCATACACTTGAGAGGTTTGTGTCTTTATTAAATGTGGTTTCTGGGCCCATCTGCTGATGGAGAGGGAAAAGGAGAGGTATTTTCTGATGAAAGCTGTTGGAGTGTGTGTTGCAGGGACAGGAGGGTTTGTGTGCTTGATATCGGATACATTGGCCAGTAAAATTGATAGTTACATAGAATTTTATATCTATATAAAATGGGGCAAAGTTGTTTTTTTTTTATTGTACTTCATATACATGCTTTTTGAGTAACATATTCTGTTTTTCTTTTCTCTCACAAAATGCACATCACAAGTATCTTGTGAACAGTTATCATAGCTTGCTGCAGATTCCCTAGTGTGAGCTTCTAACCGCCAAAATTCAAATGTTAAAGGAGAAGGAAAGAAAAAAATAAAGAAGGCTGTTGCCTCGAGACTTCTTGGAGAGATCTTCTTTGTAATACAAAAAACTTATGCATGTACTCTCTCGAAGTCTCTTTTGTCATATGAACTTCGGTTACGTATTCACGTTACCAGAAATCTTCACATGAAAAAAAGAAAACGGAACAACTGAATGCTTTATCGCATACCAAGAGCAATAAAGAAAAATATATAAAAACATAGACATATATAAAGGTCCTTTTTACTAAACTAATGTTGATGCCTATATTGTTCCCTTCATAATAAGTTTTCTGATGACGTGCTTTACAAAGTAGTTTACACTTGATCATTAGTTGGCAGCTGTAGCTAACAGATACAATGAAAACATAGACTAGGTCATCTGATCCTTTTTGGTTAGCAGAGCAGAAAGCGGCATATGCAGTGGTTATAAAGTCACTAAAATGCAATATCTTTTGGGGGTTAATGTGTTTTTATTATTTTTAAGGTAGCTTTTGGGACAGCTATGTATTTTCTGTGCTTTCATCTTTATATCTTCATCCCCAATCTTATTGATTATATGAGTTGTTGGTTGACGGCAATACTGCTGGAATGGGGAAGCCAAAGCTGCAGACAGACCATTGCAATAAATAAAAATTCTGTTATAAAATGGTGAAATAATATATTGGGGCAGGCAAAATTCCGGATCCAAAGAAAAGGAGACAGTTCTGCTTAGAGAACGATCTTAGTTGTTACTGAAGTGATGCTTTTGCCTCACTAGTCAGTGATAGTAGTAGAAGACTGTTAGGGGGGTGGTGCAGAGTGGGGATGGCTACTCTTGACTTATAGTTACTACTTTCATCAGGACATGAGGACAGTTGTTATTTCCAAAGGTAGCCTTTACTTTTTAACTGCTTTTCTAATTAATAGTTTGCATTATGTTGGATTTATAGTGAATGATGAAATTGGGATCTACTTAATCCACCTTTAGCTACATAAGTGCATACTACAACCTGACATTTTCACTAATACTCATAAAATATTGAATGTTTTACTGTCTGTAGACTACATTTTCTAGCAAAAGATATATTGCATGTTAACCACTGCCACTCTAACTGAAAAAATATTGGTAAAATTTGTTAATGTATTTTGTTAAAAAGGACAACTTAAGGGAACACATTATTACTATAACCTCTAAAACGGACGTGTCTTTGAAGGTTAAAAGCTGTGACTTCATTATATGATCTTTTTATCAAAATCAAGCTACACTACATAGTTTCTTTAGACTCACATCTTTGGAAAGAAAAGCTAATGTTTTTTGATGATTACACAGATCTATATACCTGCATAGATATTTGTGCAACTAAAATATTATCTTCTCATGTAAAACTTTTCATTAGTACCTCTTTATTTTAAATATCTTTAATACCTTAAGAAATTATTTAAGGTTAATCAGATATGTTTTTTAAGGGGAAGAAAGGAGAAAAAAAAAGAAAAAAAATGGTAATTTTATATCTTATATAAAAGGAAAATAAGCCTATAGGCTATATATTAATATGCTGATTCTATAGTAAATATTAACACTGTTGTGATTTCACAGACAAGTTCATACTGGAATGTTTTGTTGCATGATAATTTTTTTTATTTTTATACATAAACTTCTTTACTGAATTCCTGGTTAAGTAGGTTTTGATCTAATGTAGTATACTAAATTAAGATCTGTATTAGTATAGCATAGACATAAATGAATATGATATACTATGTCATGATACAAGTTTAAAGACACTGTTCTTAAAAATTTTGAAAATTACATTATTTATGGTAATATATGTTTTTCCACAATATCTCCTACATAGTAATACCTATACATCTTGGAGAATTAATAGGTTGTAGTTTGTTGATTCAATAAAATATTAGGTAGTAGCATTAGAGAATGATAGTCTTGAGCACTAGGAATGATAGAGGGTGGTATTGATGACTTCTTCATCAATCCAGGAACTAGATGTTCCATGGTTAGTTTTGTATATAGTTATATTTTCATCTTCTCTGAACATTACTTGTTAATTAAGTCCAGAATAGTATTTATCCATCAAAAGCTTAAAGTAATCAATGTCTGGGTTTAAATATCTGTCTCTGAATACAAATGATCTTAATAACCCTAATAAAAGAGGAAGGTTACTCAAATACCTAGCATCTAATAAAGCTGACATTATATTTTTGCAAGAAACGCACATTATTCAGAAAGATCTAGAAAAAATGTTTTTAAAGGTTATAGTATTCTAGCTAAATCTCATTTCCAAACAAAGAGAAGAGGAACCATGATTTTGTGGAAAAATACATTACCAATGCCTAAAATAATTAACAGTTTCTCTGATAAAAATGGTATGTTGTGTCTAGTAGTATTGGAATTGAATAAGAAATATTTTACTTTAGCAAATATGTACTGGCTACCTGGTATTGGTGCTAAATCTGCAAACAAATATTTGGAAATAATAACAGCAAATTATAAAGCAGATATCATTTTGGCAGGTGATTTTAATTGTATTCTATCATCTAAAGATACCACTAATGTCAGCAATATTAAGATACCTGCATCAGCCAAAAAATTGATAAATGTTGTCTCATTTCATAACCTAAAAGACATATACATGATCAAATAGCAAAGGTCTCTCAATTTTACTCACTTTTCTTATAGATATGGTACACAGACGACTATTGATAAAGTGTTTATATCTGACAGCCTATTATCTAAGACTCAAGATGTAGTGATTACATCATGCCCTCTGTCAGACCACAATGCCATACTATTTAAAATTAAAATTAAACCAAATGGTCTTATTCATTGGCAGAGACTACCAGCCTATATTATTAAGATAAAAGGATTCAAAGAATGGTTTAAAAAGGAAGTAAACTGTTATATTGAACTTAATAATAATAACACAAATATAGTGTTTATTTGGGACTCTTTAAAATCTTATATATATGGAAAAATAAAAACCTGGTATTTACATAAAAGGAAAGAATGGGACAAAGAATTATTAAATCTACAATTGAAAATTGACACTTTAAAAAAGAACTTACACCCCAAAGAATTGGGCTCGAATCTGGAATTAAAACAACTAAATCTCGAATATTTAGAAATTCTTAGTCATAAAGTAGCAATTAATTTAGAGAGATTAAAATTACAATCTTATTCATCTAATCCAAAACATATGCATAGATTAGCAGCCAAAATGAAAAGTTTTCACAAGAGTAAACACATAATTAAAATATTAGACACATCTAAACACAATTCAAAACCTTCTTCAGATCTAAAAGATATTTTAGAGATTTTTCGTTCATATTATGAAATAATGAATAAAGCAAACTTAAACTTTACTAATAATAGTTCAAAAATAGAATTTCTAAAAAAAAATATAAATAATAAACTTTGTAATAAACAAAATAATAGATTACTTAAATCAATATCATTAATAGAAGTTAAAGAAAGAATACAAAATCTTAAAAATAATAAAGCCCCTGGTCTTGATGGCATAATAGGTGAATTATATAAAATTTTCCTTGATTCCGCTTAGAAGATATTAATGAAAGCACTTGAGGAATTTCGAATAAGTGACAAACTTTGTCCTTCTTGGAAATATTCGCTAATTTCTCCCATTCTAAAACAAGATAAGGACTTCAAATTTGTTTCATCATATCATCCTATTTCCCTATTAAATATAGATTATAAAATATTTACGTCTATTTTAGCAAACAAATTAAATCAAATGATGCCGACTTTAATAAACAACGATCAAACAGGTTTTATACTGAACAGAAAAGTTCAGGATAATACTATTAGACTTTTAACTTTAATAGATTTTGCAAATAAAAAAAAAAGAATTATCACTCATCAGTCTAGATCTAGATAAGGCATTTGATTCTATTAACTGGACATACTTATGTATGGTATTAAAATAATATAATTTCTCCTCGGAAATCTTAAACTTGTTAAAAAAATTATATGAAGGTTCTATAGCGTATATTAAAATCGGCACTTTTTTATCTGGCCCACTTCAAATTCTAAAAGGCACTAGACAAGGTTGCCCTTTATCCCCACTACTATTTGCATTAGCAATAGAACCATTTGCTATTTTATAAACATAAAAAGTTTTGATGTTAATGAGAACTATTCTTCTAAAATTTTACTCTTTGCAGATGATATCTTATTAACTATTGGAAATATTGATTCATCTACTGACCACATTATCAGATCATTAAAACTCTTTGAGGAAATCTCAAACCTTAGATTTAACCAAAACAAAACATAAACTATTCTCATCAATAAAAAATTGAATAATACTCTATCTAATTACAATTAACTTTAACTGGACCAATGATAAATTGAAATATCTAGGGGTTCATATTCTGTCTAAATGGAAAGACACTATAAATATAAATTATAAAATGTTATTAAATAAAATCACAGAATACATTAACAGATGGAAGAAAATGTTCTTTACTATAGAAGGAAGATTATCTCTGATAAAAATGATTCTATTACTAAAAATTCTTTTTTATCTTCAAACACTATTGGCTCCTCCTTCTAGAAAACAACTTAAACACATAAACACTATATTAATTAAATTCCTATGGTATCCTCAAAAAACAAGGATTAAATATGATTGGCACTATAAAAACTGGATTGAAGGAGGGATTGCTTTTCCAAATTTTGAGCTTTATGCTGATGCCATTATTCTTAATATAACAGGTTTGTGGTTAAGTCCAAAATACCATTCAAATTGGAAAAATTTACACAAAACAATACTATTAACTAAATTTGACAAGTTTTTCAAAAACATATATTGTTCTGAAAATATTAAGCTATTTATAGTTATTAAAGAATTCTTCTTCAACAATGAGCAGGACAAATCACATCTTATTCCTATAATTAAATATATCTTGCAAAATTTTAAAAAAGTAATGAATAAGAATCTTTTGAACAACAATTTGTCCATTCTAATGTTTCCAATAATCTTAACCAAGGGATGCTTTGATTCCTTTAACATGATGAAAATAAACACTATGGAAGAGAATGGGTTATTATTCTGGCATCAGTTTTTAGGAACTAATAATATTCATGATACTACCTACCTTTTAGCCAGGTAAGAAATTGCTATTCCAACCCCCGCAAAAAAAAAACACATTACACACTTCCAAACACATACACACATACCCAATCCTAATTATACCCCCCCAAAAAAACAGTAAACAACTAAATACACATATGCACATAACCCAAACATACATTTAACGAAAAAAAACCCAATAAACATTTTAAACCATATGCACTTACCTTAACCCGCACCCTAACCCTAAGGTCAGTAACTGTTGCACAATCACGCTCGGGAGCTTTACCGGACAAGGGACCACACTACACTTCAGAATACGGGAAAACAACAAAGCTGTCAAGCGACTTCTTTCCCAGGGAAAGAATTCGCTGATCAGCCGCTTTGCTGTTTTGCCTGTTTGCTCTACATGTGTCAACGAAAACACATTCGACATAATGCGTTTTCGTTGTACTTATAGGAACGTGGGTGTTGCTGATAAGGACATTGTCACTCCCTCTTTAGAAAAGAGTTTGGACCCAATTTTTAAATTCTGGGATTGTCCCAAAGTATCTAGATTACCATCAGTGTTATATTTCTAGGATTCACTTCTAGACACACAGGAAGTTGCAATTTTGGCAAGCTTTACTCATTCTGTAAACCTTCCTTTGCTATTTAGAATTAAAATTTTGTCAGAAGCCACCAGAGACTTTTTTTACATACTATTGCTCACTTCTAGAAGTAGATTTTTGATGGAAAAATGGCAAAGGAACTTTGAAAATCCAAACAAAAAGAAAAAATAAAATAGAAAAAAAAATTCCAGTGTATTATTGTATTATCGATTGAGAATCATTGTAAGAACAGTGTTCTGATGTTCACTAATGAAGCCATTGATGCATGGTTGGAAACACAAATAAATCATGAAACGAATTTAGAATTATACTCATTGCATTGTTACTTGACACTTTTATTGGTCTACTGTTGAAAGATATTGCTATGCTGTCTTTTGGCAGACTGGACTGGTATTCTTGACAAATGTGTGTATTCCTATCTGAGTTTTCATCAGAATTTAATTAATGCATTTTCAATGAATGTGTCCACTCTGAAATATTTATCTGTGTTATGTAATAATGTCTCTTGATATGCATATGAGTTAGCTGACCAGGCAAGTGCAGTCACACTGTTGTTATCCTGGAATATATTTAATATGGTGTGTTTTTTATGTCTTATCTGTCGCTTCAGGGAAGAGCATTATTGTGTACATGGCGTTATGTACAAGCCATCAAAGGTTTAGGTGCACATGACCTTTTTGCAGAGTAGCAGTTGGCATATTGGAAAGGGAAGCAGTCCTTTAAGTTCTATTCTAGGTGAGAGGAGAAAGAACGAGTACATTTTATGGAACAGAGTTTGGAGGATTTGAGGATGTTTGAAAATGTGTGCGCTAACAATAGCAGAGAATTTTCCAACAGTTGTGGCAATATGTCTTTGTCAGTGGCAGCTCTCCTTTCTAGTATGTTGTAACCAAACAAGGTGGTGTTGATTTTTAGTTTCTAGTTGGTTATGTGCAGTGGCATGTCTTAACCTGCCTCTAGAGTGACACACATATAATTGAAAGAAAGTTCATAATCTATTGGTTGATTATTGTAGGCAAGGCAAGCTGGAAGAAGTGATAAGGTTATTTATTTATTTATTAACGCATATTGCAATTCCCATTTGTATTATACTAACATATGTATAGACCTACATATGCTGAGGCTCTTAAAAGTAAGGCTTCATAAATGTATCCTGAAAAATAAGCAACCTCACATACATACAGCAAAGGCAGCACATTAATTTATGAAACATGCATCTGGGAGACACACTGATTTTTTTCAAAATTCCTTAAGTCAAGCTGCCACACAACTCAATATCCTAGTCATAGATGACTCCCCTCACTGGGTTGTGCAAAGCAATAGTCATGGTTATTTACCTTTCCAGAGCCAGGATTTGCCACATCATGCAAGCACTCATGTCCTTGCAGCACAAGTATACACATGTCCAAATTATGCTTAAACAGAATAAATGTACTTTGATCTATTTGGAATAGAAGACAGGTCCATAAAAGTGGTATTCTCTGTTATGCAAACCTGTGTCTCCAACATGTTCTATTAATTTTGCAAAAGTGACTGAGATCTTTGGGAAGATTTTATGATATCATTGGACTTGTGAATGTGTAACAAATTAACCATCTTTCTAAAGTAAAATAAATAATTGTCATGCTCCACTTTAATAAAGCAACCAAACACCAAGAGTTTTGACAACCTCAGTTTGGATTTGTAAAAGGCGGATCATGTCTCCTAAACCTGATTGACTTCTTTGAAGCAGTTACCAAAGCCATAGATGAGGATAAAATGGTTCACACAGCTTATCTAGATCTCGCCAAGGCTTTCAACACCATTCCCCACTCTGGAATTATAGATAAGCTCACTAAACTAGGTATAAATCCCTATGTCAGAAGATGGGTTGCCAACTGGCTCACGGACAGAACCCACACTGTGAAAGTAGCGGATTCCAAATCCGACATCAGACCAGTGACAAGTGGAGTACCACAGGGTTCAGTCCTGGGTTCTCTCCTGCTTGGTATCTACTTCTCTGAAGTGCAGGCCTACACAGAAGGTCTTTGGCTAACAAAGTTTGCAGATGACTGCAAACTAGGAGCCATAATTGATGTGAACAAACTACAAAAGGGCCTCACTGAGACAGATACCTGATGTCAAAGCCATGGCCTGAAGCTCAATGCCAAAAAGTGCATTGTCATCCCTTTTGGTAAAAATTCTGTACCCATGAACTACCACATAGCTGGTAGACTACTTAATGCCGAAAATGTGATAAGAGACCTTGAGACACAGGTAGACAGTAGTCTCTCCTTTGATAATCACATCGCCACAGTGGTCAGGAAATCCTTCTACATGGCTCATCTCATCACAAAAGGATTCTCATCCAGAAAAAAGAGGTCATTGTTCCCCTCTACTCATCACTGATTAGACCCATTATAGAGTACAACGCCTTTTTTGGTATGTACCTCACAAGACATCTACAACAACTGGAAAGACCACAGAAATACCTCACAAAGAGGATTCCTGGCCTCAAACAGATACCCTATGCAGACTGTCTCAAAAAAACTACAGCTTTACTCCATCGCATATCGCCTACTCAGGGGCGATCTCTGCCTAACATACAAAGCTATGTCAAACCCAGAGCTGTTGGACATGCTCCACTTAATGAAATCCCAATCCCTCAGAGCTACATGCTCTAGGGACCTTAACCTTGTCACCACAATAAACAGAACATGCTGGAGGGATAGATTCCTGTCCCAGAGTCTTCCCATACTCTGGAACAGACTACCTATCTATGTCAGAGTTCCTCATTAGTACTCTTCAAGAAAAATCTTGATGATTGGATGGGAAATGGGAAATTCACCCCGGGGATCACTGCTGTGGCTCTGCTCGACAGGGGCACAGGAAAATAATTTTCTTGGGTGGCGAAAGCCAGGGTACATTTTTTGGCTAGGCTTGTATGGGCCCTAGGGCTGATAGCCTAGTACCTACCTATGAACCTATGAACCTATGAACCTTTATTGCTTGAACATAATAATAATGCATCAGCTTTATTAAACATAACTTCATTTAAAGGAAAATGAAAATATTAAATGATCATCCATAAGGGCAATGTACCACCACTCACCCTTGGGAATAAGCAGCGTCCCCCATTTGCTCGCTTATCCTCAAACTTTCAAGGCAGCATTCCAGCACTCACCTTCAACCCAACACCTCCTTTTCAACCAAAACACCAAGTCCAAACAGCATCCACTGACACTCTTCCACCACTCCAAAATCCTTCCACAAATTATCATCCAGAAGGGGAACAGAAGAGGGGCAAGTCTGTCCATCTTCTCTGCCCACCTGACCCCCAGTCACAACACCCTGCATTCCCAACCTCACAAACCATAACAAAACAGAGGGAGGGATAGGAGGGCAACAAAATCATGTCTAAATGTGAATCTCAGCAGTCAATTCTCCACCTCAAAAGACCTAAAGACCCTCCCCCTCCATACTTCACATCCTCCCTTCACCTACCACACTGCTTAACCCTTTCTTGCCTACTCCCTTTTTACCTTACTTAACTAACCATCCTACCTAACTCCCTTCCTTTAATCACCCATATCCAACCCTCCCTTAAAGATGTCCCATGACAAATGGGTCTGTTGCAAACTTCTTTTGTCACATTCTACTTTAATAAAGCAACTAAACACCAAAATACTTTTGACGACCTTTATTGCTTGAACATAATAATAATGCATCAACTTTATTAAACATAACTTTATTTCAAAGAAAACATGAAAACATTAAATGATCATCCATAAGGGCAGCATACCACCACTCACCCTTGGGAATAAGCAGCGTCTCCCATTTTCTCTTTTATCTACACACTTTCAAGGCAGAGTACCACTGCTCACCTTCAATCCAACACCTCCTTTTCAATCAAACCACCAAGTCCAAACAGTATCCACTGACACTCTTCCACCACTCCAAAATCCTTCCACAAATTATCCACCAGAGGGGGGAACAAAAGAGGGGCAAGCCTGTCCCTCTTCTCCACCCACCAGCCTAACAGGCTGTTCCTTCTCACTCCCTACATTCACTAACCAAATCCTCCAAAAACAACCCCAGATTTAAGTTAAATAAGTCAAGCCCAAAATCTCTAAGATAAACTCCATCTACCTGAATCACATGGAATCTCTATCAGCAAACTCATTGTGCCATATAGAACTCAACCCCTTCCCCCCAATTTCTTTGACAGCATAACGTTTACAAACTTCTGCACCCACTCAACTGCAGAGAACTTCCTAGCATCCCTCTACACTAACTGTGGAATAAGCTCTGACCACAACAAACATACCAATGGGTAAAGCTTTCTTAAAGCCAAAAAATCTTCACATATTTGATATACTAACTGCCACTTTGGTGTCACATCCAAGTCATTACCTGTTAAGTGCACCAACAAAATTCGAGGCAACCCCAGTTGACTCTGCAATAATCATAAATACCTGCATCAACCTGTTCCACTTCAGCCCTCTAATGCCATGCCAGATGACCTTCCAACTAAATCGATGTAATCACAAATCACAGCCATTAGACCTAACCGCAGCCTGCCTTGCTGTCCAATTCATGTAAGAATGGCATGGCCCAAGATGATAATCCTTCTCCTTAAAAACATTTTTACCAATGGAATAAGAAACAGCCACCCTCATCTAATATAAGCCCAAAATCCCTTGGAAGACTAGCACCCCACCCTTTTAATAACCTCAGTCGAGCTACCCCCCTTTGCTAGATCTGACACCCTACCCATACGGAAAGAATGAGTAGAACATTTATCTCCCTTCAAGCACATACTACCAAAGACCCTAATCATGACTAAATTCAACTGCCCCCCAGTTAATGCTCTACCTCCTACAGACCTGAAAACTAAGTCATGCGATCTACCTTCTTGCACCACCCGCAATCTCCGTCCCCATGCTACCAGGCATATCATCTCCCACCTGTTTTCCCCCATAACTACTGTTGCCCCTTTGCCCATTTGATCAGTCTTAGATGACCTTAACCTAATATGCACCACCCCAGGTACCATCATAACATCATCTCATACCAATGACCCCAACAACTTCAACACCAAAAAGGTCCAAAGTACATTCATAAAGTCAGACTTCCCCACACTACATAGTCTGCCGAATCACCACAAATCCTATGCAAACCTTGCAACAACACCTTTAAACTTCTCCTGGTCAATGGCCATTGTCTATCGCTGTTATGGCCTTCCACCCTGTCCCATCCTTTCAACACTCAACCAACAGTCCAGGATTTAGTAAAATCCCCCAGTCTTTCTGTCCAGGCAAATACCCCAATTGCTGCCAAAACCACAATCACCAATCTCACCACCCTGCCCTGTGCTCTCATTACCATTAAATATTGCAACAGCAACTCCTCTGACCACACACATTCCTCCTCTGGTAGCTGATTAACAAAATTTTCAAAATCATGTAAAGCCCTACTGTAAGCCTTCCTAGTGGACTACGCCCAAGACTGCTGAACCAACCTGCCAATCACTGCTGCCCAATCCGGCAAACCTCATCTCGTACCACCATGGGATCCCCTGTTGCCATTGGACCCAGATGCCGAAACCTGGAAAACTGAAAATGAAACAGGCTGTCAGCAATCTCGTTCTTCACCCCTGGGACATGCACCCCTGTAAAAGACAAATCAATCAACAAGCTCTGCAGAACTAGTTTACGCAATACCCTAAACAAATATTCAGATTTAGCTGTCTTAGCTTGTAAAACTCTCACAAATGCAATATTGTCCGAGTTATACACATCCCTACTACCCCTCAAACAATCCTGCCACACCACAGATGCAGTCCCAGATTGGTATCAGCTCCAAAAAAGCAACATCCCACTTCCATTCCATTCCATTGAGGCAGCCATGGCACTGCAAACCATTGCCTGCAAAGAATACTCCCATACCTAGGCCACTGGCTGCATCTGTAAACAGTTGCAACTCATCCTGACCAACCGAATCTGTCTGCCAAAACATGACTCCATTAAACTGTTGTAAAATTGTAGCCACAAGGTTAAGTCCTTATGTGTTAACTTTCTAACTCTCACACAACGGTGCTTACCATTACCACCTTTCAAAAGAAATGCCACAGATCTACAAAACGTCTGGCCTGGATGCACTGCCCTACAAGCAAAATTCAAGAACCGCAACATCTCCATAGCATCCCTCACCCAAACCTTATCCCTAAACATCATCCATACTATTTTCTCTTGTAGCCTAGCTACCTTCTCTTTTTGCAGGTGAAATAATCCTAGACCCACATCCACACTCAACCTCAAGAAGTCTAGCACCTTCACCAGGCCCTCCAATTTATGAGTAGCCAATGGTGCTCTCAACTCCTCACACATACCCCCAAAAATTCATGCATCACCATGACCGCTCCCTCTTTCCCTTCATCCTTTAAGTCATCTAAATAATGTACTGCTCTCTGCTACCCCACCCACTGTTGTCATTTCCACTGTAAGGCCGTACTAAACTTCTCAAAAGTGGAACAAGCCACTGCACATCCCATAGGCATAGCTGTGCCAAAATAAAATAAAACTTATGCCCTACTACCATGCCCAACAATGGCCAATCTTCATCCTGCACTGGTAAAGGGCAAAAGGCAATCTGAATGTCCACCTTCACCAGCCAGGGGTCCTCAAAATTCCTAATGACGCGGACCGCATCATCCAATGATGCATAAGTCACCCTAACCTCCATCTCTGGGATAAAATCATTGACAGACTTCCCTACTGGGTAAGATAAATGGTGTATCAAATGGAACTCACCTGGTCTCTTTATGAGGACCAAATCCAAGGGGGACACCTTCAAATGGGTAAATGGAAGACTATCAAATGGGCCCAGTAACTGCCCACCAGACACTCCTTCTCAACCAAAGCCCACAAAATGTCTTCCCTCCCCCTACACTGACTTCAAATTCTTTCCCATCTTACCATCCACCACCAGCCTGACTTATTCTAAAACCCCCTCATAAAACCCTCAATCAGTTCCTGGGCCACTGCTGGCTGCAAATACCACAACAGCAGATCCCACAAGACATTCAGTTTAATAGGTGAATGAGTCCCCCAGGCGTCCCACTTTCCCCTAAAAGTACCCTCCCATCTGGCCATGAAAATTGGCCCTGCCCCGTACCCCTTCAAACCCCCAAGAAGGTCCACCTAATCCTCTCTGCCTGGGGAAGGATGATGTCTGACCCCCAAACTAACTTTCACCCCTACTGCAATGCACTGCTGAGTGCCCAACCCATGAACTTCTAACAAGCATGGGAGAATTTGCATGCTGTCCAACCACATCTCTCCACGTTGAAAACCCAACATAGTCAAAC
Source organism: Protopterus annectens (assembly GCF_019279795.1). Taxonomy (NCBI): domain Eukaryota; kingdom Metazoa; phylum Chordata; order Ceratodontiformes; family Protopteridae; genus Protopterus; species Protopterus annectens. Next base: position 1,602,821,496 of record NC_056735.1, on the reverse strand, counting down.
CCCTCCGAGAATTTATTACCTCTATTGCCCCCAACAAAACTGTCCATCCTGGTGGACAGTCAGATATCAGGGTGTCTTACCTCCCATTGCCCATCGGGTAAGAAGTCTGAGTCTCAAATGTATCCCAGTACAATCTGATCTGGGCTTTGTACTGATATGCCTCCAGTCCCCAAGACAGGGCACTACAGTATGGTAAATGGAATCAAAATGTAAAGCAAATATCAGCACATTCTGTGCAAATGTGTACAGTTGACAGGTGTGCCCCCCACATATACCCACACAAATAAAGTACCATATATGTCTGCATGGAAATAGCAGCATAGCACACATTGCAGGGCTGTACCAATATGCATGAAAACATGTTGCCTGTCCACAACATGAAGGGGTCAATGAGCTATGTGTATGTGGGGTTACCACTGCCTGGATCTGGCCAGCATGTTCTCCTGGCAGTTGTCTTGCACTGCCCTAGGTACAGTGCTGCCTTTGACAGGGCCATGTTTGGATACCGGCAGTGCCAACTGTTATGCATCTCAGTGACACTCACTGCTCTGCCACTGACATACCTGGAAGTTACAGTGTTATGTGGAATATACTAAACATATTAGTGACATCTTGAAGGATGTGTAGCAGAGGTGCCAGGGCTTTTGTGAATATAAGTGCTTTGTGGTACTGTTGCCAGTGGTCATTCTCAATAATCCTTTTTCTTATGTTTGCTTTTACAAATAATGGATATGCCTGCACACTTGAATGCACTCTGTACCCACACCCATAACTCCCAACCTCTGACAGCAAGATATCTGTACAAGGGCAGAAATAAAAGTGGAACAATGGCACAATGATAGGCATGTGTTGTAAATATCTCCCTTACATACTGAGAAACTTGGTAGGGTGAGGGGTTTGCAGTAGCAGAAATGGTCTTAAGGTTATGGATTTTGAAACAGTAATGTCTGTATTAGCTTGTAACAGCACATGTCAATCATATGTAAATAACTTGCCATAAAAACACATGTTTACATAGAAAGAATGAAACCTCTAGCCAAACACCTGGAAAACCTGCCCAAAAAATGTATAGGTCAGAGGTATGCACACACAAGGATATGACATCTCAGGTTAGAAAGATACCACACAAGCAGGAGATCCCCAGCCAATATATCACCAGGCTGCTGGACTGTTTTCACAGCTGTGTGCCATTACTACATTGCCTATAGCCACACCTCACAAATCGCCTTGTTGGGCAGGAATTTACATAGCTGCCCTCATAATATTGGTCTATGCATCATGCAGCAAGCATTCCTCTGGTAAAGCACTGTGATGATCTGAGGATGTCTGGCACTAGGTAATGACAAAATACATTGCAGTTTCAGACTACGGATATGTCATAAAATGTCTGCTAAACAAAACAAATACCCTGACAAAACTCCTGTATAATCCTGAGAGGTATGGCTGCTGCACACAAAACTCTGGACTGGAATACACCTATTTCTTGAATGGAGTCCCACACTAACTATAGAAAGTCACACTGTGCATGCTCCTACACTTAGAGAATCACAGGACTTGTTGGAACCCACATCAGAATATATGACTGTATTGTGTATATCTGTCCATGCATACAGACAGCTATGTATACATCAACTGCCTCCCCACACACACACACACACATCAGACAGGATTACCCTCAGCTAGCTGTAGGTGGCCCATATGTGATATATCTGCATCTGTTATGTCACATACACACACATATATATGAGCAACAGATAAAATATGTCAAGCATACACACACATAGATGTGTGGAGCTGACAGATAATGATACAGAAAGAGACACAGGGGGCCACAGACAGAGTGAGTCACACACATGGATACTTTGAATGGCATACAGTGATATCCTGCTGTGGACAGCGGCATACCAGTTGTAAACAGTTGTACGTGCTAGCATAAAAGATGAGCCCCATTGTCTAACAGTACTGAGGTTGAGTTTATAATATCACATCATCTGTGTGTGTGTGTGTGTGTGTGTGTGTGTGTGTGTGTGTGTGTGTGTGTGTGTGTGTGTGTGTGTGTGTGTGTGTGTGTGTGTGTGTATGTATGTGTATGTATGTGTGTGTGTGTGTGTGTGTGTGTGTGTGTGTGTGTGTGTGTGTGTGTGTGTGTATGTGTACCCATAGGTCCAAGTATTGGGAGACCAAGATCTGCTACTGCTGTCATTTACCTTAGAAGTACTAATGGACACCAATCACCCCTATAAGTTCTGTAGCATGTGAGATAGGTGTGTAGCACTATAGTACAAATAACTAATGAGGCAGGGGTTCTAATCTCAATACTTGCAAGTGCGTGTGTGTGTGTGTGTGTGTGTGTGTGTGTGTGTGTGTGTGTGTGTGTGTGTATACGTTTGTAAGAAGTATTTTGATAAGTCTCACACCCACTAGCCTACTTTATCAAGCCTGCTGATGTCATTCCCCTTAACAGCCCCTTTGGACAGTTGTTGGCCTAGCAAGCTCTGTAGCACATGCGATAACTGCATGGCACTATAGTACAAAGAGAGAGATAGGCAGGGGTTCTATTCTCAGATGGGGCAAATGTGCATGTGGGGTATAAGTGTGTGCGTGTATGTTTGTAAGAAGTACTATTTTGACAATTCTCACACCCACTGGCCTATTTTACAAGCCTGCTGAGGTCATTCCCCTTATCAGCACCTTTGGCAAATTGTCAGACCAGCAAGCTCCGTAGTGTGTACGATAACTGTGTAACATTATAGTACAAAAAACTAGATATGCGGGGATTCTATTTTCAGATCTGGCAAATGTGTGTGTGGGTTGTGTGTATGTTTGTATGAAGAAGTATTTTGATAAGTTACCCACCCACTGGCCTACTTTATCAGTCATGCTGATGTCACCCCCCCCCCTATAGGTACATAGAATACCTCTCAACTGTACAGATTTTTGCAGAATGTCTAGACGTTTGCCTCATATTTTTGGTCTACGTTTGACAAAATTATGGTTTTCTGGCAAATTAGTGGAAAATCAGTAAAGATTGAAGTTAGGAAATAATGACAGACATTTGAGTTTCAGACTTAATAACCATCAGACAATTCTTGCTGATGCAAAACCTGTTATTCTACAAACTTTCTAAGTTTATAAAGGCAATATTTAAAAATTGTCCCTATTTTTGGACCTTTTTCCCACTTTTATTTATGACTTTGTCTAGATTTCTTGATCAAAGTGATTGAGAGGTATGTGCATAGGTGTGTACTAGGCTGATGGCCCTGGAGCCATTAGAAGCCTAAGCCATATATGTGCCCTGCCAATGTGCCACATGGTGTTAGTTACCAGTGCCTCCAGCAAGTAGAGCCACTGTAGTGATCCCTGGGGTGAACTTTCAATTACCCATCTACTCATCAAGATCTCTCTGCAACAGGGTCATCTAGGTGCTTTGCTTGACTTGTATGTGAAGTCTATTCCAGGGCATTTGCAATCTCTGGGTGATGAACCTGTCCTCCCAGCATGTTGTGTTGATTGTGGTAATGAGGTCAATGTCCCTGCAGTTTGTGGTGCAGAGAGATTGGGATGTGTTTAGATGTAGCAGTTGTAAAAGAGTTGGGTCAGACATGGCTTGTCAAGTCAAGCAGAGATCGTCTCTAAGTAGGTGACATGAGACAGAGAATAGCTGGTGTCTTTTGAGTCTGTCTGTGTAGGGCAGGTGTTGAATGCCTAGGATCCTCATTGTGAGGTACTTCTGTGCCCTCTCCAGCTGTTGCATGTGTCTACTGAGGTACATGCCAAATGGCCATTATACATGATGAGTGATCTAATGAGGGAAGAGTACACAGAGACAATGACCTCTTTCTTCCCGGATGTAAAACCATTGGTAATGACATGTGCTGCATAGAAGGATTTCCTGACCACAGTGGCAATGTGGTGGGTAAAGGACAGGTTGCTGTCAACCTGTGTCCCCAGTTCTCTAATAACACCTACAGTGTTCAGTGGGCACCCATTGATGTGGTACTTAGTGGGAACTGAGATTTTACCAAAGATGCTGATGATGCATTCTGTGGTGTTAAGCTACAGGCCATGGTTTCCCCACCAGTCAGTGGTCTCAGTGAGGCCTTTCTGTAGGATGTCTGCATCACTTGTGGAGTTAATGATGGCTCCCAGATTGCAGTTGTCTGTGAACTTGGTCAGCCAGAGTTCCTTTGTGTTGGCCTGGAGTCCTGAGAACTAGATTCTGAACAGGAGAGCACCCAGGACTGATCCCTGTGGGACTCCACTCATGACTGGCTGGCAGTCTGACTTGGAGCATGCTACTTTCACACTGTGTGTTCTATCTTTGAACCAATTTGCAACCCCCTCTAGATATATAGGGGTTGATGCCTACTTTGTTGGATTCAACCATAATTTCTGACTGAGGAATGGCATCAAGAGCCTTGGTCAGATTGATGTAGTCTGTATGCAGTGCCTTACTATGATACACAGCCCTGTTGACTGACTCAAAGCAGCCAAACAGGTTGAGCAGGCATGATCTCCCTTTCACAAAGTCAAACTGTGTGGGGTCCAGAGTTAGGAGATTACCTATATGTCTGTCGATCAGGTTCCTGAAGATGCGCTCCATAGCTGTACATATCACACACATAAGGCTAATGGACTGATAATTCATATGGTCTGTAATTCCCACACCTTTATGGAGAGGGATGACTATAGCAGTGTGCATTTGGGAAGAACAAATCCTGAGGTGAGGGTGTGACTGAACAGAGCACACAGATGTGTTGCCAGGTTTCTCTGTAGTTCATGTAGAACACAGCCTGGGGTTATTTGGGGTCCCATGGAAGCTGTATTCTCACCTGCGGACAATACAGGTGTAACCTGGGAGGAGTACTCCTGGGTGCCTCATATTCCTTCCCATTCTGACTGTTCCACTAGGGAGGAGACGGGTAAAGCTGGCACTGAATGTGTTGGCAAGAATGTTGGCAATATGTGTTGTCACAGTATAGGAGATAGCATTGTGCAATACCTCAGGGCACATCTGGGTACTGGAGTGGAGGTTCTTGATATAACTATCAAAGGATTTGTGATCATAGTCAGTGTCTGCTGCAATTCTGCCATCATAGGCAGCTTTAGATGATTCCATGAGGGATCTCAAATTGTTGGTGAGGATAATAAGGGTATTTTACCAGTCTTGGGATGCCACCTTTTTCTGCAACAGTTTCTTCCTTCTGTTGTACAGGTTATTAATGGCAAGGGACCACCTGATTGGCCTCCAGTGTTTGGAGGTGCGTGTCAGAGTTCTGTTGGGTATGGCTAGTTCCATGCAGTGATGTACTTGTTTGTACAGTGCAATTGTATATGATTTGGCAGTCATGCAGGTATTTTCCATTGGCAAGATTGCTGTGAAGTTAGCCACCTCTGTTCTTATGAGTCCAAACTCAGCTGTGGAAAAGCTCTCAAAGGTGATTATCTTTGCAGGGGATGTGGGTGAGAAGTTGATTTCCATGGTGATTACTCTATGTTCTAGCCATCCAGTTAGCGATTGGCTACTTTTGTCAAGCAACAGTCCCATATGTTAGTAATCAACACAGGTGAAGGATGCTGCTTCCTCTACTGGGTGCTAGTATGAGCTGGTCCAGGGCATTGGAACTGATGTATTCCAGGAAGTGTTGGGCCAGTGTATTGGTGCATGAGTATCTTTCCCACTTGAATGAGGGGTAGTTGAACTCTCCTCATTATGGAGTATGTGAGTGTTGGGTTGGACCTTGATAGATTCCAAGATGTTGAGGAATTTGGATTGAGAGTCTAGGGACATGGATGTGGACCTATAGTAGGCTATGACCTGGACTGCACTACTACCCAATGTCCGTTGTACCTGACATATATCAGATGCATTATACTGGGATACTACTCTCGGTGTGTGCATATCTGTTATCAATATGGAGACACCACCGCCTTGTGAGCTGTGGCACATGTTTTGGGTCTGACAGGTGTGGAATGAGTTGTAGGTTGGTTGTGCAGGAGTGCTGTCTGCTGCCATAAAACAAATCTCTGTTACAGCACAAATGGCAATGATCAAGATTTTGAGGAGTGCTGCGAGTGGCTGCATCTCATGATGTAGATGTCTAGTGTTGAGCATCATGACCCTCTAGTTGCATATATGTGTAGCTGTTATGGTGGTAATGTGATTTAGACCACCACTGAAAACCCCACTATAGCGGTGGCAAGACACTTTGCCAGTACCTGGAAACCTAGGGGTGACAGATTCAGGCCATCTCTGGCAAGCCATTGCAGTCTGTCTTGTTATCCCAAGCAGACAGATACTGGTTCCCATGAGAGTGACACTAGATACATAAGCCAATTGTTGAAGTAAATCATTTGCTGTTTGTACTGCGGTATCATTCAGAGTTACAGTAGTATACTGCTCAGGCTTGCTGCCATACCTGTCTGGCCCACATAATCTGAGAGCTCCACCATGTCTCTTTTCATATAGACCATGGATGTGTATCTCAGGTTATCCACACACACATGGGCAATGACAGAGTGATACTTGTGGTTGCTGTGGAGTGACCTGACTAGGTGTGTTATGTGCTGGATCCTGGCATCTGATAGAAAGCTGACTGTTACTTTCTCCATGTTCAAAATACTGAGTGGCACAACCAAGTGCCTCACAACTGAGTCTCCTATGATGACTGCATCAGGAAAGGTGTTTAGCCTTTGGGGCTTAAGTTGAGGGCACACTGTGTAGGTGAGATATGTGTCCTGTGGTTTGTGCTGTGTTGTGGTGGTTGAGTGGGTGTCTGTCTTGGTGGTCTCCACTGTTTGAGTAAATGTCTATTGAGTGCAACTGTGAAGGTGAGTATGTGGTTATTGTTTGTATATGAGAGCTGTGATACTGTGCGTTCAGGAGGGGTGTGTGTTCGATATGGTGTGTTGCAGGTGTTTACCCTTCTCCTCTTGACCAGCTAGTGCAGTCTTCAGTGGAGAATGTATATCTTCCAATATGGTTATATAGGAGTATCTCTCACAAGTCTGAGTGTTGGGAGTTTAGAGGAGAGGTCTGTCTGTGTACATGAGGCAGTTTCAACAGTGCCTCAGAATGCCCAAGTGCATGAGGTTAGTGGGCAAAAGTACAGAAAACTGCACTTTAATCATGCCAGGAGGGTTGATCATAACTACTCAGTACTGAAGCTAATTCTGTGAGGAACAACTACTGCTAATGGCTGTCTGATGTGCTAGAATACTTGATAAATAAATCTGTTGAAGTGAAAGCTACTAGTCTGAAGTGCAGGAAAGAAACAACTAGCAAGATATAAGGGAAAGACTGAAGGCAGACTTTCTGGCACCTGTAACAGTTCACCTCAGCTGTGCAGTTATCAGCACCTTTGGCCAGCTATCAACTCCGTAACTCTGTAGCACATGCGATAACTGCATAACACTATAGTACATGTAACTAGATAGTCAGGGGTTCTAATCTCAATACCCACAAGTGTGTGTGGGCAGGGGATCTAATCTCAATACTGGTAAGTACATGTGGGTGTGTGTGGATCATATACTGTGTGGGTTATACTATTTTGATTTGTGTACTACCCTATAATTGTCTCATCACCCTACTTTATTAGGCCTGCTGATGTCATTCACCTTATAAGTAACTTGGGATGAGGAGAACTCATGTAAGCTCTGTGGTGCATGCATAACACTGTAGTAGAAATAACTAAATAGGCAGGGGTTCTAATCTCAGTACTGGCAACTGTATGTGTGTGTATGAGTGTGAAAATCATATACTGTCTGGGTTATACCATTCTGATTTGTGTACCACCCTGTCATTGTCCCATCATCCTACTTGACAAGGCCTGCTGATGTCATTCACCTTAGAAGTAACTTGGGATGAGGAGAAATCATATAAGCTCTGTGGTGCATCTGATAAGTGTGTAACACTGTATTTGAAATAACTATATAGGCAGGGGTTCTAATCTCAGTACTGGCAACTGTGTATGTGTGTGTGTATGTGTGAGAATCATATACTGTCTGGGTTATACCATTTTGATTTGTGTACCACCCTGTAATTGTCCCATCACCCTACTTTACTAGGCCTGCTGATGTAATTCACCTTAGAAGTACTTGGGACTAGACGAAGTTATGTAAGCTCTGTGGTGCATCTGATAACTGCATAACACTATAGTAGAAATAACTAGGTAGGCAGGACTTGTAATTTCAGTACTGGCAACTGTTTTTGTACATGTATGTGTGTCTTTGGGCAAAGATCATATCCTGTTTGGCTGATACCATTTTGATTGGTGTACCATCCATGCCTGTTTACCAGTAAATTACCACCTCCCAATGGCATTACTTTATATAGCATGGTAACGGCATTTCCCTCACATGCAGCATGTTAAACCATTGTGCAGGCCATACAAGTCCTCTGTACAGATATCTAAGGAGTTTCCAGATGTTTAGATTCATAGGTTCATAGGGATGTACTAGGCTAATGGCCCTGGAGTCTTTACAAGCCTAGCTAGAGGATTACCCTGGCAATTTGCCACCTGACATTATTTCCCGGTGCCTCTGAGTAGAGCCACTGAAGTGATCCCTGTGCTAAATTTTCTATATCCCATCCATTCATCATGATTTCTCTTGAAGAGGCCCAGTGAGTTGCTCTATTTGACATGTATGGGGCAATTATTCCATAGCATGAGTAGTCTCTGGGTTATGACCTGTCCCTCCAGCATATTCTGTTGATTGTGATAATGAGTTTGAGGTCTCTGGAGCATGTGGAGTGGAGGGATTAGGATTTCTTTAGATGTAGCATTTCTAACAGAGCTGGTTCAGACTTGGCTTTGAGAGTCAAGTAGAGATTGCCTCTAAGTAGGCGATATGAGACAGAGAATAGTCATAGTTTTTTGAGTTTGTCTATATAGGACAACTGTTTTAAGGCCTAGGATCATCTTTGTGAGGTACTTTTGTGGCCTCTCCAGTTGTTGCAGGTATCCAGTGAGTGACATGACAAATGGGGCATTGTACTCAATGATTGGCCTAATGAGGTTTGAGTAGAGGGAGACAATGACCTCTTACTTCCCGGATGCAAAAGCCTTAGTAATCAGATGTGCTACATAGAAGGACTGTCTGACCACAGTGGCAATGTGGTGGTCAAAAGAGAGGTTGCTGTCAACCTGTGTTCCCAGATCTCTTATAATGCCTTCTGTGTTCGGTGGACTACCGCCTGTGAGAACTGAGCTTTTCCCAAAGGGGATGCCGACACTTCTTTTGGCATTGAGCTTAAGGCCATGGTTCTGACACCATTTGTTGGTCTTAGTAAGGTCTTTCTGCAGGATGTCAACATCACTTGGAGAGTTAATAATAGCTCCCAACTTGTAATCGTCTGTGAGCTTTATCAACCAGAGTCCCTTTGTGTTGGCCTGGACATCAGAAAAGTAGATACCAAACAGGAGAGGATGCAGGACCGAACCCTGTGGGATCCCACTCGTGATTGGCAGTCTGACTTGGAGTCAGCTACTTTCACACTGTGGGTTCTATCTGTGAGCCAGTTTGCAACCCACCTAGTGATATAGGGTTTGATGCCTAGCTTAGTGAGTTTTTCTATGATTCCTGAGTCGGAAATGGTATAAAAGGCCTTGGCCAGATCAATGTAGGCTGTATGACCACCTTGCCTTCATCCACAGCTCTGGTGACTGACTCGAAGTCAACCAGGTTGAGCAGGCATGATCTACACTCCACAAAACCAGCCTGTGTGCGATCAGAGTTTGGAGATTCTTTATATCCTTATTTATTAGGTCCATGATGATGCATTCCATAGCTTTGCATATCAGACTCATCAGGCTAATGGGGCGATAGTTCCCAGGGTCTGTAGTCACACCTGCTTTGTTGAGAGGGATGACTGTAGCAGTGCACCATTCGGTAGGGACAAAGCCTGAGGTGAGGCTGTGATTGAACAGGGCATACAGGTGTGGTGCCAGTTCACTCTGTAGTTCATGTAGAACACAGCCAGTGATATTGTCATGTCTCATAGAAGCTGTATTCTTGGCCTTGGAGAGTGCTGTTTTAACCTATGCAACAGTAATACTGGGTGCCTGGCAATCTACTGGCATTGGGACTGGTCCTTGGGGGGGAGGGATAAGGGTAGCACTGAATCTGTCAACAAGTATATTGGCAATATATGTTGGCTCACTATAGGAGGTACCGTTATGCAGCAGCTCAGCACACACCTGGGTATTGGTGTGGAGATTATTTACATAACTATAGAAGGCCTTGTGGTTGTCTTTACTATCTGCTGCAATTCTGTTTTCATAGCTAGCTTTAGAGGATTTGATGGGGGGATCTTAACCTTTTGTTGAGGCCAATAAGGTAGTATTTCCAGTCATGGGACTTCACCTTATTCTGCATCCATTTCTTTGTTATGTTGCAAAGTTTGCTTATGGCAGGGGACCACCAGATTGGCTTCCTATTTTGGAGGACAATGTCTTGGTTCTATTGGGTATGGTGGGATCCATGCATATGTATACGTGTTCATACAGTGCATTGGTGTATGATTCGGTGTCCATGCAAATATTCTGCATTTGCATGGGTGCCATGAAGCTAGCCACTTCTGTTTTAATGAGCCCAGTGTTAGCTTTGTTGAAATTTGTCATGGTGGTTACCTTTGCGTTTGGGGGGGGGGATATGGATTTTCAAGGTGATTAGTTTGTGGTCAGATCTAACTAGGGAGGAGTTGACTATTATTGTAGAGAAAATATCACCCATGTTAGTAATGAACAGATCAGGGATGCTGCTACCTGTAGTTGGGGTATGATGATCTTGCCCAGGGCATTGGAATTAATGAATTCCAGGAAACATTTTGCAAGTGTATTGGTACATGACCATTTTTCCCAGGTAATGGAGGGGTAGTTGTAGTCACCCAATATGACAGTGTTAGGTTGGACCCTGTTATTGTCCAGGGTGCTTAGGAACATGGACTGTGAGTCTTGGGACATGGCCAGGTACCTATAGGAGGCTATAACCTGAATCGCTGTCTTACCCAATGTTAGCTGCACCTGAAGTATCTCTGATGCATTATGTTGGGCTACCAGTCTGGAGGTGTGGGCATCCTTTATGAGTATGGACACACCCCAACCTTGTGAGCTTCGGTCCAAGTTCCTTGGCCAAAAGGTGTGGAATGAGTTATAGCCTGTAGTGCAGGGGTGCATTCTGCTGATTTGAACCAGGTCTCTGTTACAGCGCAACTGTCAATGTTCCCCATTTTAAGGAGTGCTTTGAGTGAGTGCATTTTGAGATTTACACTTCTAGCATTGAGCAGCATGATCTTCAGATTCCAGTTGTTTGTACCTGTTATGGTGGTAATTTGGTCTTTGGAACACAGCCTAAACAAGGCACTGTATGGGTGGCAAGAGCCTTGGCCAGTATCCACAAAGCCAGGTGTGACAGATGCAGGCCATCTCTGGCAAAGCATTGAAGTCTGTCAATCATGTCATCCCTGGCAGACAGACGATGGATCCCCTTGTAATGACACCAGAAATGTAGGCAATTGTTGAAACAATAATTTTCTGCTTGTACTCTGGTATCATTCTGGGTGATGGTAGAATGCTGCTCAGGGCTATGGTTACACCCACCTGGGCTACATAATCCAAGAGCAGCTCCATGTCTGTCTTCATGTAGTCCAGGGAGGTACATCTCGGGTCATTCACACCCACATGTACAATGACAGAGTCATATTTCTAACTGTTGTTGAGGGACCTGATTGCGTGTGTTATGTGGCAGATCCTGGCACATGACTGGCAGCTAACTGTCACTTTCTCCTTATTCAACCTAGTGAGTGGGACATCAGTGTGACTCACTATAGGGTCACCTATGACTAGTATGTTGTGCACACTGTTATGCCTTAGGGTCTTTGGTTGAGTGGCACACTGTTTAGGAGAGTTATGTGTCTCGTGATTGGTGTTGTGTTGTGGTGGTCAAGTGCATTTCCTCTGCTGTTTGGGTAGATTTTTAATGAGAGCCTCCATGAAGGTGGGTGTGCGGTGTGTATTTTTATTTGCAGGAAGTGCTGGTGTGTGTTTTGAAGGGCTATGTGTTCCATGTGGTGTGGTGCAAGTGTTGACATTCTCCTCTTGACCTGCTATTCCAGTCTTGACTGGAGAGTGTGTGACTTCCAGTTTGGATATATATATATATCTGCATCTCTCGCAAGTCTGAGTTTTGGGAGGTAAGAGGAGAGGGTTGTCAGTCTACATGAGGCAGTTGCTACATTGCCTCAGGATGCCCAAGTTCACCAGGTTAATAGGAGAGGGCACAAGGAACTGACCTTTAGACATGCCTGGAGGGGTGGCCATTAATAATAAGTACTTGAGTTATTTCCTTGTAGAAAATTTAGTGATGGTAGCACTTTTGTGTGCTACAATAATTGCTACAAGAAGTCTGGTAAAGTGCTAGACTAATAAACTAGTAAAAGTGCAGAAGAGGGGAGAACTAGCAGATCTAGGAGAACAATTGAAGAACAGACTTTGTGGCACCACTCAGAAGCTTACAAAAGTCCTGGTTATGAGAAAGCTGTATGTGGACTACACTAATTTCAGGAAAGGCAGGAAGCAAGCTTAGACCTTTTATTTTTATTTTATTATTTTTGCAAACTATTTGTGGTCTGTGTCTTTTAACATTGCCAATGTATGTGATATCATTGCCAAATTGTCCATTGTGAGGGTAGTGATACACATCAGCATCATGCATCATACCTGCCTCAAACATCATGCTGATACAACATCTGCTACACTATCACTTGTCCAGGCCTGTAGGAGCAATGCCTGGTAGGTCATCTCACCATCCATGGAGGCATTTAGAGCATTACATGTTGAAAAAGGTAGTGTGTTATGTCCCATGCTTATAATCTATGTGGGGCATGTCATGTGTAAGTAGTAGTACAGTACATAATGACGGAAATGTAGGTTTACTAATCCGTGTATTGCCAACTGTGTTGATGTTACTATGTGCACATCCCGTGTGTCAGTTCTTACTGTGTGTATGCAAAGGATATACCATTTTGTCTCCCTGTTCCACCAGGTGGACTGAGGAATACATACCACACACCTATCATACACATTATTATGCATGCCCTCATCAACTGCATCAGGGTTGACTGTATGGGAAAGAAATGGCAGGGCCAACAGGTGTTGACAGATGAATCTGTTGCAGTTACTGTAATGGCTATGCTTGTGAGGGACCTGCTGACAGTACTGCAGTAATCTGTTCTGTATGTTAAGAGCCTGTGTTAGTATATAACACTGAGCTGACATGTCTGAGGGCTACCTGTTTGTGACAAGGGTTATGTATTCAAGGTCACACTGTCTGACAACAGTGTCCATCACACACTGTTGCATGTATACACACCTGGTACATGTACATATAATCATGTACCTTGCCTATAAAATGGTTGGTGTATTCCCAGTCTGCCATACTCCCTCGTGGGAATGTCTGCAGGGCCACAGCCTGCAGACACACAAACACCTGGAACACAAACAGAATACAGAATGTCAGACTACAATCAGTCATTGGTACTAATAGCAACAATGCATCCTATCTAATAAGGTACATACACCTATATGTGTACCCATAACAACTGCAAGCAGACAGCACCTTACATAGTAGTACATACCTACACTGTACTATAGTCACTCTGTGGATCAGACCCATATTAGCATGACATTGCATTGATGGTATGGATGGCAGGGATGTGGCACAGGTATCATCATACTCACAGGGTGTGGTGTGGGTTTGCCGGTGGCCTTGGCTGGGCCATATAGTTGTCATCATGTGTGTCTGTGTTTGGAGGGGTATCCAATAGATGGTCTGTGCAGAGGTGCTACGTGTGTCTGGAGGTGACCTGCCTATGCCACAGATGTGTGTGTTTATGGATGTACACAGTCACACCATGTGGCAGCCCTACACAGGAGTATATTGGACAGCTGTGGACCGTAAATGGCAGGGTGTCCAGGTCACTATCTTCAGACACAGACAAGGGAACTGGTCATGCCAGCGGTGTCACTGGCACCACCAGGCCAAAGGCTAGATGCACTACTCCTTCCTCATGGTGATGGTTGTCCACTGGATCTGTGCCCCTGACAGGACTGGACAGGACCACATGGCCATGGCCTGCTCCGTTGTGATGTGGACAGCAACCCCCCCTTTGGTAGTGTTTGTGTCACTGCTATTAAGGGAGTGGGAAGGTGCATGGCCCCATACACTCTCAGCTGTTGTTGGTGATGACATACATCCATATGGCTGATGCCCATCCTCCACCACATGCTCTTGCACAGACGTGCCACGGTTGGGGATTGCCAAGTTCTCACCTCAACGTCTATTCATGACCTCAGTATTTTGACATGTGGCCTCAACAAGGTCATGTATGTCACCATCTACATCAGGGAGAGTTGCATCCACCACCCTGAGTATTTGTGTGTTGTGGCGTTCACTATGTGCCTGTGCATCCATGACAGCCTGGAAACATGCATCTGGTGACTTCTTCTGTGGCACCTGTAACAGTGGCCCAACAAGCGGCATTCCTCCTGCAAGCACCCCTGTCTGTCCACCTGTATGGGACCTCAGCTGCACTCTGGCTATAGCCAGTGTCTACATTCACACCTGCCATAGTCACTACACTAGCCTGTTCAATGCTACCAACTGTCAACTGTCCATCATCTGTGGCCACTGGTGACGGGGTATGTGTGGGCATTTTCACTGTGTGCGGGTATGGTGTGGACAAGAGTGGGATACCAAAGAATGGCACAGATTCAGCCCCTGACAACCCCACCTGTACCTCTCTATTCCTATCATCATTGTCAGAGTCTGCAGAGATATTGACATCAGTTTCCAAAAGGGGGTGAACCCAAACCCCATCGCCACCTGTGAGGGAAGACAACATATGTACATTATTACCTGCACTTTGACGTTGGCTGGTAGACACACACACACACACACACACACACACACACACACACACACACACACACACACACACACACACACACACACACACACACACACACACACACACACACACACACACTTACTTGCAGGTGAGGTGGCACAAATCTGTTACACAGACCACACATTACACAAATGTTGACATGCATGACACACAGCCCTCACATCATGCATTGCAGACAGCTTTACTACATGTAACTAACAATATAGAGCTCTGGGATACATGATTAGTGGGGTTCCTATTGAATTGTCGACAGCTCAGGTTGTCAAATGCTTAATCATTGACACCTAAGGGTCGAACGCTTAGAACAGTGAATGGCCACATCATTGAATTCTTCCTCGGGAAAGAATTTGAGTGCCTGTTATCGAGGATTTGCCCTTTCCCCAATGTAGAGTGATCTCGGAGTTGGGGTATTTAGTTAGGGGGTGTGGGGGGCAAGGTGTGTTTGTTTATTTTGTTTATGGATGGCCACCAAAAATCTTTCCTGAGGAAAGAACTCGATGATGTGGCCATTCGTTATTGTAAGCATTCGACGCTTAGGTGTTGATGATTTAGCATTCAACAACCTAAGCTGTTGATGTTATGATATAGACATGATTAATGTTAGTATGTGATGGCCGTTCCCCAGCACAGACTGCACCCATGTACACATCATTGGTTTTCACCTGTATAGCACAGTGGCAAGTAGTACAGGATATACCTCACAACTGTGCAGATCCTCGCAGGATGTGTAGAAGTCTGGCTCATATGTTTGCTTTATTTCTCATAACCCCTGTGTTTTGTCTGATACATAACTGGGATGATCTGAGGAGTGACATCACTCATTAATGATATACATTTGAATGTCAGACCTCCAAACCAGCAGTGACTGTATGATCACACAATTCCTGTTACACCATAAACCTTCTAAGCTTACAGTGGGTATTATAAGTTTACACAACCCTGTTAACATGCCATGTTCTTGTAGTACACAAGATGAGACAGCAATAATGCATTGAAATATGTTACCCACCTTTCATGTGACATATGACCTGTGCAATCCAATCTATAAACAAACATGTGTTATAGTAAAATATGACTGCAATATGTATGATATGGTGATTGCATAAGTTTGCATACCCTTAAAATGATACTTTGTTGAAGGACCTTGTAAGTGACTTACAACATTCACTCTTCTTGTGAAGGTGTCTATCAGTATGGCACATTTTGACTTGGCATTATTTGGCCACTCTTCCATGCAAAATTCACCCAACTCTGTCAGGTTACAAGGGCAGCTCATGTGCACAGCCCTTGTCAGGTCACGGTCACACTGGTGTTTTTCTATCTGGTGTAGGTCTAGGCTCTGCCTGGGCCAATCCATTACCATGACTGTGTTCATTTGGAGCCATTCATAGGTAGCTGTGGATGTATGCTTTGGGTCTTAGTCATGTTGAAGGCTGTCACACCTCCCCATCCTCAGCATTCTTGCAGATGCCTGATGGATTTTGGGCAGACATGGGTGTTATTTGGAAATATTCAGAATTCCCACCACCATGACTACAGGCCTAGTTCTGGCTTTGAAATGGCATCCCCACAGCAGGCCACTGCCACCAGTGTGATTCACCATGGGGATGCTGGTGTTCAGGTTATGAGAGGTGTTGCTTGTACACCACACATACCTTTTGGTATTGTGGTTGAGAGGTCGATACATAGTCTCATTACACCATAACATATTTTCACACATGCCTTTGGGAGACATGATGTGCTGTATTGCAATTTGTATCCACCCCTAGATGTTTTTTGGTTTGGGGAAATGCTTCCATCTTTTGACCCTACCCCACAGGCTAGATGTATGGAGAATAGGTAGTACACACAACACCAGTACTAGAAAAAGATTTCTGCAACTCGCTCAGTGTTGCTGTATGTCCCCCTTGCTCAGTGTTGCTGTATGTCCCCGGCAGCCTCCCTGACCAGGTCTTAACATGTGTTGTCATCATTTTTGGAGGGACATCAAGTTCTTTTCAACAGCACTGTTGTTCCATATTCAGTCCACCTTATGACAATTGTCTCCACTTTGTTCCACAGTGTATGCACTGCTGTGGCAATGTAGTTGTACCCTACTCCTGACTGGTACCTCTCAAATATGATATCCCTTTGCTGCTTTGTAAGCTTTCTGCAAGCCATGTCTGTTGCTGTTGCAGGCAACTGAGCAAATGTCATGATTATCCCACTTGGACAGAAGACTGTTATTTGCTGTTACTCGGAGAGCCTTTACTTGATGGCAGGTGTGTACCCAAGCAGACTGTATGCTGTCAGTATATCACAAGCTGCTGCCATAAAATTTTATTTGAAGGGTGTGCACACATATGCATCCAGCTTATTGTCAGGTTTCTATACTCCATACTTTGTGCCCAACAAATTGAATGGTTATACAGGTGAATTGTTCATTGCCTAGGTTATATTACAGTTTGGAAAAGGTGTGGACTAATTTGCGTATATATATATATATATATATATATATATATATATATATATATATATATATATATATATATATATATCACAAATACCTGGCATCTTAACAGAGGTGTGTACATTGTTTATATCCATTATATGACCCTACCTTAGGCTGTTTGTCCCTCCATTTTGTTGGTCTCTGTCAAGAGGTCTTGCACTGACAGGTCATGAGGTGCTACAGGGATGTTACATTCTCATCAGATAGGCCGCTGTGGTGACCACTGTGATGCAATGCAGTTAACCCCAACACAAGTGAGCATGCACATAAAGCAATATGGCTATGAGTGATAGTTGTATGCATGGTACATTGCATGGCCTTCACATGCCTGGGGTATTGGCAAACAACAGTACAATTTCTTACTCACCAGCTGCAGACTGCTGTCCCATATGCAGACCAGAGGGACCCAGGTAGTTGTGGGAGGGAAGTATTGCCAGCAGACCCACATGTGGAATTGGCACAGGATGGATGCAGCACGTATGCACATTTACAGTACAACCCCCAATACTACACAATTTGGTGTCCTTCACCATAGATGTGCACATCTGTGCATTAGAAAACCCCATCCACAACTGCAATCTGACCTGACACATGGACGTGCATCTACAATTACAAGTATGTCTGCTACACTAGTCTAGTAATCTACACTAGGGCATTAAATGCACTCTCCTTGTCCATTGTCTGAGTGCCAACCACTTCCAGTATGTGGGATGTCTGTACTTTGATGTTGTACTGGGATGGGAGGCCCAAGGTACCTGAGGAGCTCTCCAGTGGGTGTCATTGGGGCTGCATGGCCAAGCCCACATCTGTGGCTGTGCAATCCCTGTCCACTGCAGCAGCCACTTGCCACACAGGGCGTATGAGGTCACTTTCACTTTGCCAGACCTGCTCGTATGTACATGCATGCAGGCCAACATCATTTACCCTGTGGGAAAGATCATCCTACAGGCCGGTCCTCTCCTGCAGATGTTGCTGGCTCCAGCCAAACATTATGACATGATTCTGTAGTATGGCTTCTATGATTATATTTGTCTCAGTCACTGAGAAAGTTGACCTTTGCTGATGTGACATTGCAGCTGGAAGACATAAAAAGGAAGACACATCACAGGACCTCATACATATGGCAGCAGTATGTACCGAACCTGCACAGCTACAATGAATAGAAGCCATGAGGGGAGGGGTGTGGGTGCTGTTCATATCCACCTATAGTGCTGCTGAGCCAAGGGGTGATGTTTTCCTTAAACCTATCTACAGAAGGTTGCCTATAGCTATGTTGACTGTGTATGTGGTCTGATTGGCCACCATTACAGGGTGGGTTGGTTTGTTGCCTTAGAGATTGCAACATATGTGAAGATGGCCTTGTGATTGGCCTTCGTGGATGTGTCCGATTTGTGGTCATAGTTAGCCTTACAGTACTCCACCTGTGATGGTATATGCTTGATCAGACAAAGGCTGACTTGATGCCAAGTTGGTGCATGCTCCTGATTTGCCCTGTATGGCCAATATATAGGGACCAAGTCTGTGGTTTGTGTATTGCTGCTGTCCTCCACAAGCATTCAGACTACCTTGAGGGGGTTGATGTTGTCCTGTCGGGTATTGCTGAGGTCATAAAGCTATGTAGGTGCCCACATAGTATTGTGTTGTGGACTTAGATACAGCTGCTAGTTCCAACATATGTGATGACCTTTATGTGGGCCTTGCCCATTTCCCTTGTCTGTGCAGGTGACATTACAGAGGTGTGTGGGCTACAGCTTCACAGACAGTAAGAGGAAATACCTCACAGGACTGGACATGTGGAGACAGCCCAACAACATGGGGGACAAAGCTCCAGAGTTCGGCACAGATTGTATGTCATTAGTGCTGTTATACACATGAGGGATTGCTACATTGACAGGGTTCATCTGTACACGCATTTACTGGGTGATTTGACATCTGGCAGTGATATGCCTCTGACATACCTCTCAACTGGCATGTTGTCCACAGACTGGCCAGATGTTTGCCTATTATGCTTGGTCTGTTCCTCAAACAACATCTGTTTTTGTGGGGTTGGCAGGATAATGTGAGGATTGCAGTCAGTAAGTGTTGTCATCCATTGGTGTTCCACACATCATATCCTTCACGGATGTGATGTTACAACAATACATGTAACAGCAGCTACTGTTTCAGTTTGTAACACCATTATGTGTGATATGTCCATCTTTCCAGCCCCCTGTCCCACAAGTATGACATGCATTGTCCACATGTCTTGCACTATGACGTGCAGAGGTATGGTATATCATTAATTACCAACTGCACTCCATTTATCATGCCAATGACCTGGCATTTTCCTGGCCATGGTATGCAGCGGTGGCCAGGGTTGCAGGTCCACACCTGGGAATTCCATGGAGATCTGCACATATGACAGTTATGTCTGTCTGGCCATTGTGAGCTGACTGCCAAGATTGTGTAGCAGTGTTATGTGTATATGTATGTTAGGCTGGGTAGGGAGGGTAGCAGCTGTGAGTGCCATACATTCTTTACCTATCTGACTCTGCATGCTGCAATAGCTGCTGGTGATCTATCAGGTCCATATGCTTGTAGGGGCTGACTGTGAAATGCCATGTAACACCACAGGATTCCCAGTACACTGTGAACTGAGGCAGTAAATGTAGGAGTAATGTGTAATTGGTAAATGGTATGTGATTGCTCACACAGTATTTTACTGCTGTATTCAGTTTTCTTACTGGT
>NC_056735.1:1602663810-1602796310 GCF_019279795.1 Protopterus annectens | reverse complement strand
GGACAAAAAATGCAGTTCATAAAACTAAAGCAGCAATAATTAAAACAACTTAACTACCATAGACATTCATAAAAACATATATACAGGGAAATATATATACACAATTGTGTTTATCTCAAGAAGCTGAATGTCAATGCTTAAATGACCTAGCTGCTAGGAAAGGTCTCAGCGTTATTTTTTCATTTAATCCAAATATGTGTGCCTGTAGTCTAAGGATCCACTTACTTTCTACTTCTTCTGTGTGATTCTTCACATTCCCCAGCCTACTAGTTTTTCTCACTAATTCTAACGCTCTGAATCTAAAACTATGTGAAGACCCATATTCCATAATGTGACGTGCTAAAGCATTGGTGGTGTTCTCCTTGTTTACTGCATATAGATGTTCTCTTATACATTCACGTAGTGTTCTATTGGTCTTCCCTACGTAATATTTATCACAGGATTGACATTGAGCTAGATACACTAAATCTTTTGTTCTGCAATCCGCATAGCTTCTGAAAGTGTAAGTATGCCCTGTTTGTGGATGTACAAAGACATTGCCTCCTCCAGTTTCTAAGCTAATTATATTTGTTTTATCTATTAGCGTTTCTCTGTGTTTGAACATAATAGGCACTGGCACTTTAATTTAATAACATCAATTTATTGATAGTGAAAACCTGTTAATTGTGAATGTATTTAAGATGTGGATTAAATGGAGTGCTATTGAAGTCTGAAGAAGCGTTGTAAGGACGTGTAAGTGCTTACTTTTTCCTGGTGTTGTTTTAATAAAGAGTTAAGCTATCGTAGCTGCATTGGATTTTCTACAGCTTTTGGTGCACCCTTGGAATATTTACTTTGCTCACAGTGTGTTTCTGTTATCCAAGGGCGCTTTACTCGACAGGATTATTTGTTTGTACATTATATTCTTGCATGACTATACTGAATTGGGCACTTGTGTTTATATGGGGGTTTCACATCTTTTCCACACTGACATCTCACTTTTGGAACTGCTACACTACCCTGGTTGACAAAAAAATAGTTGCTACATAATTTACTAAAATCATTTTAACACTACTTTCACCTGAGAAAATAATTTACTTGCCTTGGGACTTGACCCATGAACACCTATATGGAAAGCTGCAACTCTAATCACTACACTACCATGGCTTGGAAATTTTGTCTGTCTATTTTCATTTAGCTCCTATGGGATGTTTAAGCTGTAATGTACACACCCACTTAGCTACACTTAAACATTCCTTAGGCATTACAAACAAGGATATATTATTATTATTTATATGGGTTATATGGGTGTGTATTGTGGTGCTCTGACAACTACTTGGGACTGTATTTGTGACATAATGGTAATGATTGGGTTTTCAGGATTCTGTGCATGTTTCATGTTGATGCATGACATGTTCTCTATGGACTTTCTTATTTTTGCTTTTTGTGCTTGTGCTTATTTATGCTTGGGGGATTTATCCCCTGTTATGTATGCATACCTCTCAAACTCTTAGAACAAGAATTCTGGACATAGCCATAAATAACAGTGGGACAAAGGCCAAAATATAGGGATATTTTTTAAATATTGCTCTTGCCAACTTAGAAAGTTGATAGAAAACCAGGCCTTGATTTAGCATGACTTTTCTGAAGGGTATAATGTCTGAAGCTCAAATGTCTCTCATTATTTTCAACTTCAGTCTTTAATGATTTTCCACTAATTTGCCAGAACACCATTATTTTATGAAAAGTGGGACCATGAATTTGAGGCAAAGTAAGATCTGGACATTCTACGAAAATCTATACGGTTGAGAGGTAAGTGTGCAAATTTGCACACATTTCCTGCTTCTGAAGGATACAGAAGTGCCGTTCAGCACTTTAGCAATACAGGGGGTGTGTCACAGAAGCTGTGACACACACCCTGTATTGCTTTCCCCTTTGCCAGCATTTCAGTGTCCACGGACACTGAAATGTAAAATATATTACTTCAGTGTCCGGACACTGAAATAAATCTGGCATAGTATTAGAGCTATGCTCTAATATTATGCAAGTATGACTTAGAATGTGCTGTACGGCACTTTCTGAGTGCAGGGGGCATGTTTAGTGTCTGTGCACTGCACTGACACACCCACTATGCTCATACATGGATTGTGTCCATGTATTGAGTACAGCAGCGCACCTTCATGCATATGCAAGGCGCGCTTCTGCTTTACACGGACATGGAATACTCAGTGCAGGAATAGCACTATTCCTGCACAGAGTTTCATGAATCCTGGGGCTTGTCTTGATATTATGCAAAAGTTATTTTAGCCATTTTTCAAAACAAACTATTTTCTATATGCACTAGCAAATTAGACCAGTTAGCACTGGCATTAGAATATATACAAAAAGATTTGGTGAACTACAAAATTAATTCTGCTTTCAGGCTGAATGGGTAGTCAACAGCAACCAGAAACAGAGAAAAAAAATGAAATAAGTCATAAAGATGAACTAAGCAGAACATACAATTACATTCCATAATGCATCAATAATTTGAAAATTAAGAATTTTATATATATATATATATATATATATATATATATATATATATAAATATATATATATATATGGGTCTACCTGAAAATGCCGACAATGCAGAATGCCGACAACAAGATAACTGACACGAAAACACTGAAAAGAAAAAAAAATTCCAAAATACGAAACTTCACATGCCCGACAAACCAAAATCCCGACAAACAACAAAAAAAATACCTTTCCCAAAAAACACACACACAACAGAAGCACACCAAAAACCTTACAAACCTACACTAAACCTTACAAACACAACTATTTATGCACTAACCTTAACCCAAACCCTAACCCTAAGGTCCGTCACTATCGCACACTTACCTTACCCCCACCCTAACCCTAACTTACTTAACCCGCCCCTAAACCTAAACTCCATCGCTATCACACACTTACCTTACCCACACCCTGACCCTAACATCCGTCCCTATCGCGCACTTACCTTAACATGTCGGTGTTCTCAGCGTCGGGATTCTCAACTGTCGGTCTTCTCTGTTGTCGATCTTCCAGTGTCGGTGTTCTCGTTGTCGACGTTCTGCATATGTCATTCTTTGAAGTTCAATGTTTTCTTTAATTTCACCTTGTATTATCACTTCATATATACTCCTAAAACAACAAATTCCACTGTCCAACCTGCTTTCGCTTTGGCCTGTTGAACCAAAAAAAAAAAACACTGTAAAAGCAGCTTTCACATGGCTGGATGTTTTAAGTGCTTTGTTAGGGAGCTCAGACTGACTGACTGACTGCCATTACCTAGCAAACTTGTTGTGCTGCATGAAGTTTCAAAATGACAAGTACCTTCTGCAGTTAAAAATCCACAGGGAGCACAGATATTAAAACAGCAAATGAAGCTGCATTTCAGTGATGTACTGTGCAAGGATCATTATGTGCATGACCATCCCATGGGAAGTACATAACTCAGACATTAGAAGAAATAGAAAAAGATCAATATTGTTACATATAATGACATTATTTAATAATGGACAGTACCTGCAAATGGCCAGTTGTGATCAGTGTACTACCCCAGTAAGCAAGTATACTATAAAAATAAAAAAAATGTGATAATTTAAAGGCAATCTTGGGTATATCAAACATTACCAACATTTCTGAATCATTATTTGATTAGTTTGTGTTTTTATAAACCTGCTGTATAATATTTAAAGACATATGACATTGCTAAGAAATCTAAAATTTATGTTGCAAATTGGATAGATGCTTAGAAGTGTTTATATCAAATGGAAGGTGCTCGATGTGCCTTTTTGAGATTTGCTGTATTTTTTCAAAGGATCTTCAGTTAAGCTCACATGTTTAGTTCCTCTGTTTATATATATTCAGACTGGATCACACCTCCTATAATATTTGGCTGTGCTTTCTTTCTGCATGCACTTATGTTTCTGCTATTGTGCTGTAGTTTCATTTTATTTTATATAAAATTGTATTTATTCCTTCAAGTTGTCATCTAATGACTTTGTATATGTTAAAGGCCATTCTTGTATGTGGCTGTGAAATGTGTGTCTGTCTCAAAACAATTCAAGTGTTAAAATTAATACAAATATTTTTTGTTAAAAAAGTGAGACAGATGCTAGATCACTCATCACCTAACTGCTGCACAGTATTAAGGCTAACCACAAAGTGGTAGCTTTTTTCTAAGCAATTTTCTGAAGAAAAAAATTACAGTTGCAATCTGAAATCAATTATGATATGTTGATTCATTTGTTACTGACCTCAGTGCTGTAACTATAGAGACTCGGGAGCATAACAATGGATGGTGATGGAGAAAGCAGGCTATTCCTATGATTACTCCATCCATGACAAAAGTCAACAAGACAGCTTGTTTTACTAGATGATATATTGGAGCTGCCTGACTGGCACACAGAATGGCTGAGTATAACTTTCATTAAATCCAACAGAATGAGGTGATAGCAGACATTAACAGTCTGAATATTTATTTATGATAAAATATTTTCATTATGTAATATAAAAAAAATAGTGACATATTGTTATTTAACTCAGCACATGATAACTTTAGACTCAACTACATCAATTGTATGATAGCTGCAGGCAGTGTAAAGCACAAATGAGAAGAACAAATATATGGCTTTTATTTTTATACAAAAAATATTTTCTTCAAAACTTGGGGTGGCTGCAACCCTGCAACCTGGTGTCACTATTCCTGGCTATTGTGAGTGACTCTAAGACATGCCGAAGCACATTCTGTGTATTGGAGACCAGAAGCTCATTTACACTGGCTGCCGGTGTAACAGATGTGAGATCCCATGGGATGACAGTTCAGTTTAGGGGAACTTTGGTGAACATAATCCTAAGTACAGTATGTAATTAAAAAAAATTGAAACATGCTAGTATCACAGGTAGTGCACCATCTGTCCCATTGCAAAATAAAGCTGGATGTGCTGTACCATCATAACAGTGGAAAAAGCATTGAAGGCACATAACAATTTTGCATAGATGTCGCTACTGGCAAGACCTGTGCATAAAATGCAGATGAACTTCAGTCATACGTAGATTTTCAGGCGCAGATATAGCACTGCAGGATGTAGGCCATGATATGGAATATCTCATACATGAGTATCATGTATAGAAAGAGCAGCAATATGATGATAGAGAAAGAGAGAGTATGATGCTGTTGTCCAGCAATGTCTTATGAGATCATTCCATGAAATGGGAGCGATTGCAGTTTAAGATCAGAATGCTACAAAAGCAGCAACAACCATTGCTTTACACCTAGCAAAAGTACATCATAAGTTAGCTCACTGGTTTTGATACTGGTGAACATTAGTAGAACACCCTCATGACTACTTGCTTGAGACCACCAAGTATGAGCAGTCCATCCTGATGATTGTGTGGAGATGCTAATGATAACACTATGTCCCATAAACATAAAGGAGAAACCATTTATCCCACATCAGACCAGACCAGACCAGACCAGACCAGACCAAAAAATCACCTATAAAAGTAGACATAGCAGTGCACCATTGACTATACAGCAGCTAAGTGTTGTTAGTGTAACTCAAATCACCCTTGCAGTTCAATGCAGTCAGAAAAAGACATAAGGGACCATAAATGGACCGAATGTATGGTCTGGATGAACCTGCAGGTTGTATTGGATTATTTCTTGGTAGATGATGAAATGTCACCTTGGTTCCTTATAGTATATGTTCATCATTATGATACAGGTCACTCAATTTATGTACAAATATATATGTACATAAATTGAGTGACCTGATGTACAACTATATATGCATATATTTCTTGATATATTTTCACAGTTGAGTTGAGAAACATTATGGTGGTGCATGTTTATCAACAGACCTGCTAGGTCACTATACTCTGCACCTGCTGTATTCAGTTCTATTGGTGACAGTGGCAAAGCCCAACAGATATGGTCAGATAATCATGATCATAGGATCATAGGAGGTGGTTCATAGGAGGTTGCTAGGCTATTGGCCATGAGGCCCTTATAAGCCTAGTCAAGAGTTTAGCCCATGTTTAGACAAATCAGCATCCAATGCCCCTGTCCAGCAGGGACATGGGTGGAATCCCATGGGTATATTTTCTGTTTCTCACCCAGTTTTCCAGGTTGTGCTTAAAAAGGGGTAAAGAGGTACTCTCCTTGATGTGAAGACAGAGTCTCTTCCATAGATAGGGGAGTCTCTGTGACACAAATCTGTCCCACCAACATGTCTTGTTGATGTCACAAACTAGGTTGAGGCTGAGTGTGCTGGTTACTCGAGTGGAGCTTGACTTGCGGATATGCAGCAGTCCCATCAATGTGGGGTCTGTGATTGGTTTGTATGCCAGACAGAGGTCAGCTATGTGGAATCTGTATGAAATTGAGTAGAGGGATAGGGCTTTTAGCCTATCTGTGAATGATAGGTGTTTGAGACCCTGGATTCTCCTGGTGAGGAACCTCTGTGGTTTCTCCAGCCTCTGCATGTGCTTTGCTAGGTACATGCTGAAAGGGGCATTGTACTCAATAATGGGCCTTATTAGGGAAGAATACAGGGATGTTATGACCTCCTTGTCCCTGGATGAAATACCCTTACTTATGAGGTGGGCCATGTAGAAGGCTTTCCATACAATGGAAGCAACATGGTGGTCAAAGGTCAGGTTGCTATCAACCCAGGTGCCCAAATCTCTCATGACTGATTGCATGCTTAGGATATTGATATTAAAGTGATAATTTGTGGGGATGTCACTCTCCCCAAAGGGGATGATGATGCATTTTTGGTATTCAGCTTGAGGCCATGTTTCTGGCACCAGCCATTTGTCTGAGTGAGACCCTCTTGGAAGATGTCCACATCACTAGGGGAACTGATGACAGCACCCAGCTTGCAGTCATCTGCAAACTTGGTCAGCCATAGCCCACTGGTTTTGGCCTCCACCTCAGAAAAGTATATCCCAAATAAGAGAGGCCTCAAGACCTAACCCTGTGGTACGCCGCTTGTCACGGGTCTACTGTTTGA
The DNA here is from genome assembly GCF_019279795.1 of Protopterus annectens. Lineage (NCBI taxonomy): Eukaryota > Metazoa > Chordata > Ceratodontiformes > Protopteridae > Protopterus > Protopterus annectens. Next base: position 1,602,789,285 of record NC_056735.1, on the reverse strand, counting down.
GGTGGCTTCCCCTACTTTGACTATGTGGGTTCTGTCAGTGAGACAGCTTGCTACCCATCTGGTAACATATGGATTGATGCCTAGTTGAGAGAGTTTATCTATTATGCCCGAGTGGGGAATAGTGTCAAAGGCTTTGCCCAGGTCAAGGTAGGTGGTGTGCACTGTCTTCCCCTCATCCATGGCTTTGGTGACAGTCTCAAAGAAGTCGACCAAATTTACCAGTCATGACCTCCCCTTGAGGAAGCCAAATTATGTGGGATAAAGTGATTGGAGGTTGCCAATGTCCTTGTTAATGAGGTCCATGATAATCCATTTGATGTCCTTGCAGGTCAGGCTAGTTGGGCTGATGGGTCTATAATTTTCCGGATCGGTGGATGCTACACCTTTGTGTAAAGGGATGACAGTGGCTGTCCTCCACTCAGCTGGGATGAAGTCAGTGCTCAGGCTTTGATTGAATAGGGTGCCTAATGGTGCTGCAAGTTCCTGTCTGAGTTCATGTAGGATGCAGCCTAGGATGTTATTGGTTCCCATGGAGGCTGTATTTTTTGCCTTTGAGAGAGCAGTGATGACCTGATCCCTAGATATAAGGGGAAGGGGGAAGGTACTGGGGATGTCCTGATTTACTGATGGGAGGGACAGAGGGATAAAGTTTTCACTGAATCTGTCAGCCAGTAAGTTTGCTATATCTATGGCATTTGTATATGTGGTGTCCTTGACCACCAGTTCTGAACAGATCTGGGTGCTTCCTTTGAGGTTGCAGACATATGTGAAGAAAGCCTTATGATTGTCTCTTATAGATGTGGCCAATTTGGACTCAAAGTTTGCTTTGAAGATGTAAGATTTCAGGGTCATCATTTGAAGTGCATGCTGTAAAGTTTGCATTATTAACTGAAGAAAGCAGAATCCATACCCGTGTACATGTTACATGAGAAATTGACTGTATATTCATTCAGAAATAATCTATTTGCACCTAGAGGTGATTTATGATCCCTTTTTCATCAGATTATTTGGTCAAAGGAAGAGTGAGGGGATACTATGCCCAACTGTTATGCCAGAGAGCTGCTTTGTTAATGGAGTTCTTAGTCTGGTTATTTACTGAGTGCGAACTGATTATCTGACTACGAGCAATACTGCCTACGTTGTTGAAAGTCTACTTATGCAAATGTCTGTGATTATTCTCATTTTCCCATTGTTACAGTTTTTGGTCTAGTTTTACCTTAACACAAGCAGTGGTACTTACTTTATAGCAGAGAAATAATCTTCTGTTGTATTTTGGATGAAGGCAATTGTTGATTTCCTAGCTTATTTTCTTTTTGTTTTCCCGTTTATATTAAGAGTGGATGGATGCCTGCTGTTATCTTAATTGAAAAGCTCCAGCAATTTGAGCTCAGAACACATGGTCTTATATTTCCATTGTTGGAAATCTGATTTGAATTCTCATTTGACAAGCAGGGAAATAATGTTTTTCTCTTGCATTTATATTTGCTTAGATAATTTACAGTCTTAAGTGCTATTTTATTCTGTATTTCTATACATTTTTTTCTGTTTGTTTAATACTTTCCTCACTCCACTGTGTCCTTCCTCTACTCCTCCCTTTCTCCTCTCACTCTCTCTATCCAGCTTATCAGTCTCTGACTATACTCCCTTTTCCTCATCCTACATTTTTCCTTCTACTTGATACTTTTCTTCTACCATTTCCATGAAACCAGAACCGTGAAAACTTTCAAATGTTGAAAAAACCTCAAATTTTGACATTTCCGACTGTGCCACACCTACACAAAAATGGGGCGAGATTTTGCAGTTCAGAAATTCAGTATTCAAGGTTTTGTGAAGTCACAGTTCGGTGTTCGCAGAAGAGGGTTCGACATTCCGGATGTCGACATTATGAAGGTAAACCGAACCAAACACACTTCCCCACACAAATACTAACATTAATATCACCCCTACTGCCAATAAATCAAACCTCTTTCTTCTAAACACGATCCTCAGGAGCCAATCAAATAAAATACACATACATTTCATGCAACTCTCTCGGTCTATGCTCCTGACATATCAGTTCTGACTGAAATCTGGCTAAAGCCCAATATAAGGGACAGTGAAATAATAACCAAAGGCTACAACATCCACAGAATGGATAGACTAAACAAACATAGTGGAGGCATATAAATTCTTTCAACCTTCAGTTCCTTGAACCTAACCCTCCAAAATTCAATAATGCAGATCTGCTATTAACCAAACTTGTAAAAAACTCCAAAAAATCTATAATTGTAATAGCTAACTACATCCCACCTGGAAACAATCCTGCCATAATTAAGGACTTTCTCCACTGGACATCCTTTCCATTCTCCCAAGAAGCTATAGTAATGTGTGACTTTAACACAGACTGGATTACTTGCCTGGCTGACAACCCATCAAATTTCATGCACCTTTATGGATTCTCCCAGCTTGCACAATCTCCAGCTAGAGTGGCCAAGCAACCAATAAACATTCAGTACTACACTGGATATTAATCAACAAATCATCACACACCTGCCACTCAGGTTGCTTCCCAGACAGTATCAATGACCACCTACCCACCTACTTAGTTAGACAATGCCAACATATTACCAAGAATACTACATTCAGAAAGATATGCAACAAAAAAAAACACTTTTCACCCCAAACATTCTTAACTACACTACAACAATGCAACTGGTCCTCACTATTATCACTCCCACTGGATGCTGTCGTATCATACTTCAGTATCACATTTCTAGACATCCTAAATAGCTTAGCACCTTCTAGAACTATTAGAATCAAGACAAACTATGCTCCCTGGCTGACAAAAGAAACTAAACTATTACTCAAAACCAGAGACAAAGCCTGGGCTCAATACCAGTCCAATAAAACCCAAACCTCACTCAATTCATATTAGAAACAAAGCCAAAAAACAGGTCAAAAACAATAAAAAATCCTACTACAGTTCAACCCAACAAAAATATCAAAAACATATTGGACTTCAATAAATCAACTGTTAAAGCCAGATCAAACCAAAATCCCAACAGCTAACCATACACATTCTTTAGACAGTATAGCCACACAATTTAACACCTACATTACAAACTCTATACTAAACCTAACTCAAGCCAACAATATTAGTCTAATGATTCCTACATTTCCTGACAATGCTTCCCATACATTTTCCCTCAAAACTGTAAAAACGAGCATCACAAAAAGACTACTCAGTAAAGTTCAGCCTACTCCTCTCACTGCTGATAATCTCCCTTCTGAATATCTCAAGCTAGCTGCTGACATAATCTCTTATCCAATCTCTCTCTTAATCAACACTGGTCCATAACAGAACAGTACATTCCCAAGAGCTGGAAAATTTCCTACATTACCCCATTACATAAAGGCGGTACTGTCACTGACTTCTCCAGTTACAGGCCTATTGCCATCTTATCTCGACTATCCAAAATTCTAGAGAAATGTATCCATTCCCAACTTATGCCTTACTTAATTTCTAATAACCTTCTAACTAATTCCCAACATGGCTTTAGACTTAACCATAGTACCACTACAGCTCTCTTAAGCTTCACAAATTCTATATCATTTCAAAAACAATGGCCATCTAGTCTCCTCCATTTTCCTTGACATTTCCAAAGCTTTTGATACTGTCTCTCATCAGAAACTCCTCAGTGAAGTTTCATCCATTAAACTAAGACACTCTACCTTTACATGGTTCCACAATTACTTATCTGACAATCAGCAGTCTGTAAAATGGCAAAACAAACTCCCTTCTCTACTCTCTGTTCCCATTATGCATCCCAAAAGGATCCATTCCAGGTCTGCCCCTATTTTCCATCTTCACCAACAAGCTTCACAATGCCACCCACCATGCCACTACCACACAATACACTGACAACTCCATACTCATGCAGAGCCCCCTCTCTTTCTAAACTCCAAGAAATAACCCAAATATCCTTTACAGAGGTAAAATCTTGGCTTTCTGATGCTCAGTTAATTCTCAATCCCAATAAAAAATAAACTTATGATTTTCTCAGACTGCAAATCCTCAGGCCTCCTGCTCCCCTTCATTATACATTATTTTAATAACACAAAAATTGAACCTGTTCTCACACTAAGCTTATTGGTGTTACAACTGATAACAAGTTGATATTTGACAAACACATTACCCTAACCATAAAAAAGTTCACATTAAATTAGGCTCTCTCTACAGAGAAAAAACCCTTCCTCACTGACTGCACAAAACAATCTATTTCCAGAACACACCTAATCTCTATTCTTCTTTATGCCTCACCCACTCTCACTAACCTATATAAAACAGATCTGGCAAAACTAGATGCCTTCTGCAACAAAATTGCAAGATTTACCACCAACTGTCCTCAGATTCTATTACTGTACTACCCTATGACAACTAAACTGGATTGAGCTCACCAGTTACCTTATATACACCCAACTCACCATGGCCCATGGCATACTTTACCTCCCAGACAGGTGTCCTGCCCTCTGCAACCTACTTTATCCCCAGTCTAATAAAAGACTACTTAGATCTTCTGACAAATTCCGCTTGCAAGACTCAAAAGCAAACAACTTTTCTGGCAAATCCCTTTACTCCAACTGCATTGCCACAACATGGACTCAATCCCCAAAACATACTTACCACACCAAATCACCTACAGTTCAACTTTCTCCTCAAATCTCACCTATCTAATTCATAGCTCTGCTCCTGCCTTACACCTGGCTGACTCCTTCCCCTCCTTCCTGCCATCTTTATACCTTGTTACCCTTGTATGTACCACTACTGTTTGAGCTGTTATTTGTAACAATCTTTATTCTGTTTGGGGCTTTTCCACCCTGTACCTCCACTGAAAAAGGGCCTGTGCCCAGTCGGACTTTAAAATTAAATACATAGAAAGTATTGTATTTAGCTTAATCTAGTAGAGTCATGCAGCAAAGCCTGGCTGGCGTTAATTGCTTACACCAGATAGCAACTTTTCATATGGAAGCAGCAAATCTGTGACTCTTCAAATCTCTGTAATTTGTTTTGATACTTTACCAGAGTTCTCCTCCCACATTGTGTCTATCAAACCAAAATTACTAAAGATCAAAGGACTACCTTCTACATAATAAACATGCTCTTTCTTAAAGTCAATTAAGGCTTTTTAGCAGTGGCCATGGTAGTGCAACGTTTAGCGTTGCCGCCTCACAGCAAGAGGTTCTCTTGCCCGATGCTGGGGTGCCTTCTGTGCAGAGTCTGCATGTCCTCCCTGTGGTCGCATGGGTTTCCTCCGGGTGCTCCTTTTTCCTCCCACATCCCAAAGACATGCTGTAGGTGGATTGGACACTCCAAATTGGCCCTAGGTGCGAGTGTGTGTGTGTGTGTGTGTGTGTGTGTGTGTGTGTGTGTGTGTGTGTGTGTGTGTGTGTGTGTGTGTGTGTGTGTGTGTGTTTTCTGTGGAAGGTTGGGTGCTGGGCTGGCACCTCAGCACCGTAAAAAACTCCACTGCCAATCATGAGTGGACAGGTGATCCGCTGTGGCAACCCCTAATCAGGAAAAAGCTGAAAGAAGAAGAAGCAGTGTACTTATCGCATAAATTTTCTCTCCAGCACAATTAAATTGCTTGCTCAGCTCTGCTGCACTTCTTGGATATATCTTTTGTTAAGATACAGGTGTTAATGTATGTTAATTTATAGAACCATTTAGTGCTCTAGCTTTCCCAGTATTCCTTCCATCAATGTACAATTTTTAAACTCCTATATCTTGACTAATGTCCTAACCTCACTCATTCTATGACCATCTCTGTCGCTCTTCTTTTATCTATGTTCACTTTTGAAAACATTCTTTCTTTCTTAAGTTTAGAGTTGATTCAGGAAGCAAAGCAATTTCCGTCCATTGATCCAGTACCTGGATTTCCTTATCTCCTTTTCTTTCTAATTGACAGCATAAATCATTCACTCTTATCAGATGAACTCAAAAATGCTTGCAGACTATTGCATGTTACAGTTACAGTGTAAGACATTCTGATGTGACTTATCTACTTTCCATTTAACATTCTTTCTTTTGATTTCTTTAGATATCGTAAACCAATACTTACTTGCCCAAATTTCTACCTAAATCTTCATCTATTTCCTAACAAACAGTTGCTTTAATTTTTCTCTATATCTTCCCATTTTTATTATCATAGCAGCTAAATGTGAGTTAGTTAGTTAGTTAGTTAGTTAGTTAGTTAGTCAGTTAGTTAGTTAGTTAGTTATAAGTCCATTTTTATCTTAGTTTTGAGTATTTTCTTCTGTAGTTCACTCAGGTTAGTACTTTTGCTGTTGGCTGACTACTTGCTGTCTTATGTAGTATGTATTCCTTTGTACTGTCTCTCTGCCTGTATCAAAGCTTAAGTCAATGCATTAAAATCATCTCACTTTTCTACTGCCAAGCTAATAAATAAATACTTTGTTTAAAATGCATTCTCCTGCTAGATGTTTGTATTTTATAGGAAAGCCATCCATCATAGCTGATATCTTAATATGTTTTGAGTGAAAAGCATACAAGTTTCTTACCCAACTCAGTAATCTGAAAATATGAAATTATTAAATCCCAAAATCATTTTAGAAACAAATAGAGCATGCATATCAAAAACAATATTTTATAGTGATGGTGACAATACTTTGACTACACAAATATATCATTTGTAATATGAAATTTAATTCATATCTACAATTACATCTCCAAACAATGAAAACCAAGGTCCAGAGTTACAAACTGCTTAAGTAATTCTTGTGGCAAGAAGTATTCAGTTATCCAAAGTCTCATTACACAGATTTTATTTTCAATTTTATTCAAAGTCTTTATACCTTCTTCTTTCCTGTTATTATGAAGAGGGAAAATGATGGTAGCGCTCTTTTAACTGGCTGATATTAAATAACATCACATGCCAAAAGTACTATGCAAAAACTGTGAAGTCCTACAACTTATACCTATGTAAATATAATGCTATGGATGCTTAGTAAAGTTAATTTTAATTAATGCTAGTTTGTTGTTTACTGAGATAAAGTGCTCTGTCTATACTCATATTGGAATTATTTAAAATTAGAAGGAGTTAACCTATCATATATTTAAACAGAAATCATTAGGAATAACAGTAGTGCTCTCTTGTGACCCGTTAAAATGATGGTCATGTATACCATCATGGAGTGTCCTTATCACTTCCATTATATGCAACAATTAGCAGGTCAGGTAGTCAAATAAGCTAAACAGACTTATGGAACATTATTTATTCATCTGAATGTTGCACCAAAATTAACAAAAAATGCTAAGAGTTTATTTAAGAATATGCAAGACAATGGTGTCTTATTCAGCTTCAGTATTTATAGGTTATTTCATGACCCTGAAATGCAATATATGGAACTTCTTGTATATAAAGCTGTTTCTATTTCATTACAGATCCCTTCCTTAAATTATTTAGGGACTATCAAGATGGTTTTGGAAATCCTTTCTCAGCTCTCCCTGCCCTTGCAACTTGTATGACAATTTTGTGATATTATATTTGATGATTATGGGTTCTCTGTTAAGGGGTTTCGTTATGGTCTCCATGCACAGACTGAATGTGAAGATTGCTCTACTAAAACATCAAAGCGTTACCACAAGTTTTGAGACGGGCCTTCAATGGCAGAAATTTGAAGACAAAAAGCATCTCTCACACATTTCATTTTTGGGTTTTACGCACTCTCTTTGTAATAGCATTTTTGTCTAATGGTTTCAAATTACTGACTCCTGATCATAAAGGTTTTCTAGTGTGTTAGCATTTATGGACAGTGTACATTGCCTCCCTTTTGGAATAGCCTAGTCCTATGACAAGGAGAGGGCTACTCATAATGGTGTGACATTATGAAAAATGAATTGTATCTAAATGTTAAAGAATTACGGGGTAGTATTTTGATATTTGTCTACAACTAGTAAGATGGACTGCCTCTCATTGACAATGCAGGCCATCAACCCCCTCCATGTGGGGAAAAGGGCAAATTTCCTGATCCCCACCATAATGCAATCCCAGTCAGAATGGTTCAATGACTTCCATTGTTGATGAGATGATATGTTCAAAAATAAGGCCATTTGATGATCTGACATAAAAACACACACACACACACACACACACACACACACACACACACACACACACACACACACACACACACACACACAATCTATATCAAGTCATCAATGTAAATTAATATGGAGATTTAATATATCATACACAATGTGCTGAGGTTTGATATTAATAAAGAAAACACATCAAATAAAACGTGTTTCTGCTATGGGAATTGCCATCTATGCCCCCACATCCCCACAACTATAAAAATACTAACTCTAAGATTGAGCAATAAAAAAAAAAGAAAGGGACAAACTGACCTACTCCATTGTCAATCATTCTCTGCAAACCACATTTGGATCTATTCAGGAACTATATAAGTGAAAGAAGTGAACATATTACTACCTTTTAAAGAACCAGCAAGATAAAAACCATCCACAGAGGCTATACACGGCAGACAGTATCAACGAACACTAGAACACCACTAAACAGTTCATATGAAATGACATGGAGATGCGGACTTCTACAAACATTCCAAATTTAATAGAATAGTTAGCGCTTTCACCACAAAGGCTTCATCAGACTAAAATACATAAAAAATCTCCAAGCATTTAAATAATGGAACATGTTCATCAATAGGTCAAACCAAATTCTGACATCATCCACTGATAATTAATATACAATGCGCAGGGAACAGGTTAATTTGGACTGTTTGTAGAAGTCCGCGTCTCCATATCTTTTCATATGAACTGTTTAGTGGTGTTCTAGTGTTCGTTGATACTGTCTGCTGTGTATAGCCTCTGTGGATGGTTTTTATCTTGTTTTTGGAACCACAGTAGCTTTTACCTTTTGGTGGTGCCTTTGTTTAATATTACTACCTTTTATTTACACTGTGATTTTCCATTTGAAAGCACCATCAGTCTTTCTTTCAGTAAAAACAGACATTGATGGATTGCAGTATAACAAGTGCAGAATCCCCTATATATATATATATATATATATATATATATATATATATATGTGTGTGTGTGTGTGTGTGTGTGTGTGTGTGTGTGTGTGTGTGTGTGTGTGTAATATATATATATATATATATATATATATATATATATATATATATATATACTATATATATATATATATATACATATATATATATATATATATATATATATATATATATAATATATTATATATAGGTCATACTCTATGGGATAAATATCCATCTTAATTCAGCTTGTTCTGTTAAGTTGTAGATATCTTCCAGTCTAACATTAGGATATTGCACATGTAGGACCTGAAAGCTAAAACTGTGGTCCAGGCCTTCATTTATAATATGCTTTGCTAAAGCACTGTATTCATGTTTCCTTTCAATACAGTAAATGTGATCTCTAATTCTTTCTCTTAAAGTTCTGTTGGTCTTCCCAACATAGAACTTAAAACATTTTGTGCAATAGGCCACATAGACCACATTACGGGTGCGGCAAGTGCTGCTATTCCTAATTTCCCACAGCACACCCGTTCCTGGGTGCCTAAAGAAACATGATTCATCCACATATGGACATTGTGCACAAGTGCCACATTTCTTGGTCCCTAACGGGGCAAAATTGGACTGTACTCTTCGACCCATTCCCATATTGTTGTAGCATAAATGCTGTTTAAGGTTCCTCATATTCTTATGTGCAAAAATGGGTACATCACCCACAATCTTCCTAGTAGTAGTGTCAGCTGTTAGGATATTCCAATTGTTGGCCACCACTTGCTTTATTATATTAGTGTTGCTCCCAAAGGGAATAGTTAAGGCTAGACTATGTTGGTGGGACGACCCACGTGCAGAATATAGTCTATTACCAGAAAAGTATGGTTTCGCCCTTGTATCTCTAAGTTGGATGGTCTCACTTAACTTAGCGTCAACTAAGGACACATTGTACCCCCTTTCTATAAAATCAGTTCTAAGCCTATTAAGCTCGGACTTTGCCACAACATCATTGCTACATAAATGTGACACACGCATAGCTTGCCCCTTCGCAATGTTGCCAAAGATATTAGAATCGTGCATGCTGGTACCATGTAGGAAGGAAGGTCTATAACAATTCTTCCTATATACTCTTGTATCTATTTTGGAATTGATGATAGTGATGGTAGTATCCAAATAGTCAATCTTGCTCTCAGAGTTCTCCATTGAGAACTTCAAAAAAGGATGGCTACTGTTAACCTTCTCATAAAACTGACTCAACGAAGTAAAATCACCTTCCCAAGGAAAAAACAAGTCATCCACAAACCGCTTATAGAAAATGATCTGTGGATGCTTGATAATCTGCTTTTGTTCCCAGGCTACCATCACCAGATTGGCGTACGAGTTCGCACAACTCATACCCATTGCAACACGGTTCTTCTGTATGTAGCAATGATCATAAAACAACCAAAGAACCAACACCACCAACACGGTCAGGTTATTTTCCTTTTGTGTACAAAAACTGGAGCAAATCAGAATAAAATTCAATAGGATAAAAAGAAAAACTTTAATAAAATATACTTATTTCAAAAACCCAAAAGCGCTTATCTTTTTTTTGAAATAAGTATATTTTATTAAAGTTTTTCATTTTATCCTATCAGATTTTATTCTGAGTCACTCCTTTTTTTACATACAAAAGGAAAATAACCTGGCCATGTTGGTGTTGTTGGTTCTTTTTATTGGACATTTATTTTTACAACACTGCACTTTAGTGGGAGTCTTCCTTCTTTTTATTCCAATTATAAAAAACACTTTATAATCACAAAATACTGAAATATTGAATTTCAGCATCTCAAGACCATAAAGTCGTATGGATGGAAATCGCGAACCCAGAAATGTTGAATCTGAAATGTTGAACCTGCGGTACAGATAGCGTGCTAGGTAAGTGTTGGGTTTTTTAGGGTTTTAGGGAGGGTTTGTGTGTTTTTGAGTGTGTTGGGGAGTTGTATGTGTGGGTTAGGGTAGGTATGTAGGAATGTGAGTGTGTTAGTGTTGGGGGTGGTGGTGTTTGTGTGTTTTTGTGTATGTGATGTGTGTTTGTGCAGGAGGTGTGTGGAATGTGTGGTGCTGGACTGTCTGTGTTATGTAGTGTGACCTTGGAGTTAGTATATATTAGTAGGGGGGTGTGCGGGCCACAGCCCCCCACATGGGGGGTGCAGGGGTATAGTAAGTGTAGGTGTGTGTTTGTTTAGTTTTGTGCATGTGTGTTGAGTTGCTTTTTTTAGAGTGTCGGGAGGTATGGGTGTTTGTGTTTGTATGTGTTATGTAGTGTGTGCTCTGTGTTTCCGCTGTTTTGTGGTATTCGATGATATGGATTTTCGGCTTCATGGTCTAGAGATACTGAAATTCGATATTTCAGTAATTCGAGATTATGAAGTAAATCAATATAATATATATATATATATATATATATATATATATATATATATATATACATATATATATATATATATATATATATATATATATATGTATGTATGTATATGTGTGTGTGTGTGTGTGTGTGTGTGTGTGCGTGTGTGTCTATCTATCTATATGTGTGTGTTTGTGTGTGTGTGTATAGATATATTTTTTTGAACTGCTGCTTTTATTGAAACAAGAAAAGTTGACTTGTTTGGTCAGTTCTTATTTTCCTGCTGCAGTAGCACTAGTTTTGTGCAAGATAAGTGAATAGCAGTGCTATGAAGTTCTCCCCCACTTGTGGAATCTTGGAATCGATTTATTTAAGTTGCAGGAATGTGGGGGTGCAGGGGAATATTGCCCCTTTTAAAAACAATTGTTTTGTGTGTTTTTATTTTTTTCGACAAAACATTAACTTGATAGAAGTTCATTGAATTTTGAAATACATAGAGAATTTAAGATGTTTAGTTAGATGTTCAGCTATACTTTGTGTTCACATGGGGCTTCTCAGTCTCCTACAGTTTTCTCCCACTTCCAAACGATATGCAATTTGTCGACTGGTTATTCTAAACTAGCCATAGGTGTGGGTTGACAAGAATGTGCTTTATTTTTATAAATGTATGTACTTTTCCTTTATTTCATTTACTTGTTTTCTTTTTTTAAATAAAATTCATATTGGTTTTTACTTTGATGGGATTATGATCTGTATGTGTCAGCGCACCAGCCATGAGTGTTGCCACATGAGGGCATATACATGCACTATTATTCTTCCCAGATATTGAAAATATGTGGAAGCATTTGTAAAACATTCCAAAAATGTATGACAATTGTGAAATCATTTACACTGGTTTGAAATTAGCTCTTTTAAAGCTGAATATGTTGCCTTACTGTAATGCATAATGATATAGGTAATTATCTTGCTCTATTAAATGTGATCAGTTGGTCAATACCTTTTTGATTAACCCCTTGTGTAAAAAATACACAACCTGTTTAATGTGATGAAGTAGGATGATGTGGCTAAGAAGGTTGTCATAGTCTAACTCAGCTGACTTAATAAATAATATAAGTTTTTAAATGGGTCAGCAGCTTGAACTGCTGCTACCATGACATCTGCTGGCACTATGCTCGAATATTAACATCTCCCTAGAGATGCTCCACAATGCTATTTTTAAGTGTCAAGAGAGACTCAAGAGACAGAAAAAAAACTTTATTTTCAGCTTCCAGCAGTTAGACTGCCATAAATGCAGAATATTTATGTATCTTTACTGGCAGAGCATTATCATTCTGTTGCCCTGGATGTTCAAATGGTTTCTGTATCCTTTTGTAGTTGTATTTGTATGTATATGAGAGACAGGGCCATAGAAATGGAGAAAAGCAGAGACAGATAAAGGCAGAAAGAAATCCTCTGTATGTGCAATTGGGATTAGCCATTGCTGACTTCAACAGTTACAGGTCGGTCTGGTTTTTACATTAATAACTTGTTGCTGTTATTAAATGGACATAACTGCAGTGTGCATACTACATACCAGTTTCACTAAGCATATCCACTTCAAATAGGCACAACTGTTAAGAGTGGATAACATTTGTTTTCTTGTAAACTCGATTCTCTGAGCTGTGCTGATTAACCTCAGAGATCTGGACTGTTTTCAAAGTGCATATTATTTCATGAAAAAAAGTTTTTTTTTTTTTAATATTTAAAAGCAAAAGCATCACAACTGTGTGTTGGTAACCTTAGGAGTGAACTGGATGCATTTAGCTTAATTACTTTCATGTGCCTGTTTGCTCAATGCATTGTTTCCACGTGTATGCTTGCAGCACATTGTAGCAATATATGTGTATTTTATTTTTATGTTACAGATATTATTCTGAGATTGTCGCCCCTTGGAGAAAAAGCAAGGTATTATGCTTTTTCTGTGAGTTGTATCAACCCTTAATTGATATGAATAAAGTAAGTGTATTGTGAGAATAAAGACTCCTCCCCACATGTAGGTACAGGGGGCTTGCTCTTGTCCAAAAATGTTTTATGTAAATTTATGCTTGTAAAATTTACACAAAGTTAGCTGACAAACACACGTGTTTTGGGGAGTTATAGTGGACTCTATACAGTTTCCATTTTTGCAATATTTGTTTCAGTTATTTTCTAATGGGTACCATTTTCAAAATTAAGGAAACTGTACTCGATTTTCAGGGCATTAGACATTCTTATATTCTAGCCTGTACTGCAGCAGTCATTGTAAGGAAAGATAACATAGTTGAAAATGATAAGTTACATAAGACAAAGTCTGCATTAGCTGATTTATTCCTTTCAGTAAACAGATAGGCTCATTTGTTTCACATTATGTGCATATTACTAACATCTCTGACAATAGCCATGTTTTTGGTAGACGTGTGTTGTTGAACAGGTCAAACTTGATGCATTTCAGTCAGAAAATTTTTGTTGGTTAAAATAAGCTGGACTCAATTGTTGTTCAGTTGAGTTCAGCTGTTTATTTGGGGGTTTCACTTTGGTCAAAGTTGTGCAAACATGGATTTCATACACATGTGACAGGGAAATCAAGGGCAAAACCCCCACATTGAGGAGTGTGAGGTGAAGCTTGCCATATAATTTGGTTTGAATTGTGTTGCCATTTAAGTTAGAATCTTCACACTATGCAAAGGAATGTATAATGTGCATGTTATACAGTTATTTGTAAATTGCAAAGATGTTTTGTGGTTTGCTGTACTTTTAAGGTTTGTTGAGGACTGCATTATGATCTAATTTACCAATGTCTATGTTGACATGGATTGTTTTTTAGATTTTTGGTAAAATGGGTGGGTATGAGTTTAAAGACTTAGTCCCACTTTGGATAAGTTATCTGTGATGTACAAAGCAATTTGTTACAATTGCACTTCCCATCACTCTGCAAGGTAATACACCGGTTTGTAAGTTAAGGAGGAGTTTTTTAGCTGTTTTTGTTTAATACTGTTTTGCTATAGTTAAATAACATCTTGAGTAAATCTCTTTGGCCAAGGCTGGCAGCCATCTTAGAGTCAGTTGTGAGTCATCAAAGTGAGAGACTGATTCTTACAGGTTCTGGGTAGTTTCCAACACTTGGGCTTCAGATTTCATTTCATTGGTTCATTTGTTTCCTTCTGCTGTATTTACTCTGCAGAGCCCAACTCAGCCTTTCTCTTCTTAAAGAGACATCAGAGAGCTCAACCATGTGACATCACTGCCTAACTAGCTGCTGCATCTGAAAAGAAAAAAACAGGAACATTATTTTTCCTTATGTGCACCTGCATTGCTTAAACATTCTAGCTTTTCTAAGCTGTTTTTGCTCTGTTCATTACTATTTTATACATTGTTGTCATTCTGAACTGTTTTGCATTGTCTGTACTGTTTTACATACCATTTAAATTGTTTTCTGATAAACTGCCTTGTCTGATATGCTGGGTACATGTTAACCATTGTGAGCTGTTCTTTTTGTTTAATTCTGTTTTGTTCTAGTTAAATCATTGCCTTGAGTAAGTCAGTTTGGCCAGGAGTAGCAGCAATCTTAGAATCAGTTGTGAGCCATCTAAGAGAGATTTGGACTGATTGCTACAGGTTCTTGGTGGTCAGATTCACCTAGTTTTTATCAGTTCTTTTGTTTTCTTCATTTGGATTTACAGCACAGTGGTATGACAATAGTATTTTCATAGTGGGTAGTTGGCACAAGTATAATTCTATCTTCTTATATACGAGTTATTTATCCATTTCCTCATTTTCTAAACTGCTAGCATTGAGTTGCACAAGCTTCCTATTACCTGCACTGATCCATAATCAGTTTAACAAACTTTTATGTCCATAATATTTCCCCCAGCCCCTCTTTAGATTCTCACTTACTTTAAAATCTAGTACTTTAAAATTTAGTACTCTAGCATTGGAAAGTCAAAACAAGCTATTGCCACTATTGCTAGCCTTATAGCACTTGGAACCCTAAGGCAGTGTATGGACTGCCTCTTGCTCATTGATAACAAACTCTTACTAAATCCAAAGGACTTTGTGAGTGAGAGTTGTGAACATTAAACTCAGCTAGAGTCATCCCTGTCTTAGCCAGCTACAGTTAACGAGTGCAGCACTGTCTTACCACCAACCACACCTATCCATAATCCACAGTATACAAACTCTAAGTTGTCTTATGCTGACCCTATTAAAAACTCTTTACCTAAGCCTCCTAGGATTATGAAGACTAGGCTTCAGAATAAACTTGCACATTTGCCTCCTGCATGCAACACAGTCTCAACATCTCATATCAGCCACATAGCTCACTCTGACATTAAAGAGATAGATACTATCAGAGGTCACACAGCTATAAGACAAAAAATCCTTAAGGCAGCTAGACCAAACTCATTTATCTGACAATGTGCTGGTTATAGATGACTCCATAATTAACCACACAGATGCTCCTGTTAACAAGTGGGACAAAAATAGGGTAACAGTTAGTTACCTCTCATGCTAGAATATGTAAAATCACTAAAGTACTCAACTTCCTTTATCACAGATACCATATGACCTGATCATTGATCACAAGAGAATGAATGACATGAGATGCACCTTGTTGGATCATATGAAGTAGGGCATAATGGAGTTCTCTAAATATGTATCTGGAAAGGAAACAAAAGTAGTATTGAGTAGTTTCCTACCATCACCAAGAATGATACCTCAATATAAATAAAAGATAATTGACTTTAATTATTGCCTTAACTACGGGCGTCATTCTAGGGAGATCCAGAATATATCAGCCTGAGATGAGATGACTGACAACCCTAGCTTCTTTGCTAGTGATGGTCTGCATCTCTTTCCTTGTGTCTTCCTTATACTGGCTAAGACCTTTTCTTCCCTATAGTGCATATTCTAGGCAAGGTCAGTCTCCTCAAATTACTCATAGGCAACCAGAATCAAAATCAAATAAAAGTAACACTGCCCAATGGTAGAAGCCCAAACAGAACTTGCTCTCCTTACAAGCATTCCTAACTGTTGAAAATATTGATAGATGCATAGCTAGAGAAACATGGTTTTAGAACAGTAAAAAACACCCTTGCAATGCAAGTTTTTAACACCTTCCACTTAGTCAGACCCAATGATTTGTACATTTCAGTTTGTGGGAGTCTATTGGTGTTCCTAAGAAACCATTTCACCTCCCAGCTTCTAATGTAGGACAACAATCTAGAACTCCTCCATAGACTTCTTTTGATAAATAAATTGCTGTTGATAAACAAAATGTTGTATCCCATAGCAGCTGATT
The DNA here is from genome assembly GCF_019279795.1 of Protopterus annectens. Taxonomy (NCBI): domain Eukaryota; kingdom Metazoa; phylum Chordata; order Ceratodontiformes; family Protopteridae; genus Protopterus; species Protopterus annectens. The sequence continues at coordinate 1,602,772,519 of NC_056735.1, read as the reverse complement.
ACCATACTCCTTTTTATGACACTGGCAGACCATGAGGCATTGCTAAACAAACTGATATCCTTCACAACTGAACCTAGCATTTTCCTTCAAGGTTATTTCAACTATTTCACCATTAACTGGGAAACTATACTCCCACAAACAAGCATATTGAGTGACAAACAAGAATGTTGAGTGATTTCTGGATTTCATTAATGCCAACACCTTGAACCAGCAAGTCCAAATGTGAATGAGAAGCTCCAAAATATTAGACCTGTGTCACACAAATATACCAGCCCCATGTTCAGAGACCAACGTTAGCAAATTACTTGCCAAATTTGACAGGTGCATAACATTTACTTTAGTTGGAAGACCTGAGCCACTGCAAAACTACCAGTCTTCAGGGACTATTCTAAGACAAGTTTACTGCAGTTGACTGATGACCTGATAAAATTTTAACACCTCTTTCATCTAAATGACCTTCATTCACACTCAGCAATTTTCACAGTTAAAGTATATGCCCATCTCCAAGCTGTTATTGAGGCATCAGTCCCCATAACACATATATAGTGCCAATTTTAAGAACAAATCCATTTGTCAGAACACCAATGACAACAAACTATAAAATAGAAGAAAATCCTAGCCCATAAATGCAAACTTAATACCCAGTCATCTAAATAATAGGTAGAGATGATGATTAAAGGATCTGAAACAAAATCAAATCTTCTAGAGCAAGTATAAATTATGAGTCACTACTCCTACTAAGGATAACCATAAAGCTTTCTTCAGATATGCCAGGAACCTAAGAAATAATAATGAGCAATGATCTGAGTTAATGCAAAGTAACATCTCATACTTGTCTCCTGAGGGCATTGCCAACATATTAGCAGACAAATCATATTTAAATTTTACCAGCCCATCTTTCCAAAATTGCTCACAGCATATGAGCATGCCTACACCACTCCCAAAGCACCTTCAAGCAAGTCCTAAGTGCCCTCTCTAAGTCTAAAAACACCAGATCCATGGATCCTGACAATGGGGCAGATTGTCTTCTTGTCAACTCCAAATACTGACTTCTTAATATATTTACTCATTGTCAGCCTCTCTACTCCATTATAGCCATAAATATGGAGAACTGCTGTATTTATCCTAGTCCACAAAGACAGCCTACAACTGACTAGGGTTGCTACAGACATATCAGCCTCACTCGCTTTACCTATAAGGCAAATGGAACACATCATTATGGATATAGGCAGTCTTCAAGAGCAGGACCTGAACCATTTTGGGTTTATTAAAATCTGATTATGCCTCTTGAACCTTGTGGACTTTTGTAAACAAGTCACTAATGTATTAGTCTCAGTTATATTGATTCATTCAGCTTACCAGGATTTGGCCAAAGCATTTGATACTTAAGACCTTATGTTATCCAGTTATATTATATGTTATAATTAAGGGTAATAACGTTGCAGTTAAAGATTGATGCTGATGGGGAATACATTATATAATTTGAATCAGCACCTGATCCACAAAATCAGTTTAAGAAGATGTTCAAATCTTCCTGTAACACTGCTTTGACACATTTTGGGCCTAATCTGAAGTCTATGAGTCAAATGTTACTGAGTAGAAATTCAGAGAAACAAGTTAGTATTTCAAATAGTATCTTTAGAAAAAACATTTAAAGCAAAACATGTAGTTGCCATAATTAACATAAATATTTACAATTTTCAGTTGCAGAGTGACACACAAATTAGCATAGTTAGCAGCAGCAAAAAAATCCAATAAATAGATAAATCTGGTAATACCTAAGAAGCATAAGTCTGAAAATATAGCAACGTAGAAACATAGGAATAACATTAGACAAGTCATGAAGAGGACCATAAGATGCGTCGCCATATATACCTTTAAGAAGACAAACTTAGAAGTTCTTACCACCCTTGTTATTACTTAATACTGTTTTCCTCCCAAATCGTGCAAGGCCTTTCATGATAAGCCTGGTACAAATTTCCGTCTGCCCATCCAGTCATCAAGACTATGGTTAAATATAGCCAAGGCAGTACTTTGCTTGGCCTGTAGTGGCAGCTTCTTAAGTAGGCTTGGAATATGCTTTATTAGGAATCTTTTTTCAGTTAGTATTGTTTATGTTACAGCGCAGGTTTAGGTCTGTAGGGCAGGTGTTTGTAGTGATACATATTTTGGGAAGAAATAGTAGGCCACATAGGACTGGGTCTTTCATGGCTAAAATACACAGCTTACTTCAGAGCAGCTGGTATCTCACTGAATATAGAGACAGTTGTGCTAACCTTTTATAAAAGCTGAAGACTATAAAAAACATTTCATTTCCTTGGCCTTTCAAGCTTTCCAATTGAGTGATATGCTGGAGTTGTACATACTAGGGGGCACTGTATTCAATGATGCAAAAAATAAAAGAAGTATACAGGGGGTAGGAGGACTTTTTACCTGAAGATATCGTCTTGATAATTAAATGGGTCAGATAGAAGTATTTCCTGACTATAGTGGAAACATGATGATTAAATGAGAGAGAGTTGTCCACATAAGTATCCAAGTCTCTTATGACCTTCTCTGTCTAAAGAAGAGTGCCATTTATAATATATGAGGTTGGGACAACTTTTTTTGCCAAATGCTACTATGCTGCACTTTTTTGCATTTAACTTTAGACCATTTTCAGTACTCCTGGCATGTGCATATTCCAAACCTTGCTGGAGTTGATTAGTATAAGTGAATGAGTGGATAACAGAGTTAAATTATACTCCAATACATCCAACTATAGACCTATAGCAATATTGTCTCCATTAGCTAAAATCATGGAAAGATGTGTCCACAAACAACTCTTACACCATCTCACCCTAAACAATCTTTTGTCCAAAGTGCAGCATGGCGTTCGACCCAATCATAGTACAACTACTGCCCTCCTTTCCTTTGTTGACTCAGTCAATGGTAACCGTAACAATAAAAAAATCTCCTCTGCTCTCTTTCTTGATTTGTCAAAAGCCTTCAACATGATCAATCACCAGCTATTGCTCCACACCCTTGAATCCCTACACCTCGATAACCCAGCCCTTAGATGGTTCAAGGCTTACCTTTCTGGTAGACAACAAGCTGTCCAGTGGCAAAACAAGCTATCTCAACTGCTACCCAACACCATAGGAGTTCCCCAGGGCTCCATACTCGGCCCCCTTCTTTTCTAAGTATTCATAAATGATCTCCACTCAGTCATCCCCAAGGCCACCTGCATCCAATATGCAGATGACTCTACCCTGATCTGCTCTGATGCTTCTCTCCATGATCTCCAAACAGCCACCCAACGCTGCTTTTCTACGGTAGAAAAATGGCTCTCCGAACGGAAACTAATCTTAAACCCAGCTAAAACTAAGCTACTAATATTCTTCCCCACCTTAGCTGCCCCGTTAGAGCAACACCCTCCACATTCTAACAATATGGCCTTTTACGTTCAATCCATTAATGGTACCATCATTGAGCCTGTCACTAACACCAAACTACTTGGTGTCACTATTGACCACAAGCTTAAATTTGACATGCATATTAGTCAAACCATAAAGACAGTAAATAAGAAACTAGGTTCCATGTACAGAATTAAGAACTATCTAACCCCTAACACCAAACTAACCATTGCTCGTACGTATCTCCTCTCCGCCTTATTATATGCCTCTCCTATACTTTCATTGCTCAATAAAAGTGAGGTTAACAAACTCTCTGTTGCCTATAATCACATTGCTAAATTTGTAACAGGTGAATCTTATCGCATTCACCACTGCCTTAACCTAAGGAAACTTGACTGGGTAGAACTCCCCAATCTTCTCAAACTTCACCAACTCACTAAAGCATTTAAAATAATTAAGACACCAGACAAAACCCCCTCACTGAGTAAAATTCTGACTCCCTACTCTAATCTTACCTGCCTGTGATCTGCAAATAGCATTCTGGTACAAACTACTAGATCTAATAACTCTGGTGGTGATGCTCTTTATGCCAATTCCATAGGAAAGATCTGGAATGCCCTTCCTAATAACCTAAGACTTATTACCTCGCTTAGCCAATTAAAAAACAATCTTAAAGAGTTTTTTAAGTCACATTGTCTATGCCCATGTGCTAATCCAGACTAATCCTAAAAGTCCCCTACGCCCTACAGTCTCCTGACTAAGGGCTTCTCTCTATTCTCTTAGTGCAAGCTATTCACAATTGGAGCTGCCCAGTTCCACCAAATCCTTCATCTCTGCTCTTTCACAGGATTCAGATTCCTCTTGGTCTGCCTGCCCCAAAAAGGCCTAGGGTATTACTGTGGAATGTAGTTACTTCTTAGGTTATAATCGTTACCTCTATATCACTAAATATTTCAACTGTATTGATTCTCACATATCTTCTCTTGTGATTATTCTGTATGTATACCTATGTTTTTATGGAGGTATTCTCTGCTTGACCTTGATTGAAAATGTTATTGTATTTCCAAATTTATATGTATGTAAATTTATGTTTAATGTGGAGCTTTTCTCCCCGGGTCTCCGCTGAAAATGGATATTATCCAGTCGGACTAACCCGGTCAACAAATGTAAAATAAATAAAATAAAAAATAAATTTGTTTGGTTATGTATTGGCTATATCCTTGGGATGAGAGTATATATTGTTATAGATGTACTCATTTAACTGAGATGAAGAACATTTGTTTCCCTTGATATCTGTGGTAACCTTAAGTTTGTATTTTGTTTTACATTTTCTAGTAGTGCTATTAAATTCCTTACTGGCATGTTTCAGCATGGTCTTGAAGTTAGGGGATGGAAATTTCTTGCAACTTTTCATTATGTTTTTCTTCTTTTATACAATTTATTTATATGGCACTTTCACTAGAGGGGTTTATTTCTGAATTTGCTATTAAAGCTATGGCAGATGCATACTGCAAGAGTTACAATTCCAGCATAGAACTTGTGAACTGACTTGTGGTCATGCACATATTTTTGGATGATGACATTTTTGTATTCATTCAGTAAGAATGCTGCTATGGCTAAAGAATTCAAAAGCACAAATATTGTTAGGAACTGTTCAATGTAAGTTAAGAAACTTAAGGCTGGAGATGATAATTTCCTGACAACCGTGTATCTCAGTTTACTAATGATGCCATGCAGATTTCTTGAATTGTATACTCATTTGAACACTTTGCCTGGTGCATATCGTGATACAGTTTTTACTATAAGCAATACTAGTTACAGATGCTTTGAGAAGAGGCCATACCTCTCAACTGTACAGATTTTCACAGAATGTCCAGATTTTTGCTTCATAATTTTGGTCAGTTTTTCATAAAATTGTGTTTTTTCTGACAAATTAGTGGCAAATCATTGAAGAATGAAGTTAGAAAATAATGGCAGACAATTGAGTTTTAGACTTCATACGGTGGTGGTGCTGCGGTAGCTTTGTCGCCTCACAGTATGACGTTGTCCTGTGCGATTCTCAGCTAGAGTGTCTTCTGTGTGGAGACATGCATGAATGGGCGTACCTTCGTTGAAGGTTGTGCGTCAGAGCTGGCAACTCGGCATGTAAAAATCTATGCCAATCATTAGTGGACCGGAGTTCCGCTGTGGCGACCTCTAACCGGGAAAAGCTGAAAGACACAACAACCCTTCAGAAAATCCATGCCAATGCAAAATCTGTTATTCTGTCAACTTCCTAAGTTTGTAAGAGCAATATTTAAAATATGTCCCTATTTTTGGGTCTTTGTCCCATTTTATTTATGGCTTTGTCCAAATTTCTTGCTCTAAGAGGTTGAAAGGTATGAGAAGGGCCCAAGTTGCAATCAGAAGTACAAGTTAGTGATAAAGAGTTTGGTTTCCATGCTAGTTGTTAAGCAACAGAAGTGACTAAACAGGTAACTAGCATGGTAATGGCTTTAAAGCAGACCTAACTGACACTATGCACATATGCTCAAAATGAAAAGAACTGGGTCAAAGGAAACTTTATAGCCTTTAAACAATTGAACAGTTAGCTGAAACTATAACTATCTCTAAGCTCTTCTCAGCACTTAACAATAATCAATAGTTTCAACAAATTAAGTTACAGGAAGCTACCTTGAAGTTTTGTGTATTGAGTATTACCTTGTGTAGATAAATATATTGAATTCTGTAACTGTTTTTGGAATTTCATCAGCACCAGAAGTTTTTTTTTTTCTAAAGAGCAGTAGCTGGAATTATTCAAAATCAAAGCATGGTCAATTTACTTGGTTGACTATTTTGTACTATTAATACGCATTGCTAAGCAGGAAAGTAACTTATTTCTAAATGAGTTGCTGTATAGATTGAGGCTAAAAGATGCCTAACTGAACAAGTGTCAGATCTGTCTATCAGCTTTCAAGTTTCTAGACTTTATTTGAAGGTTGTGCTCCAGATTTTGAAATCAAGGAAATTATGGATATGTGGAAACTCCTTGTTAGGTCATTTCATATATGATTCCTTAGCAAGGTATAGTATCTTCCCAAGAAGTATTCAAAAATGTCAGAATAGTACCACTAAGGACACTATATGAACACAATTTTGCTTTGTTCTGGTAGGTGCAGGTAGACAGAAATTTTAAGATGTTAAAAAGTTACTCACTGAAGCAACTACATGAGCATTCTATTTTTCTGTCATGGCTTATTATTCTTCAAGTAAGACTTAGTCAATAAAGGACTTGACCAGTAATATTATAAGAAGGTGGGCAATACTTTTTTATCCAAGTCCTTAAACTTACATGCTATAGTCATACAAAAAAAGAAATGATAGCTATAGCTTTTGGCTGTCAAAGATTTCATGACTTTCTTTACAGTAAAAGAGTCACTGTACAGTCAGACAGTAAGCCATTTTAATGAATAGTTCAGAAATATCATCACATAACACCATCATGACTACTTTATTTGCAAAAGAACAGTTCAGAAATATTATCACATAACATCATTAAGACTACTTTATTTGCAAAAGTATGATCTGCATTTTAAGTGTAAACCAATTTTAAGAACAAATCCATTTGTCAGAACACCAATGACAACAAACTATAAAATAGAAGAAAATCCTAGCCCATAAATGCAAACTTAATACCCAGTCATCTAAATAATAGGTAGAGATGATGATTAAAGGATCTGAAACAAAATCAAATCTTCTAGAGCAAGTATAAATTATGAGTCACTACTCCTACTAAGGATAACCATAAAGCTTTCTTCAGATATGCCAGGAACGTAATAAATAATAATGAGCAATGATCTGAGTTAATGCAAAGTAACATCTCATACTTGTCCCCTGAGGGCATTGCCAACATATTAGCAGACTAATCATATTTAAATTTTACCAGCCCATCTTTCCAAAATTGCTCACAGCATATGAGCATGCCTACACCACTCCCAAAGCACCTTCAAGCAAGTCCTAAGTGCCCTCTCTAAGTCTAAAAACACCAGATCCATGGATCCTGACAATGGGGCAGATTGTCTTCTTGTCAACTCCAAATACTGACTTCTTAATATATTTACTCATTGTCAGCCTCTCTACTCCATTATAGCCATAAATATGGAGAACTGCTGTATTTATCCTAGTCCACAAAGACAGCCTACAACTGACTAGGGTTGCTACAGACATATCAGCCTCACTCGCTTTACCTATAAGGCAATGGAACACATCATTATGGATATAGGCAGTCTTCAAGAGCAGGACCTGAACCATTTTGGGTTTATTAAAATCTGATTATGCCTCTTGAACCTTGTGGACTTTTGTAAACAAGTCACTAATGTATTAGTCTCAGTTATATTGATTCATTCAGCTTACCAGGATTTGGCCAAAGCATTTGATACTTAAGACCTTATGTTATCCAGTTATATTATATGTTATAATTAAGGGTAATAACGTTGCAGTTAAAGATTGATGCTGATGGGGAATACATTATATAATTTGAATCAGCACCTGATCCACATAATCAGTTTAAGAAGATGTTCAAATCTTCCTGTAACACTGCTTTGACACATTTTGGGCCTAATCTGAAGTCTATGAGTCAAATGTTACTGAGTAGAAATTCAGAGAAACAAGTTAGTATTTCAAATAGTATCTTTAGAAAAAACATTTAAAGCAAAACATGTAGTTGCCATAATTAACATAAATATTTACAATTTTCAGTTGCAGAGTGACACACAAATTAGCATTGTTAGCAGCAGCAAAAAAATCCAATAAATAGATAAATCTGGTAATACCTAAGAAGCATAAGTCTGAAAATATAGCAACGTAGAAACATAGGAATAACATTAGACAAGTCATGAAGAGGACCATAAGATGCGTCGCCATATATACCTTTAAGAAGACAAACTTAGAAGTTCTTACCACCCTTGTTATTACTTAATACTGTTTTCCTCCCAAATCGTGCAAGGCCTTTCATGATAAGCCTGGTACAAATTTCCGTCTGCCCATCCAGTCATCAAGACTATGGTTAAATATAGCCAAGGCAGTACTTTGCTTGGCCTGTAGTGGCAGCTTCTTAAGTAGGCTTGGAATATGCTTTATTAGCAATCTTTTTTCAGTTAGTATTGTTTATGTTACAACGCAGGTTTAGGTCTGTAGGGCAGGTGTTTGTAGTGATACATATTTTGGGAAGAAATAGTAGGCCAAATAGGACTGGGTCTTTCATGGCTAAAATACACAGCTTACTTCAGAGCAGCTGGTAGCTCACTGAATATAGAGACAGTTGTGCTAACCTTTTATAAAAGCTGAAGACTATAAAAAACATTTCATTTCCTTGGCCTTTCAAGCTTTCCAATTGAGTGATATGCTGGAGTTGTACATACTAGGGGGCACTGTATTCAATGATGCAAAAAATAAAAGAAGTATACAGGGGGTAGGAGGACTTTTTACCTGAAGATATCGTCTTGATAATTAAATGGGTCAGATAGAAGTATTTCCTGACTATAGTGGAAACATGATGATTAAATGAGAGAGAGTTGTCCACATAAGTATCCAAGTCTCTTATGACCTTCTCTGTCTAAAGAAGAGTGCCATTTATAATATATGAGGTTGGGACAACTTTTTTTGCCAAATGCTACTATGCTGCACTTTTTTGCATTTAACTTTAGACCATTTTCAGTACTCCTGGCATGTGCATATTCCAAACCTTGCTGGAGTTGATTAGTATAAGTGAATGAGTGGATAACAGCGTTAAATTATACTCCAATACATCCAACTACCTATAGCAATATTGTCTCCATTAGCTAAAATCATGGAAAGATGTGTCCACAAGCAACTCTTACACCATCTCACCCTAAACAATCTTTTGTCCAAAGCGCAGCATGGCTTTCGACCCAATCATAGTACAACTACTGCCCTCCTTTCCTTTGTTGACTCAGTCAATGGTAACCGTAACAATAAAAAAATTTCCTCTGCTCTCTTTCTTGATTTGTCAAAAGCCTTCGACATGGTCAATCACCAGCTATTGCTCCACACCCTTGAATCCCTACACCTCGATAACCCAGCCCTTAGATGGTTCAAGGCTTACCTTTCTGGTAGACAACAAGCTGTCCAGTGGCAAAACAAGCTATCTCAACTGCTACCCAACACCATAGGAGTTCCCCAGGGCTCCATACTCGGCCCCCTTCTTTTCTAAGTATTCATAAATGATCTCCACTCAGTCATCCCCAAGGCCACCTGCATCCAATATGCAGATGACTCTACCCTGATCTGCTCTGATGCTTCTCTCCATGATCTCCAAACAGCCACCCAATGCTGCTTTTCTACGGTAGAAAAATGGCTCTCCGAATGGAAACTAATCTTAAACCCAGCTAAAACTAAGCTACTAATATTCTTCCCCACCTTAGCTGCCCCGTTAGAGCAACACCCTCCACATTCTAACAATATGGCCTTTTACGTTCAATCCATTAATGGTACCATCATTGAGCCTGTCACTAACACCAAACTACTTGGTGTCACTATTGACCACAAGCTTAAATTTGACATGCATATTAGTCAAACCATAAAGACAGTAAATAAGAAACTAGGTTCCATGTACAGAATTAAGAACTATCTAACCCCTAACACCAAAATAACCATTGCTCGTACGCATCTCCTCTCCGCCTTATTATATGCCTCTCCTATACTTTCATTCCTCAATAAAAGTGAGGTTAACAAACTCTCTGTTGCCTATAATCACATTGCTAAATTTGTAACAGGTGAATCTTATCGCACTCACCACTGCCTTAACCTAAGGAAACTTGACTGGTTAGAACTCCCCAATCTTCTCAAACTTCACCAACTCACTAAAGCATTTAAAATAATTAAGACACCAGACAAAACCCCCTCACTGAGTAAAATTCTGACTCCCTACTCTAATCTTACCTGCCTGCGATCTGCAAATAGCATTCTGGTACAAACTACTAGATCTAATAACTCTGGTGGCGATGCTCTTTATGCCAATTCCATAGGAAAGATCTGGAATGCCCTTCCTAATAACCTAAGACTTATTACCTCGCTTAGCCAATTAAAAAACAATCTTAAAGAGTTTTTTAAGTCACATTGTCTATGCCCATGTGCTAATCCAGACTAATCCTAAAAGTCCCCTACGCCCTACAGTCTCCTGACTAAGGGCTTCTCTCTATTCTCTTAGTGCAAGCTATTCACAATTGGAGCTGCCCAGTTCCACCAAATCCTTCATCTCTGCTCTTTCACAGGATTCAGACTCCTCTTGGTCTGCCTGCCCCAAAAAGGCCTAGGGTATTACTGTGGAATGTAGTTACTTCTTAGGTTATAATCGTTACCTCTATATCACTAAATATTTCAACTGTATTGATTCTCACATATCTTCTCTTGTGATTATTCTGTATGTATACCTATGTTTTTATGGAGGTGTTCTCTGCTTGACCTTGATTGAAAATGTTATTGTATTTCCAAATTTATATGTATGTAAATTTATGTTTAATGTGGAGCTTTTCTCCCCGGGCCTCCGCTGAAAATGGATATTATCCAGTCGGACTAACCCGGTCAACAAATGTAAAATAAATAAAATAAAAAATAAATTTGTTTGGTTATGTATTGGCTATATCCTTGGGATGAGAGTATATATTGTTATAGATGTACTCATTTAACTGAGATGAAGAACATTTGTTTCCCTTGATATCTGTGGTAACCTTAAGTTTGTATTTTGTTTTACATTTTCTAGTAGTGCTATTAAATTCCTTACTGGCATGTTTCAGCATGGTCTTGAAGTTAGGGGATGGAAATTTCTTGCAACTTTTCATTATGTTTTTCTTTTTTTATACAATTTATTTATATGGCACTTTCACTAGAGGGGTTTATTTCTGAATTTGCTATTACAGCTATGGCAGATGCATACTGCAAGAGTTACAATTCCAGCATAGAACTTGTGAACTGACTTGTGGTCATGCACATATTTTTGGATGATGACATTTTTGTATTAAATCAGTAAGAATGCTGCTATGGCTAAAGAATTCAAAAGCACAAATACTGTTAGGAACTGTTCAATGTAAGTTAAGAAACTTAAGGCTGGAGATGATAATTTCCTGACAACCGTGTATCTCAATTTACTAATGATGCCATGCAGATTTCTTGAATTGTATACTCATTTGAACACTTTGCCTGGTGCATATCATGATACAGTTTTTACTATAAGCAATACTAGTTACAGATGCTTTGAGAAGAGGCCATACCTCTCAACTGTACAGATTTTCACAGAATGTCCAGATTTTTGCTTCATAATTTTGGTCAGTTTTTCATAAAATTGTGTTTTTTCTGACAAATTAGTGGCAAATCATTGAAGAATGAAGTTAGAAAATAATGGCAGACAATTGAGTTTTAGACTTCATACGGTGGTGGTGCTGCGGTAGCTTTGTCGCCTCACAGTATGACGTTGTCCTGTGCGATTCTCAGCTAGAGTGTCTTCTGTGTGGAGACATGCATGAATGGGCGTACCTTCGTTGAAGGTTGTGCGTCAGAGCTGGCAACTCGGCATGTAAAAATCTATGCCAATCATTAGTGGACGGAGTTCGCTGTGGCGACCTCTAACCGGGAAAAGCTGAAAGACACAACAACCCTTCAGAAAATCCATGCCAATGCAAAATCTGTTATTCTGTCAACTTCCTAAGTTTGTAAGAGCAATATTTAAAATATGTCCCTATTTTTGGGTCTTTGTCCCATTTTATTTATGGCTTTGTCCAAATTTCTTGCTCTAAGAGGTTGAAAGGTATGAGAAGGGCCCAAGTTGCAATCAGAAGTAGAAGTTAGTGATAAAGAGTTTGGTTTCCATGCTAGTTGTTAAGCAACAGAAGTGACTAAACAGGTAACTAGCATGGTAATGGCTTTAAAGCAGACCTAACTGACACTATGCACATATGCTCAAAATGAAAAGAACTGGGTCAAAGGAAACTTTATAGCCTTTAAACAATTGAACAGTTAGCTGAAACTATAACTATCTCTAAGCTCTTCTCAGCACTTAACAATAATCAATAGTTTCAACAAATTAGGTTACAGGAAGCTACCTTGAAGTTTTGTGTATTGAGTATTACCTTGTGTAGATAAATATATTGAATTCTGTAACTGTTTTTGGAATTTTATCAGCACCAGAAGTTTTTTTTTTCTAAAGAGCAGTAGCTGAAATTATTCAAAATCAAAGCATGGTCAATTTACTTGGTTGACTATTTTGTACTATTAATACGCATTGCTAAGCAGGAAAGTAACTTATTTCTAAATGAGTTGCTGTATAGACTGAGGCTAAAAGATGCCTAACTGAACAAGTGTCAGATCTGTCTATCAGCTTTCAAGTTTCTAGACTTTATTTGAAGGTTGTGCTCCAGATTTTGAAATCAAGGAAATTATGGATATGTGGAAACTCCTTGTTAGGTCATTTCATATATGATTCCTTAGCATGGTATAGTATCTTCCCAAGAAGTATTCAAAAATGTCAGAATAGCACCACTAAGGACACTATATGAACACAATTTTGCTTTGTTCTGGTAGGTGCAGGTAGACAGAAATTTTAAGATGTTAAAAAGTTACTCACTGAAGCAACTACATGAGCATTCTATTTTTCTGTCATGGCTTATTATTCTTCAAGTAAGACTTAGTCAATAAAGGACTTGACCAGTAATATTATAAGAAGGTGGGCAATACTTTTTTATCCAAGTCCTTAAACTTACATGCTATAGTCATACAAAAAAAGAAATGATAGCTATAGCTTTTGGCTGTCAAAGATTTCATGACTTTCTTTACAGTAAAAGAGTCACTGTACAGTTAGACAGTAAGCCATTTTAATGAATAGTTCAGAAATATCATCACATAACACCATCAAGACTACTTTATTTGCAAAAGAACAGTTCAGAAATATTATCACATAACATCATTAAGACTACTTTATTTGCAAAAGTATGATCTGCATGTTAAGTGTAAACCACATAGACAAACACATACAGCTCTTAGCCTGAGTGCTTCATTCTTGCGAATGTGTAAAAATCATTTACTAGAGATATACTTGGACATTTTGTGGAATAGTTATCTATTATATTTCTACATGGAAGCTGAAAGAGCACTGTCTCAGTTGCAATTATCATGAGCTATACCTGTGAATAAGCAGGTACATCAGTACATCCAAACATTTGTGTATACCTTGCATAACCTTATGAACTTTTGTATGCATGAGACTTGATATTTAAAGGTGACAGAGTTATAATTTCCATTTAACTGTCTGAAACCTTATTTTTTTCTTCATTTGTGTTAGATGTCTGAGCAGAATGAACAAATAGTGCAAAGACACAAAGTCTGTAACATGTTCAAGAACCAAAATGAGAAAAAAAACACTATTTGATTTTATATAGAATTATACAGTTTTCTGTGTGTGATTCAGTCTGTTTCCCATTAATATTACTTGTGATTATCACTAACAATTTTTTATTACTAGTTTTAAGTGCACTGATAGGAAGATGCTAAAGTAAAAATCAGTGCCTGGATGATTACTGCCACTTGCTGTATTTATTCCCCACCATTCTTTGGATCATTAGCAAACTGGTACTTGGATGTTTATGTGAAGTATTACCTCTTCACACTTTCACTAATAATTTTTACATTCTCTTCATGAGCTGGTACACATAGATGGCTTTATACGATGGCTTCATTCGTGACCTGAGTCAGACAGCATACTAGTTCATACAAAGAAATGACAAAATGATGATCAGCATATGTAATAATTTATACATAAGATTACAGTGTGAATTGCTTATAAACTCAGCACTATAGTACTGTATATTAGTCCATGTTGGACACTTTTATTAGGGCATTCACATCATAGGTATGTACAGATAGAATTGAATCATCCAATTTAGTATAATCTTATTTTTTAGATATTTTCTGCACAATATGTCCTGAATGTTTTGTTGCTTCATTGACTTCCTGCCCAAGGAGTAAAAAAATGTTATCCATGCCATGTCCTCTCCCTTGTAATTACCTTAGTGTAACAGACAGTTGGCTAGGAGAAGTGCTATTATTAGCTCCTGGGGTAAATACTTTGATGTTTCCATTCAGAGAAGGATATGGTTGTACAACATATGTTTATAAATATATCGTATTAGTCATGCCTATTGCTTGTCACAGTCCCATCAGCAGCTTTCCTAGTTTATGTAAGTATTTATTTATCCATTTATTCATTTTAAGAGTCTTAATTCCTGACAAAGTTACTAGTGGCGGCTACATATCAGTGCATGTAAGATAACCTTAGTGATATGAAAATGAAGACATACTAGGAATATACTTGGCCAGTTAAGTCTTTATGTTTGTGGCATTTAGCTTCTTTATAGACATCTCTCCATTTATCTTGTCCCCTTTCCTCTGGCACTGTTGACGCTAACTGTTAAGTACATTACATGATTTATTCTGACCATATATTTCATATCCTTACCATGACTGCAGTATAATCTGATGCTCTTAAACCATTTTTGATCTTACTCCAGTCACACTTTCTCTCTTTTACCTTCTCCTTTTGAATTTCCTTTCCTGAATTTTCTTTCACTTATTTACCCCTTGCAGTGAAATGTGTCCATTCTTATTGCTTTCTAGGGCATATACACCCATGATTCAGGCTCCATACTGACACTTCCATTCCTCTAACCATTTTTGTTGGTAACTTTGGTGAGCTCTGCATTATAAGCATCTCCCATTTTTAGTATGGCCAACAGAACTGGACAGAGAGTTCCACATGTGGCTTTATTATAGTACTGGTAGAAATGTCATGTGGTATTCTATACTATCGAAAATCAAATGGTTCTGGTGAAACAAAAGTTTGTTATCAGATTAGCAATTATGTGAAAAGCATATTGCAAGTATTCTGTTAAGTAGTTAAAAAGATTTTGAACTTTGCATTTATTTGTTTCTCTGATCTGTGTATGTACAACCTCCCATGGAGAACGTGGTATGTTACTGTTCAAAAAAAATTGAGAAACTATTCATGCACATGGCAATGATCCTTACAAGTGCATAAACGTTTGCACAATTTCCACAGCCCATCTAGAAATGAATAGATACTTGGCATTCTTAAGCCACATTTGACATTATGTATCTATCATCCAAACTCTCACAGCACTCATTTCTGTTTACTTAATGGCACTTGTTATCAGCTATATGCAAGAAATGTTAAATAAGCATACCTAATCAGGAATAAACAGTCCAAGTTAAAAAGTATCATTGTACTAATGTTAAAAAAAATAATATAGACAACAGCCTTGCATAGTGGCAACACTAAAAATAGTAAAAGCTTCTGCTCACATCACAAGGAAGCAATGTTCCAACTTTCAAACATTTTCATTTTTCTGCAAGAATTTGTCACAGACTGAGATACCACAGTGATCTGTGGTGACATATCTGTGGTTGCAGTTCATATAAATGAAACAGAGTTAGTATCATTGATTTCCTGATCAATACCTTACTGTTTCAATGTTCAGCTCTCAGCAAAATAATGTTTAAACTTTATTCCACCTACATGATAAATAAGCTTACCTTATTCATTTGACGAGATTTATCACTGGTTGGCTTCGAGGTATAAAGAGTAACTGTGATGCATTAGCTCAGATGGGCAAGCCTTTTATTTTTAAAGTACACAGGTATTGCTCTGATTTTTGGCTTTACTATTTTCAAAAAGATTATTCAACTACACTTAAAGAAAAATATTACTTCTGCATGATTCCCCTATTTGTGAATCTTGTATGTATATACTGTGCAATCTTGTTTTGATGTATCATTTCTTAAAATGAAAAACACGCTCAGTTCCTGTTAATCTTCTTGATGTATACTTTATCTGCATGGTGTCTTATGTATACCATCAACATTGTTTTTGTCTTTTAGGAGGAACTCCTTAGAACTACTGAAGTTCTTCAGATACAACTTTGCCTGCAGTCTATAAACAGGGATAACAACATTATATTTGATCATTTTGGGGAATAAAATCTGTTTGATTTATTACTGCAGGTTCATAGGTAATTACAAGGCTAGTTGCTTCTGTGAAGCAGTTTAAGCCCAACCAATTTCCCTTCAAAGGTGAGAATCAAATCTCGTATGTTGCATTTACAAGGTAATCACCTTAACCATTGCACCAGCTCCCAACCCATGTGGCAGCTCTGGCATTGATATATTTCTTCTGTTTGCTGAAATAGAAGTATAGACAGGATTTTCTTTGTTCTGATATAAAATCCAGATAACATTATTATGTTTCTTTATGGCTCAATAGGTATATAATGTGTGGTAGAATCAGGGTACCACTATTACTTTAGTCACTGCAGTTTACCTACTTGCCTTCTCGGTAAGTTGCTGCCAGGCCAGAACTAGTGTGAATCTATTACTACTACTTATCCATTTGTCTATGTCAGACTTAAGGACTGTAGGGATCTACTTTGATGTGGAATGGGAGCTAATTCCAAAGGCAGGGTATCCTTTGGGAGAGTTATTTCTCCTGCCAACAAATGTGTTAATACAAGTATGTAGGTTTAAGTTCTTACAGCAGGTATTTGCTATTTTTTTTGTTGTTTTATGACAGTGCATAGCTTAGGAACCTGATGCCTTATTTTTTTTTCCTGGTTTGGAATCATTGTGGAAGTTGAGTCATGTTTTGATAGATGTATGCCACAAGGAGCATTACATTCTAATATGGGCCTGATAGAGAAAGAGTTGATTGAGAATACAATTTCCTTTGACCTGGAGAATATGCTTAGGGTCTCTGGTTGAGCTACACAGAGAGAGTTCTTAATGACAGATGACATATGCTGGTAGAAAGAGAGCTTATTGTTCATGAACATGTCTAGGTCTCTAATGACAGTATTAACTTGGAGGGGGTATAATTTATGTAGACGCTACATGGGTGTTTTTTTTTTTACCAAAGAGTACATTTTTTATGTTTTTATGGTAAGCTTTAGTCCATGGTCTTAATAATGAGAAGTTGTTTAAAACAACAACAGTCATAATCAAATTTGGTTAGCCAGAGACCTTTGATGCCAGCTTTAATTTTGATGAAATATATACCAAATACTAGTAATTCCAGAATAGAGCTCTTGGAGCAGCGCTGGCTATGAGTGTTTTTGAGGAAAGTGTGCCACCAACCCTGATTGCATGGGTCCTGCCTTCTAGGCAGTTTGATATCTATTGAGATACATTGGAATTATGTTTAGCTACATCAGGTTATCAAAAATGGCAAAGTTTGGCATAGGGTAAAAAAAAAAAACATTTCTAGAGCTATGCAATGTGTATGAATTTGCCTTTCTTCAGTGCCTTTGTGATTCTTTTGAAAAGGCCAACCACATTAAGTAGACAGGATCTGTCACTCAGAAAGCCAAAGTGGCTTGAGTCAAGGCATTTCAGACTGCTAATATCATTATTTAAGAATTCTGTGATGATATGTTCCATTGCTTTACAAATCACATTGGTAAGGTTAATTAGTCTACATTTCACAGGGTCAGTATACCCTCTTAGATGGGGACCACAACAACTTTTCTCCAAGTTTCAGGTACAAAACTAATGGATAGGATGAGGAAAACAGACTTGCAAGATAGACTGCAGGTCAATGTTTCACACTACCAAGAAGACAGTCTGGCATAAAGTACTTGTTCTGAGGCAATCACACGAGAAAATGCTGACTTGTTATAGAGGGAAGAAACTGATACTTTGTTGCAGGTTTTATTCCATACCTGACTTGAGTCTGTTTAATAATGAATATTGTTTTTTTTACTATTTTTTTTATATTTAAAAAAATATTATTAGATAAATTATGCTGTTTTAGTCATGAGTCTTGCTGTTCAGAATTTAAAATTATTTGTGCTGGTATAGTTTGAAAAGCACAATCCATTTTATAACTCTTTCTCTAAGAATAATGTTAACTGTGGCTTAACAAGTCAATGATTATAGAAATAATTGCAATGGATGTCTAGTCCATATTACTTTACCACAGAATACTGTTTGTTGTACTTTAATTGAAACTGGTTTAATGGCTGTTAAACAATTATTTGTGGCATCTGTGCGGATAGTAAAACTGCAACCATTCCATCCCTTCAAATGATCACATTTTGTGTAGTTTCTGTTTACTTTTGGCAATTAGATATATGCAAAGGCAAAACAATCTAGTCTTTCCATTCACAACTAGCATTAAAGGATCTGTTTCTACTCCGCAACAGAACCTGATGGACTAGAATATCAGGCAATAGTGAGTCCTGTCACTCAAGTTGTATATGTTAACAATATTTCAAATTAGATATGAGAAGACAAAAAAAGTAAATAACAGCATTTAAATATGTCTCCAATCAGTGCTGAATGCCATACCTATATGGTATTTTGATTTTTTGTCTATCAGAAGCAAATATTTCCATGGTTACTGGGCCTTTACCTGAACAATATAGTATTTTATTTCTTATGCCTGTCTGTGTGAAATTTAGAAATATTAGGAGAAATGGTATTTTAATATCCATACATGCTTTCTCAGTGGTTCAGTGGTCAGGAAACACATTACTTTTTAAAGAGTTTGAATGCTAGTTTAAGCCCCTTTCACCTGATATTGATCAGCTTGACACAGATTCCACAAAGAGAAATAAGGATTGTAAGAAACAATTCTGATTCTATAGAAAAAGATCCAATGATCTTTGAAAACTTGTTAAGCAACTGTTTAAATTTAGTAACATAAAAATGAAGTTTTAAGGATTTCAATCTATATCACTGATTGCCTACCCATTGTTATTTTTTGCTTATCTTATTACTAACTGAATAACTGATTGGTTTGTTTCATGATTCTGTTTGAGAAAATTCAGATAATGAAATACACAAGTTACTGAAAACTGTATTTAGGCTATGTCAGCTCAAGTGTAAGATGGAGTAGCATACTGCTTAGTTCTTATCTTAACAGACTACTAATTTTGCTATGGCTAGAAGTCAAGTCTGGTTAAATTGTCAACTTTATCTATAGAATATTATAACTAATACTAGTGTCCTTTTGATTTGAGCTAATGTTCTTTTTGGTTTCAATACTGCGTGTAGCTCTCACATGTTAGGGAGTACTTTTTTTACATGTTTCTGTAGATTAAACATTTAATTACAGTTTATAAAAAGGTGAAACAAAGTTAGTTCTTTTATGGACATAGATTTGATCAACACCAATTACTTAGGGTATGAAACATATATATATGGAATTTCTTCTAGAGGACAACGTATTTCCAGAAATGGTGGATGGATATCTTAAATGACAGACATGTTTTCTTTCAACCTTAGTCTTACTTTAGACAAAGACAATTCTTCAGAAGGATACCTTTTATATCTCTATGAAAATTTAGTTGGAAACTTTTTTTAATTTTGTAACTTCATCAATCCCTTGACTGTCCCTATTCTAAAAAACAACTTAGATAGGAAGGGAAAGAATCATGACCTGTATAAATGTAGGAATATAATTCTAATTGATTGTTTAAGCTAAAGTTATCATCAAGCCAGTCCTACATAATAAAAGCAAAGTCAGTAAAGAATAGCAGAGGTGAGGTGATTCTAGATTGGTTGCAAACAGACCTCACATTTGAGTTCAATGCCCTCACTATGATCCTGATTTCCTGCCACATTTGGTGAAGTGAAGTTTTGAGTATTACCTGAAGTAATGATAAGGTTCCTTTGGATTTAGCTGACTATGGTTGTATACCCAGCACTGCACACAAATTTCTTTCATTTTATCCTCCTTCCAGGTGTAAGGTGAATGAGTCATACTATACTATACGATACTAAACAGCAAAGATACCACCTCCATTCAATTTCACTCACTAAAGGTTGTAGAAAGTCGCATCAACCTTCGGTCAATTTGTCCTTAATATTCTGTTGCAAACACAACTATTCAAATGGGGCTGCTACCTGTATATGATTTTGATAAAAGTCCACAAGAAAATTAATTTATGCACTTGCAAGGATTGATTCCATGAGAATCATTGCTGCCTCTTGAGCTTTCTTTCCTGAGTTTTGCCTGTTAGTTGTCAAGTATCTATGTGGTCTGTGGTCCATGTTTAAGCAGGCAAAACAAATTGGACTGTATTTTGTATCCTAGGGGTATCCATAAGTAGTCACAAAAAGCATGCAAGCTGAGGTCTCCGATTCTGCTTGGACACACAGCTTGGCATTTTGTCCATACAACTTTAAGTATGTGTGGTCGAGGATGATAAAATGCTTCATTAATGTTAGGAGAAATGCTCACAACAATGGTATATGACTGCATCGTCCTTTTTTGTCAAAGTTTAGCTATCATCTTTCTGTGACCTTGTTTTTATCCATTAGCTTCAGTTTCTTTAGTTGCTTTGTGTTGTTATATCCTAGAGCTATGATGAAGTGTGCATATTATCATTGCATATTTTTGTTTGGGGGAGTTGAATGGTAACTAAATACATTTTCAGCTTAAATTAACCATATGAATGGATAATTTATTCTATTTTAGTGAAGGACTGAATTGGGTACATGTATTCCTTGGCTAAGTTCTAGTGATCTGTGGTTGGATATAAATTTTCCATTATAACAATAGGTTTATTTTTGTAATGATGTAACAATGAAATGTTTAGATAAACTTTATTGTCATCAGTTAGAAACAAGCTAATACCAGGGATATGAGGTAATGGTTTAAGCACTGATACTTCACCGTCATGAAATCCGATTATTGGTTCATAGGATCATAGGATCATGGGAATTTACTAGGCTATTTGCCCTGAGGCCCTTACAAGCCTAGCCAAGAATTTAGCCCATGTTCCGACAAGTCAGTCAATGCAACATTTCTCACAGTATTTGTTCACTTTGGCCAATTTTGGACTGTGTGGTCAGGTTATTGCTGTAAATCATTTTGAGGATACATAGCATACCACGTATCAAATATGACAGATTAAATGCTATTAAGCCAGCTTCTGGTGATGATAAAAGGCTCCCAACTGTACTGAATTGGTATTTTCTTACCCTAATCCGGCTGATAATGATGATATTCTAGCATCATCATTGTCCACTATGAGGTGTTGAGCAGCTTCTGGTTCTGAGCTTAGCATACTTACATTTTCTTAATGCTAGCAGTCTAATCTTCTCCAAATCCAGTATTTATAACCTTCAGCTTATGTTGTGCAAATGAGGTGTTTCACAACAAACCTACAAATGGGATTTTGATTCAGCATCTTGAGCTCAGACATAGCTGGATTATTAAACTCAAATGACAAAAAAAATATTCTTGAATATTCTTGAATTTATACATGCTGTCACATTAATGGATTAGTTTATCAGCATTACTAGTCTTCATGCGCCACCTAGATGCATGTTAGTTATGGACATTGCACATAGCTAGACCCAGGCTTGAACTCACTTCCATCTCATGCATACCACTCATTCCTGATCCACGTCTTCAACTCTTGGTTCTTTGGAGGCTCTTGCTGATTCCTTAACTCTATACTAGTCAGTGCCATTCTATTCATATTACTAGATAAACAAAGTTGTGAGAACAAATTATCAAATTAGAAGCAGACTGCTGTTGATTTCCATTTTTATGCATTCTGTATACTATGGACTCATTTTAATAGAAGCACACAAAAGGTTAAGCTACTGTAGTAATCTATTAGCAAGCATCTGTATGTGTCATGTCTGAAGGCAGTGTTAATTCAACTCAATAAACTTGCTCAGCTTCTGTGGGAAAAGTTTACTACTGACAGCCAAGAATGTTCTAATTGTCTAAAATGTATTTGGTGTCTTGGTAGAATGCCTTCAGTCATTTATATGGTGCATATTATAGGCTGATAGAGTTGTGTATTTAAATGCATTCTGGTGGGCTACCTCTTTTACCATGGCAACTACAAGTTATTTCTTTCTTTCAGGGTTACCATTAACGGATCCCAAGATTCTTTAAACTGCTTTGTCTATATTCCTGGGCCTTTGTACTGTTCCTTCCTACCCACTTCACTGAGACAAAGACTCTACTAAGATGATGTAAGCATCAGAAGGACTTGTGCCGTGTGTCACTACACTACACTATGGTATTTTTCGTACTTTGTTTCTATTTGATATCAGATCACTACATGAGTACAGTTTCCACCTGAGTTGTCAAATCTTAACTGTATACAATCCATCATGTAGAAAATCCATCCATCCTCAACCCCTTTTCCCATTTTGCACGTGGAATCAAGGTGTCGCTTCAGCAGTGACAATCATCTCAAGCTAAAGTTTACACCATCGGTTGGCTTACCCTGCCACTTATTTCTTGGGGTGGTGTCAGTCTTTTTACTAGAGTTTCACAATGGTATCCTTCTCTTTTTTTGTTAATTAATTTGTTAATCGGATAAATTAATTGGTAGGTTTCTGACCTTTTGAAAGGCATGTGTGTGTGTGTGCAAATGAGTGTAAGGTTTAGTGCAGCTAATCAGTCACAGTTGGATGTAGGATAAAATCTGACTACCCTCATATAAAAATCAAAATGACTCTTTGAGACTATACAAACTCCATGCAGACAGTCAGCAGCGTTCAGGACTGAACATGGATCTGCGATCAGCATGATACAATAAGGGTCAAAGAATTCCAAAGCTGCTTTTTGCTGTGATCTTTTAAATTACTGTTACATTGTGATAGTTCCATTACATTGAGAAAAAAAGATATGTGTTTTTGTTTGTTGATCTGGTTTTAAACTCATTTTAACAGTCGTTATCTGTTTAACCTAAAGTCGTTAAGCCTATATTAACAATTCCAGTACATGGCTGAACTACATTTCGCTATTTACGTGGTCTAACAGTTGGTATTAAACTCAAGTTTCTTTCCCACGTACTGAGTGTGTGTGTGTCGGACTACTTCAGGACTTACTTGTCTTTGCCTTAAGGCAGTTTCAGATGAGCAATCTCAGAGCTAAGTGTCTAATTGTTTTTCCCCTCCCTTGCATCCTGCTGTAGTTGTGTTCTTAAACCAAGTGTATCTGTTGTTGCCTGCCCCTTAAGATATTTTAACAGCATAATTCCCTCCCTCTCTCCGCTCATTGGCTGTTGACAATAAAAATTTCTGTATCATTTTACAAAATCTATCTCTCCTCTTAAACTATTCACCAGGCTAAAATTAGTAGTCTGTTAAGATAAGAACTTTTCGGCTTTTCCCAGTTAGGGGTTGCCACAGCGGAACTCTGGTCCGCTAATGATTGATGAGGGCTGTAGATGAGGTGTGGCAGGGGGAGGGACTATGAGTATGCATTTATGGGCCCAGGCGTGCAGGTGTTGGCTGGTGCGGTTCTATTTTGACCGCTCCAGTGATGTAAGCAATAGTGTGCATTGGGCAGAGCCACTGCGTAATGAGCAGCCACGCCCAGTACGCATCCTACTGCAGCACAGTCTACTTTACATGGCAAAGTATGGTATAACCAGATGTGTTGTTGCAAATCCCACTAAATAACACCAAAGAACACATGATGGCAACACCCCATTATAGGCATGTAAGCCAAACTAATTGGCATCCCAAGGTATTATTGTTGTCCTTACCCCCACCCAGGGGTGTGAGTGTCCAGACCTACCCCTAAATGCAGTGTATATACACAGCTATTGCTGTAGAAGAAATGGCCAGCTGTGGACCTTCCCATCAGTCTTCCTGCACATCCCTGGACATTTCCCCTACTATCTGCCCCTCTGTGTGCCCCATTAACACCACTTACCGATCGACCCCTGTTTCATTACTATTCATGTTCACAGTCACAAGTAAGTGACACCTTCTTCCCCAACTATATTGGCCGAATCTGGAACCCCCTTCCCACATGTATTATCTCAGCTGTCACACACGACACATGTAAATAACACATGAAGAAATCCACAAGCACACTTGAATCAGCACATGCTCACCACCTGGAGAAGCCCCCCCCCCACCCAACTAGCACTGTATACCCCTACACCAACTAGTGAAACCGGCATCTCCTGTCCTGCGTCTCATACAACTCCCAACATCCTACAAACCTTCCCTATTGCTCCCCCACCAATCATTCCAATGGCCTACTATACAATTACAATGTCCCCCCCACTACCTACCTACCTACCTACTGCTTCACTGTTCTCTTCTGCTCTACAGCACAGGTATGGCATAACCAAATGTAACCCAAATACCTGAGTGTAACCTATCCAGAACTGTTAAAGTGGAATCCCACTTCACCTTAAACTGACCTTTGTCAACAGTCATACCCAACATATAAACCTGACCTAAGCATGTATAATACTGACATGTTAATGAGAACTAAGAATGAAGAATGTGGTACATAACTATGGTAAGTCTGTTACTCTTTATGTATGTACACCTCAGTAGTACATGTAATGTGTAGCTGGGGTTTACTGTGGAGCTCCACTCCCTGGGCCACCACTGACAATGGGAAAGCATCCAGTCGGATTGTGCCAGACAACAAATGTGAACTAAATACATGAATTAGCATGGGGGTATGCAGCAGCAAGCGGGGTTACATCTGTTTGGGCAGCAGTAAGGAAAGGCCACACTGGTTAAGTAATGTGGAGGCCAACTCAGTGTAAAATGCCATAAACAAAGGTCAGCAATGCTGAGCCTCATGCAAACCAGTGCATAACCTGCCTACACTTCCTACACAGTGCCTTAGGCATTCTGTAGCCAACAGTTCTCATCGTGCCCATTAACAAAATAATCAGCACTCCCAGGTTTTAACCCCCCCCCCCCCCCAGCTGCACACTATAGTCTAAGTGAGTTACCACAAAGGCATGGCAGATACACATTCAGCCGCTGTGATCACAAACACATCATCCAGCACAGTCATTCAACAGTATAGGAAATGTATGTAAGTATGTAGATTAATACCAGTAAACATGTGCACATTGCACAATCACAGTATTCCAAGCAGTCTATGTGTATCAATGAACAGTGCCCGTCTACACATACTGTGAAAACAGTAGTCTTGCACAATACTGAAGAGAGGAATTAAAAACAGTGCACACCGTAGGGGTGTGTCGGCATGCTTCATGCACAGAATGTCACACCTGGGGCATTGGATCCACAGAACTGGGAGATGAGGCAGGCCTGGTGTGTGAGCACACTGCTGCTTCTCAAACCCTTGGCCGGATGTTACCGGTGGGAGAAACAGTGTAGACCAGCAAAGTCGTAGACACAACAACAGGTCCGTCCCTGGTGGGATGAACCAAACTTTGCCGGTCACATAAATGTTCCCACCATTATCTGAGGAGGATCAAGGGAAGACTCGAATGTACGTGGAATAAACGGATGAAGAGCCTGCAGAAACTTGGGCTGAGACAGTATAATGGAGGAGTACCGACATGTGCAGGGAGGGAAATGTGTGGAGGTGTGGTATGGCTGGGCTAGCAACTGGAGAATGGATGCATGCTGTGTATGGTGAGCTCAGGGGCTGGAAGAAGGAAACATGGGTTGTACAATATGTTAGAAATATACAAATGAAGCAGAACAGCAATAATGTAATGGGCAGAGCACACGACCAATGAGCAGGCGCTCCCGGTTCTGGTCCCACTGTAGCACAGTCTATTTTACATAGCAAAGCACATTATAACCAATATTTTTGTTACAAAGCCTACTAAATAGCTGATATATATGAACTGGAGTACCGCAAAAACTGCGCATGTAACGTATCTGTGTCAGACGGAATAAGGCACTAGTAAGCAGGTGTAAGCACAAATAGGCAATAGTAGGCATATATACTCACTAGTAAGTGGGAGTACGGCCATAAACCTGCTTTGGAGTGCCTTAATCACTCTGTACCCAATGGGCCTTTGTCATCCCGGCAATAAAATATACAGCTATGCAGTTCACGAACCCAGGACCCCATACAGCATAGTCCCAGTAGCTATCCACCAA
This sequence comes from Protopterus annectens, assembly GCF_019279795.1. Taxonomy (NCBI): domain Eukaryota; kingdom Metazoa; phylum Chordata; order Ceratodontiformes; family Protopteridae; genus Protopterus; species Protopterus annectens. Next base: position 1,602,746,195 of record NC_056735.1, on the reverse strand, counting down.
GCCATGACAGATATACAAAAAAATGGGGTAGTAGTAAACATGTCCCCATCATAGTATAACCAAACTGAACCTGTGAAAGGCATCTGTATGCAGTCATATGTGCCATAACTGACTACAGAACATACATATGTGAACTGGAGTACAGCAGTAAGTCCAGATGTGAGGTGTTAATGTAATAAAGTGTAGAAGTTCCCAGGACCCCAGACAGAATCCATACACATGTGTCGAGGATACATGACACATATATAACAAGTGGAGAAGGGGAAATCAATGCCAAAAGGCAATTATCATGCAACTCTAATAATATGCACTGCTAAGCATAGCACAGCATTGGCTCCCAGACTCATCATCATCATCATCTTCTTTCGGCTGTTCCCATTAGGGGTCACCACAGCAAATCACCTGTTTCCATTTCTTCCTGTCCTCTGCATCTTGCTCTGTCACACCAACCATCTGCATGTCCTCTCTCACCACATCCATAAACCTTACCTTAGGCCTTCCTCTTTTCCTGTTACCTGGTAGCTTCATCCTTAGCATCTTTTTCCCAATATACTCAGCATCCCTCCTCAGCACATGTCCAAACCAATGTAATTGTGCCTCACAGCATTGGCTGCCAGACTACTGGCAAGATACTACCAGTGGGAGACACAGTGTCACCCTGCTATGTCTACTCTTAAATACACATCCATCCCTGGTGGGACAACCAGAAACATCTGCCAAAGAGAGTCCTTGGGGTAACATACCATGCCTAAAAAGTAAGCACAGAAGGTGACTTTTGTACACAGACTACATGTGTGGGAAGCCTGAAGATCCATGGGTTGAGACAACATACGCAAAGGGTCCCGAGAAGTGGAGAGTGGGCAATGTGTAGTGGTGTGGTTAGAGTAGGATGGAACCTGTAGGAAGGATCACTGATATGGAGGGGGAAGGGGGGGGAACGATGGGTACAACATTAAGGACCAAGGCATGCCATGGTTGGATGAACCCATTCTAATGGGATCGGCCTGTGGATGTCAGCAAGAAAGGTGGGGAGGCACAGGGAAGGTACTGGGGCATACCATTTCCCGTGGTAAATCACATTATGGGTAATATGTATGTTGCATAACCCACGGAATAACATATATACATAAATAGGAGTACTGCAGGAAATGCACATGTGAGGTGTCGGTATCATAATGCATACAGCAGTAGTTAGGCTAAGCAGCAATAAGCTGTTGTAAGCATATGTCAGCACTAGCATACCTGTTTACATTTCCAGGCTCACCAAATCTGATGCAAACTACCTGTAGGCATATGTAACCGGAGGTCTGTGTTTGTGTGACAGTGAGCACTGTGTACACAAAGTAAGCAATGTTGGGGTTTACCTGGTGTAACTGGCTGTTACCTGCAGTTGGTGATGCATACCATCACACAAACATGCTCACAACTGATTACAAGGGCCTTAATCACCCTGCATCCCACTGCCCTTGTTCAACCCTGCAACATAATTGACAGCCACTGCATGGCCCAAACCCAGGACCCTGTATACCACAATCATAGTGAATTAACACTACACCATGTCGGATATACAGACATCCCATGTATACCCAGATATATCATGCAGGACAGTCAATCTGCATAAGGGGAATTGTACTAATAGTACAACACTCAACCTCTTATTGCAAACATTGTGGACACAGTGTGACAAAAGTGGGGTACATATCTGGACACAAGAAATATTGCTATATACATGTAAAACATTGCTAGTTAAACAGTGATCTGTTGTAATACACATAATCTGAACAACATGATGTCTGCAACTGTAATGTATTGGCATTCCTGACTGACCACATGCCTGACATCATCCACGTCAATTGGCCAGACAAATGTGGGGATGGCCAATATTGTGAGCCACTCAGGCATGGACATATGGACAGTCATAGGTCTGTATATGTAGAGAGATACATAAATGTCTGACTCACACATACATCATATCACATCAATGGTATGTAGGTGGGTAGATACATATGTCCACATATATTTAGATATAAATATAGATATACATATAGATATACAGATATGTGAATTGCAGCACCGGATAGGAATAACAACCAGAACCCCCACCACAAAATAATTGACCTTATGCATGGTTGATGGGGGTGGGGGCTTACATGAGGGAAACCTGGTAATGACTGCTATGTTCATCCCCACCACAGCCGTAACAGATATGCTGTGCAATGCAATATCCAGCACATGCAGTTCTTGACCACAGGACCCTTCGCAACACAGCTACAACAGTCTAATAGTAGGCCACTACAGCTGTAGAAAGTCAGGGCAATAACCGAAACATATCAACCAGTCCAGTCATGCAATTGTACAGAGAATGTATACCATCATCTAGATGTATCTCTGTGTAAATATATTATTATCTACACTGCTACAACATATCTGTATATGTATATATATATATATATATATATATATATATATATATATATATATATATATATATACATATATAAAACTTTCTAACACTATATACATATATATCACTATATATGGACATATATACATGCTGATGGCTACATTGACACATATAAGTGTCTACACCTATATGTCTACATATACACAGCACGTTACTTATGTGTATGCAGATATACAGCTATGTACATATATACGAACATAGTTACATATATGTCAGCAGATATATATATATATATATATATGTATATATATATATATATATATATATATATATATATATATATATATATATATATATATTGGTACATTTGGCTATACATCTGTAGAGAGCAATGGCAGATTAAAAAAAAAAAAGGATGTCCACATGCACCATTACTGGGGTTGAGAGGCCCCACACACTATATGTCAAGTACAAGTAGGCATCCCCCCCACGGCCAAACACATTCACCCCACAATACATACCAAGTGTTGCAGATCCCATAACCAGGTCCTGACATGACATGGGCACAGGAAGTTAAGAGTACAACATCCCATCTATATGACGTCAGGCTGGTATTGCTCACATATCATGCAGTACAGTCTGCCTCCCATAGGTAATGTAAACTGTGGTAGCCAGCAACATCCCCAGGATACAGATACACAGACACAGATATGCCAATGCATGCATACATATATACCTCTATATATATATATGTATGTATATATATATATATATATATATATCTATATATATATATATATATATATATATATATATATATATATATATATATATATATATATATATATATATAAATATATATATATATATATATGGGTCTACCTGAGATGGTCGACAGGCCATATAATCGACACTCATTTGGTCGACAGTTCATTTGGTCGACAAGCAGATTTACCCCCCTCCCCAATGTTGTGCAACCCTGGAGTTGATATATATAATTAGGGGGGTATGGGGGCACAGCCCCCCACATAAAATGCTTGTCGACCAAATGAACTGTCGACCAAATGAGTGTCACCAATATGGCCTGTCGACCATGTGAAGTAGACCCATATATATATATATATATTTATATATATATATATATATATATATATATCTATATATATATATATATATATATATACACATATATATGGATATACATGTGACTACACTTACACATGCAAATATATGTACAGTAGGATACATATGCAGTCGGTGCACACAATATGGAACAGCCACTATGCCTACAGCTAACCCCTGAACAACCGGACACTGTATGGGCCACCCATATAAATGACGACTGTTTCCTGCAACATATACCCACAGAGAGGTCATTGGGAATACTCCAGAGTTGTGGCTGGCAGCACATACACAGGGCAACTAATGACATGTTCATAGGTTCATATGTTCATAGGTAGGTACTAGGCTATCTGGCCGAGGGCATTTATAAGCCTACCAGAGTGTATCGGCTTTTGCTGCCCCATTGGTTAATTAACTGATCCTCTGTCAAGCAGAGCCAATGAAGTGATCCCAGGGGTGTATTTTCTGTTACCCATCCACTCGTCAAGATTTCTCTTGAGTGTTAGTGAGGGGGTCTGCCTAATGTAGTTTGAAATTTTGTTCCAAAGCATGGGGAGTCTCTGTGACAGGAATCTATCACTCCAGCATGTTCTATATATTGTTCTGGTGAGGTTTAACTCACTAGAGCATGTGGCTCACAATGACTTGGATTTCTTTAGGTGGAGCATGTCCATCAATTCTGAGTTGGACATGGCTTTGTAAGTCAGGCAGAGATCACCTCTGAGTAAGCGATATGCCACTGAGTACTGCCAGAGTTTTTTCATTCAGGCTGCATAGGACATATGTTTGAGGCCAGTAATCCTCTTGCTGAGGTACTTTTTTGGTCTTTCCAGCTGTTGGAAGTGTCTTGTGAGGTACATCCCAAATGGGGCATAGTACTCTATGATGGGTCTAATGAGTGATGAGTAGAGGGGCAATATAACCTCTTTATTTCTAGATGCAAACCCTTTAGTAATTAGATGGGCCACATAGAAGGGTTTACTAACTACTTCGGCAATATGATTACCTAAGGAGAGATTACTATGTATCTGGGTCCCCAGATCTCTTATAACCTGTTCTGTATTAAGGGAGCTGTCACCTATGTGGTAATTCTTGGGTGTTTTGTTTTTCCCAAACGGGATGACTATGCATTTTTTGGTATTTAGCTTGAGGCCATGACTTTGACACCAGGTGTCCATCTCAGTAAGTCCCTTTTAGAGGATGTCCATATCAGCCGGAGAGTCAATTATGGCTCCCAGTTAGCAGTCATTGGCGAACTTGGTTAGCCATAGTCCTCCTGCATTTGCCTGTACTTCTGAGAAGTATATGCCGAACAGTAGGGGTCCCAGGACCGAGCCTTGCGGGACACCACTTGTGACTGGTTAAAGTTGGACCTGGCTCCCACTATTATTACTGTGTCAGTTCTGTCTGTAAGCCAGTTGGCAACCCATCTAGTGATGTAGGGGTTTATGTTCAGGCTGGTGAGTTTTTCTGTAATACCCGAGTGGGGAATGTTGTTTAAGGCCTTGGCGAGGTCAAGGTTGGCTGTGTGAACCACCTTTCCCTCATCTATGGCCTTGGTGACTGTCTCGAGGAAGTCAACCAGGTTTAGTAGGCATGATCTGCCCTTAACAAAGCTAAACTGGGTCGGGTCAAGTGTTTGGAGGTTTCCAATGTCTTTGTTAATGAGTTCCATGATGATGTGCTCCATAGCCTTGCAGAACTGGCTAGTCAGGCTTATAAGGCAATAGTTACAAGGGTCAGTTGTGGCCCCTCCTTTGTGGAGAGGAATATCCATTGCTGTGCACCATTCTATGGGCATGTAGCCTGTGGAGAGGCTGAGGTTGAACAGTGTGTTTAGCTGGAGGGGTTAAGTCATTCTGTAGTTCGTGCAAGATGCAGCCTGGGACACCATCTGGTCCCATTGACGCTGCATTTTTCGCTTTTGAAAGGGCTGTTTTCACCTGTGTGTCTGTGATTTTTGGGACACTACACTTTTCCGGTATTGTTGTGGGCCATTTTGGAGGTGAGAGGGTGGTGAAGTTTGTACTGAATCTATCTGCCAGGATGTTGGTAATATCAGTAGGTTCTGTATATTTTGTGCTATTTTGCACTAGTTCAGTGTATATCTGTGAGTTGCCACTTAGATTCTTAACAAAGCTAAATAAGGCTTTGTGATTATCTTTTGAATCCTTGGCTAATTTTCTTTTGAAGTTAGCCTTGGATGATTTCACGAGGGACCTTAGTTTCTTACTGATACTGATCAGGGATGTCTTTCTTTTTTGGGATTTGCTTTTTTTTCTGAAATAGTTTCCTCCTTCTATTGTATAGCCTGTTTATGGCAGGGGTCCACCAAACTGGTTTCCTTTTCTTAGAGGAGTGATTCCTGTTTTTTCTAGGGATGGCATGATCCACTTATCCTTGTAGGTGCTCATAGAGTGCATTTGTAAAGGTTTCTACATCTTGGGCAACATTATCCTTTAGTGTGGGGTCTGTGAAACTTACCATCTCTGTCTTAAGTAAGTTGAAGTTTGCTTTAGAAAAGTTTTTACTGTGGTTTTCTTAGTTGGGGGTGGTGGTGGGGTGAGGACATCCAGAGTGATTATTTTATGGTCTGATCTAACCAGTGACGGGTAGACCTCCGGTGTGGAACACCTGTCGACCATGTTGGTGATGACGAGGTCCAGTATGTTTTCACCTCTAGTAGGGGAGTTTACCAGCTGATCCAGGGTATTTGAGTTGATGAATTCCAGCAAGGACTGGGCCTGGGAGTTTGTACTCGAGTAGTTTTCCTAGTGATAGGAAGGGTAATTGAATTCACCCAATATCAGGGTGTTCGGTAGGACCTTCATGTTTTCCAGTGTTTCCAGAAAGGTGGAGTGGTGGTCCTGGGTCATGGAGGGTGATTTGTAGCAGGCCACACTTTTCATTGCAGATCTGCATAATGTTAGTTGTACATGGATGATCTCAGTGGTATCATGCTGCACCACTAACCTGGAGGTGTAGGTATCCTTGATGAATATGGATACACCCCCTCCTTTTGTGTTTCGGTCCATGTTCTGTGGCCGAAATATGTGGCATGAGTTGTAGCCCGGTAGTGCTGGTGTGCTCTGTGGGGCCTTGATCCAGGTCTCAGTTACTGCACAGATGTCAACGTTCTCCATACTGAGGAGTGCTTCGAGTACGTGCATTCTGAGCTTTAAACTCCTGGCGTTGAGTAGCATAACCTTCAGTTTTTTGTTAATTATGCTGTTTACAGAGGTGGGTTTGACTTTTGAGCCTTGCCTAAAGAAGGCACTATGGAGTCAGCAAGAGCCTTGGCCAGTATTCAAAAGCCTATGGGTGACAGGTGCAAGCCATCTCTTGCAAAGCAACGTGGCTTGTCGAGCATGTTGTCCCAGGTTGACAGACACTGGATCCCCTTTGAATGACACCAGAAGCTTAGCCAATTGTTTAAATTGACCATTTTTTCTTTATACTGAGGTATCATTCTTGGTGAGGGCAGGATGCTACTCAGGGTCAAGGTCATACCAGCCTGGGCTACATGATCAGAGAGCTCTTCCATGTCTCTTTTCATGTAATCCAGGGAGGTACGTCTTAGGTCATTCACACCAACATGAACAATGACAGAGTCATATTTGTACTTGTTCTGGAGTGACCTGAATGCTTGTGTTATGTGGCGGATTCTGGCTCCTGACAGGCAGCTAACAGTAACCTTCTGCTTGTCCAGCCTAGTGAGTGGGACGTCATTGTGCCTGACTATAGAGTCACCTATTACTAGAGTGTTAGGTATGTTATTTTGCCTTAAGGGCTGTGATTGTGCGGCACACTGATTTTGTGTTTTATATGTTGTCTGGTTTGTGACGGGAGGTGCAGGTTGTTTGGGTGTCTGCTTTGGAGGTCTGTGATGCTTTTGCAGTTTTTTTTAGAGCCTCCGAGTATGATTCTGTGTATTTATGTGTATTTTTTGCCAGTGCTGTTTTAGTACGTCTGTGTGCAGCTGGAGGTGTGGTGCAAGTGTTAACCTTCTCCTCTTGACTGTTTGATCCAGTCTTGGGTGGTGACAGCTAAGCTTCCAGTTTGGCTGTATAATTGCATCTCTTGCATATGTTAGTATTTTGTGGTAGGAGGAGAGGGTTGACTGTGTACATGAGGCAGTTGTAACATTGCCTCACGATACCCAGATTCACCAGCTAGACTGGAGAGTACACCTGAAATTGCCCTTTAGTCATGCCTGAATAGTAGGGTGAGCTGCTTAGTCACTTGGTCGGTGAGGGGTGAATAAACAGCCTTGCCCTGCTGGGCAGTCAGTGTCAGGGTATATTAGTGATTGCTATAAGGTCTGAGCAAGTGCTGGGCTGTAGGATGCTTTTTGAGTGCTTAGGTTGAGAGTTAGACTAGTTTCAAGAGAAAAACTGAAAAGGAAACTTAGTGGAGCTGGGAATAATTTAACTGTAGCTAACCGGCGCTGCCCGGTGCACAAAACCATCACAGCCCTGAATTCAGCACTAACCTGAAAACTGGATTATACTAGCTTAGAAAGCCTGGAAAAAAGGATTTTTTTTTTTGTTTTTTTGAAAAGATAAGGCAAAAACAGTAAAAAATACACTTAAATGACAACAAACAATCAGAAAAGGCTATTTCACTTTAGTGTGTAGCCTACAACAGTTAAACACATTACTTAAACAAAAAACAACTTTTTAAAAGTGCAGGCAGTCAAATAAGTACAATATGTGAAAAAAAAAACAAGCTTTTAAATCACAATACATGCTGGAAAATCTGTGTTTAGGTGGAAAACAGTTAAGTACAGCAAGAAAGTACAGAAAGCTGATACTTAACTACTCCAAAGTCTCTCTTCTAAGCTAGAAGGCTTGTATCAGTTTAAGGCTTTCTAGTGCTACCCAGTAGGTTAGTTACAGGAAAGATGGGAAACAAGCGCAGATGTGGTCTTTTAAACCGGAAAGTTGAAAGAGATGAACAAACTGCCCAAACGGTCAATAAACTACAATTTCTGGGCCAAGAACCTCTCCTCTCATAGTAGACAGGCTACCTAGTGCTTACCACTCCCACTGATAAGCTAGAAGGCTTTTCTCCAGCACAGAAAGGCTTGCGGGGCTCAGAAGCTTACAGTCCTGGATACAGCAACTCTGTATCTGGGCTAGGCTAGTTACAGGAAAGGTGGGAAACAAGCTCAAGTGCAGCTTTTAAACCAGAATGTTGAAAGAGATGGAAAAAACCTGCCCAAATGGCCAATAGCTACAATTTCTGGACCAGGAACCACTCCTCTTGTGGTAAATAGGCTACCAAATGCTTACCACTCCCACTGATAAGCTAGAAGGCTTCCCTCAAACACAGAAAGGCTTAGGGGGCTCAGAAGCTTACAAAGAGTCCTGGATACAGCAAATCTGTACCTGGACTAGACTAGTTACAGGAAAGGCGGGGATCAAGCACAAAAGCAGGCTTTTAAGCCAGCAAGTTGAAAGAGATGGAAAACTGCCCAAACGGCCAAATAAACTACAATTTCTGGGCCAAAACCCACTATTTCCATGGTAGATAGGCTACCTAGTGCTTACCACTCCCACTGATAAGCTAGAAGGCTTCCCTCCAACACAGAAAGGCTTGGAGGGGCACAGAAGCTTACTAACAATCCTAGATACAGCAACTCTCTAACCAGACTAGGCTAGTTATAGGAAAGGTGGGAAACAGGCACAAGTGCAGCTTTAAATCCAGAAAGTTGAAAGAGATGAAAAAGCTGCTCAAACAGTCAATAGCTACAATTTCTGGGCCAGTGACCACTCCTCTTGTGGTAGATAGCCTACCTAATGCTTACCACTCCCACTAATAAGAAAGAAGAATTCCCTCCAGCACAGAAAGGCTTAGGGGGCTCAGAAGCTTACTAAGAGTCCTGGATACAGCAAATCTGTACCTGGACTAGACTAGTAACAGGAAAGGAAGGAAACAAGTGCAAAAACTGGCTTTTAAATCAGAAGGTTGAAAGAGGTGGAAAAGCTTCCCAAACGGCCAATAAACTATACTTTCCGGGCCAGAAACCACTCCTCCTGTGGTAGATAGGTTACCTAGTGCTTACCACTCCTGCTGATAAGCTAGAAGGCTTCTCTCCAACACAGAAGGGCTTGGGGGGCTCAGAAGCTTACCAACAGTCCTGGATGCAGTAAATCTGTACCTGGACTACACTAGTTATAGGAAAGGCGGGGACCAAATGCAAAATGGGCTTTTAACCAGAAAGTAGAAAGAGATGGAAAAACTGCCCAAATGGCCAGTGAACAACAATTTCAAGGCCAAAACCCACTCTTCCCATGGTAGATAGGCTACCTAGTGCTTACCACTCCCACTGATAAGCTAGAAGGCTTCCCTCCAACACAGAATGGCTTGGTGGGGGCTAGGAAGCTTACCAACTGTCCTGGATACAGCACGTCTTGACTAGTTACAGGAAAGGCAGGAAACAAGCTTAGAATTTTTTTTTACAGAAAAGCAGCTAAAAAAGCAGTAAATACAATTCAAATTGCAGTGCAGGCCAGCACACCCGAGTGTGTAGCAACACTACAGCAAATACAGTTCAAATAAATGCAATTAAATTAACAAATGACTAAAAAACAAGTGCAGAAGGCAGTAAATTAGAAGGCTACTAACAAGCAGTAATAAGTCATAGAGCGACTGAACAGATAACAGCATGCAGAAGAGCAACTAATCATACATTTACTGTTGTAACAGGGTTTGTGGCAACATATGTCCTATGCGGGATAAGACGCCAGTAAATGTCATGGCTTTCAGCCTCTACAGACTACAATCCTCACTATACCGTCTGCAGTCCACAGATAGATGCTCCATAGGTAACACATAGAACCAATGGCACAAGAAACTGCCCTGTCTGCAGATGACCCTGCAGATGGGGATTCCACAGAAACATGGAACTGACATGGCAGGTATGGAGACATGTAGGAAAGACATATCCACACACACTCTGTTAAACCACCAGTACGCCACATGCAATATAGCAGCACTTAGAGTCTGTATGCGGATCAGGCACATCCCCCTTCTGTGTGTTGCCCTGTTTCTACAGAGTATGTTGTTGAAGATAAATCCCCAATCCATCGCAAATGCTGGTTGCCAACCAATGGATCTAGTTCCTGCTCACAAGGAATGACAAGGGCCAACACCAACATGATGTTCCTAGATATCGGAGTGTGTTTCCATGCAATTGGCTATGGGACTGTTACCACAGCTGCTCCACATGCAATCAGCTAGGGGAGGGCTGCGATTCATGCAGAGGCCATCAGCTGATCATGAGCATCACTTAAAATACACATGCTGCTGCCTAAGCAAAGCTGGTGTAAGTCTCCACATCCACCAGAGAGGGAGTGGGAGAAGCAGATAGAGGTAAAGACATATCAGGGAGGGGTGGTGAAGTAAAACTGCAGCTTGTTTGTGTCACACACCTACCAGCATAGGGTATCAAACCCCTGACAACTATGTACTGCATTCACAGGTAGATGCAGTTATTGGACGTGCCACATGGGGTACTTGTTGTGGAGCCCTCAGAACATTTCTGTGATGGTGTGTGACATCTGCAACAGTGATACGGTGGCTATACGGTAGGTGACGTACATGTGCCTGTCAGCATGAACAGGTGCCAACTTCAACACAGCCAGACTCTCACAGGGACACACACACATAAACACACTTGGCAGGGCCAGAAGTGCAGCGCATCAATAGCGGGATTGCCAAAACACATCACTGTGCAAGTACCACATGCACCACAAGGGTCATATGGAGGTGGTATGGACAAAGGGTATGAGGAGGTGTCTGACATCTGACAGCATGCTTCTGTATGCACATGGGGGTTGTAGTGAGTGTGTCTTTGAACATACACACCATACAACACACAGACAAACACACAGGGTGCCAGTACTGACATGCATGGGTGCATGTCTGCACAGGTGTGTAGTGGTCGACTGTGGCAGCAGGCTATACAAGTGTAGGCGATGGGTATATCTTGGCATCAGGCCACATGACAATGATCTGCATTGTGTCTCAGGGCTGTAGTTTCTGCTCTTGCCCACACAGGTGAGTATTGTATCCCCCATCCAGTCACCTGGGTGACTATTGTGTGCGGCCAGTGCTGTGCATCGCTTGCCATGTATGTGTTCCTTATCCCATGACATGAACGGTGTCTGGGATGTGCACACCTCCCAAATGCATGTGCAGTGACATGTGGATTTTTACCTGGGGTGTCTGGCCCATGTTGTGTGCACAGATTACCATCATATGTGCCAGTCTTGCCCCCTGTGGCAGGGACCAGTAATGGGCAGCAGGTTTACCTGCACCAAAATTGATGGCATGCTGAAAGCATTCCCTGGTGTCACTGGCAACTGCCTATACAGGGTATGCTGTCAGGCATGGAATGTCCGTTGTAGGACACGTGTGATGGAACCACAGCTGGTGCAGGTGTCCCTTGGGGAACAAGGGGGAGGTGCACTGTCAGCACGTACATGCGTATTGGCCAGATGGACAGGGGACATGCCCTCTGTAGTCCAGTGCTATCACTCCATGGTTACTATCAGTGGTCAGTATGCAGTGTACTACCCACATACTGGCTGTTGCCTAGGCATGTGTGTACATATGACACGTGTTGAGATTGCTCTCTGGGTAATACTAGGGCTGCTAAATGTGATTGCCTGGCCTTGATGTCACATGTATGGGTATGGATTTGCACCCCAGCCTCTCAGCTGTTTCATATTTGTTATCCCTGTACAGTGGACATTGTGCTATATAGTAAGGCCGACATATAAGACTTATGCAAAACCCACTCCACATTGGCCACATGGTCCCACCTCTACACAGGATATGAGATATGAACACACACATGCACACCAGTCATTTCTGGGAGTAGAACCCCTACCTAACTAGTTTATTACACCTCAGCACTATGCAGTTATGGTATGCACCATGCACATTACTGAAGTAATCCCTCCCCAAGGGTGTATTACACAATGAATGACATCAGCAGGATTGGCAAAGTAGGCCATTTGAAATGTACTGAGTGTGACTACCCTAAAATGCATTGCTCCCTACACAGACAGTGAGACACACACACAAAACATCCATGGCTAACAGAGGTCAATACCAGACTACAGCATGGAGCTGTTATAAGACATACCACAGGGATTACTAGGGAACTCCTTCTCCAAAGTTGTATTTCACAAAGAATAACATCAGCTGGATTGCCAAAGTGGGCCATTTGAAATGTACTGCATGTGACAAGCCTATAATGCATTGCTCCGTATACAGACATAGACAGACACAAAGCATCCAGAACTGCCATGGGTGGGGATGGAACCCTGCCACAGTTCTAAATAACACTCCAGCGGTATGCAATTACAGGACACACTACAGTGATTACTGGGCTACTACCTTCCCAGAGGTGTATTCCTAAGTGGCTGACATCAGCAGGTTTGGCAAAGTCGAGTATAGGAATTGTAATTGATGCGGCTACACTAAAATGCATTGCTTTCTACACAGACACACACACTTGCCATGCCTGGGGTTAGAACACCTACTTAGTTACTTTATCACTCTACAGCAGTATGCAGGTATGGGATGCGCTACAGTGAATAATGGGCTACAACCTTCCCGGAGGTGTATTTCTAGGTGGGTGACATCAGCAGGCCTGCCAAAGTTGAGTATAGGAACTGTAATTTGTGTGGCTACACCAAAATGTATTGCTCTTTATACAGACAGAGACACACACACAGTTGCCACATCTGGCATTAGAACACCTACCAAGCTACTTTAATACTCAACAGTAGTATGCAGTTATTGGATGTGCTACAGTGATTAGTGGGCTACAACCTTCCCTGAGGTGTATTTCTAGGTGGGTGACATCAGCAGGCCTGCCAAAGTCGAGTTTAGGAATTGTAATTCATGTGGCTACACTAAAATGCATTGTTCTCTACACAAAGACAGATAGACAGACAGACACACACAGTTCCCACGTCTGAGATTGGAACACCTACTTAGCTACTTTATCACTCTACAGAAGTATGCAGTTACGGGACATGCTACAGTGACTACTGGGCTGCGACCTTCCTGGAGGTGTATTTCTAGGTGGGTAACATCAGCAGCCTTGCCAAAGTTGAGTATGGGAGTTGTAAGGAGTGTGACTACCATAAAAAGCATTGCTTTCTACACAGACAGGCACACACATGAACACACACTTGCCACGCCTGGGGTTAGAACACCTACCTAGCTACTTTATCACACTACAGCAGTACACAGTTAGAGGATGCACTATGGAGATTAATGGGCTACACTTTTCCCAAGGGTCTATTTCAAAGTGGATGACCTCAGCAGGTCTGTCATAGTAGGGCTATGGGGAGGGCAATGTGTGTGCATGGGCCATAACCCATTCATCTAGAGGTTGACACACCACATGCAGACACATGCAGGGTTATATTCCACAGGTACGTTTATACAGCTGCTGGATGACTACTTCCTTGTACAGTCATGTTGCACAGCTAGCACTTGCACCACATAGTCTGTACTGCTGACAGATACCAATGGCTAATGTCTACAGTGGGTGACATCTGAGCATCATGTGGTTATAGTCATTTGGCTGTGTGCTGGCTCCTTGTCACAGTCACTCTCTCACACACATCTATGTATGTGTATGTTTGGCTTATTATAGTGTATTGCCCTTGGATATATGCATGTATTCCTTTCCATTGTGTGTGCAAAGCATGGCTGATGCATACTGAGGAGTGTCTGCACTAACATCTGTGACTGCCAGATATATTCCACTGTTGTTTGCAGACATGGGCTTCATTTGACTACATGTGTGAGCATGCCCAGTAGGACCTTTCAATATGTTGTTGACTGACATTGCCTTCATTTCTCTAAGTATGTAGGCATGCCCAGTATGCTCTTCTGTATAGAATGTGTGGATCAGTACTAGGTAGTTTGTACTCCAGTGCAGATCTTTGCATTTTATTACTACAGGTAGCATGGTGTTTCTGCTGGGTATCCGTTGATCATTTGGCAATATGGGGTAAAACTGTGCAGGGGATAGTGTGTACTGTAGGTGACCATGCCTGTGCTGTTTCCGCCTCATAGTATCACTGTTAGCAGAGATATTCAGACATGTGTACTGTTATACACAGTGATGTTGTCTGTCTCCATGTATTGCCAGGTGGACATTCTTGCTCATAGTGCTGTCTTGGGGGACATGAGTGACTGCAGCTGTGTCCGGTATTGTGGGCAGACACCTACGTATTCATGGTAAGTTATGCCATTCTGGAGGGTGAGCTGCAGACACCTCCTGCTGGGTCTGTGTATCCGGTTCAGCACCTTGGTAGAGTGCTGATGGGGGATCCCATACTTGTACATCCATTGACAAGACAGTCTGGGCTTATCTTGCTGTAGAAATGCCTCACAACTATACAGATTTGCAGAGGTTGCCCAGAGGCAGGGGCCATGGGTCAGAACATTAACCCTATTGTGGTGTATGGGCAGGTGTGTAGCCACCTGTTTGCAGCAAGGGATGGTGTGGGCACACAGCTTGGTGTCAGACCCTGCACAGTCCATGCTGCCCATGCACCCCCCCCCCCCCCCAGTTATTCTAACCTCTTCCAGACATTATTAATATATTATCTGATACTTTCCCTAAGGGAATCATCTCATCACAGGTGTGTGTTAGTGTTGGTCCACAGTTCATGCAGTGGGACATGGTGGACATGTTACTGTGGTATGTCCACATGTCCTTGCATATGGCTTATGTGGAGTGTATTATGTTGTTATTTAGATGTCCATGACTTCACATGCATTGGCAGTACATGTGAGACACAAGCCTTTGGCAGAGGCCTGTGGGGCATTAGGTGTTGCTACGGGCCACATGTGGCAGGCTGTTGCATTCTGTCAGGCCTACAGTTGCAGACCACCAGACAGTATAGTCTCCTGGGGTGACAGGGTAGGTGTGATAGGTGTTCATGCAAATTCCTTCTATCAGTCTTAATCAGGTGGGGTGGATGCTGGCAGGGTGCCATGTACAGCTAGGGACACACCTGCATGGGACACCTGCACTGCATGCTGCATTCTTCCACTATTGCCATGTACAGAAGGGGTCATACTGTACCCATTCCTCACAACAGGGATATGGCCAGAGAGGTACCTGTGGGTGGTGTTTGTGTGAGCTGGGTGCAAGTGTGCTATGGACAGTACTTGCATCTGACACACAGATATGGTATTCTGGCATGTGTAGGTACACCAGCTGTTTTCCAATACATCAGTCCTACCTACTTTGTGATCTGCAGGTGTTTGGCCGGACATCACCGGCATCCCCTACTACAGGACCAGTTGCTGTGATGCATACCTGTATGCACAATTCCAAGGGTGTCTCCATTTCACAGTGATACAATGTATACTGTATGTCTGGGGTACTTTCCCCTGTGTACTGCTTGTATATCTAGCCCAACAGCCATGCCATGTCAGTCTTTCAGATGGTGACACATATTACCAACCTACATTTACATTAGCTTATTGTTAGCAGGTGGTATACCGGCGAGGATTGTCCTTGGCACTGCAGTTGTGAGGGCTTGTCCCTGTCATCAGCAGTACTGGGCTATGGCCATCAGGTCTTACCTCGACATTCATACATACTGACCACTCTCACACAATATGGAACACACACCATCCTACCACACACAGACCTGCATATTGTGCACATGCTACAACCTATCCTGCAACCTTGGGCACCTCTGGGCATCTCCGCTTCACTCGTATTATACCTACTCATGCATGTTACCACATTTCTACACAAAATTGGAGGGGAAAACCTGACTGTTACTACATTTCTACACTGAAGGGGGGGGGGTAGGGGCATACCTGACTGTTTCTACATGTCTACATGGGAGTGGGGGGAGCACACCTGACTGTCATTACGTTGCTATGTAGGATGGGGGGCACAAGCGACAGTTGTACACATTTGCTATGACTGTACTGGTATGTCATGTACTCCATTTCATTCTGTATTTCTAATTATCATGCTGTCTAGAAACACACCACTGTACTACAGATCATGGCTTTGGTTGCCCTACATATTATTGTCTGACGTCCTACACTTCAGAACTGGCATACCACTGCCTGCCCTGCTGTGGTCTGTCTGCATAGGCCTGAGGTGTGGGGTTAACCCTAGCCATCATTCTGGGGCCATGGCACAGGCCCTGTTTGGGTTTGTGTCCACATTTTGCACAGCACATTTCCTGCAGTTGCTTCTGTCTCCCTGTGTGGTATTGGGTACTATTGTGACTCCAGTATGTGTTACACATGTCAGGGTGCCACTATCAGTGTCTAATGTCTGCTGCTATAACATTCAGCCACCCAATTCCCTTGCATGCTCACATTCATAGCATAGCAACAGGTGACAACACATTCTACTCCATTTAGCAATTGGTAGGTTGATTGACTTACCTTGTGGGTACGCCAGACTTGCGGATTGTGCTGGAGAGCTGCCTATGTCAGATGCACATAGTACACTCCCTATACATGGTTGAGCACAGGTTGTGTCATGTTTGGTATCCCTTTTACTGTATGTTCGAGTAGGAGAGAGGTGTCATTCCCTAGGACCATACTGTGTCAGTGCATGTGATATGCGTTGCCTCTTTGCAAAGGCCAGTGCATACTGGGCACGCCTCCTTCTGCCTACTGGGGCAGGCTCAAGTTCTTCCTCCTCCAGGTCACTCTGTGCCTGTGCAGGCCTTGGCATTGGTGGGGGGCTGTGTGGCCCTCCCCTGTGCAATTCCTGCTGCAGCTGTTTCCACAGGATGATATTGTGTAGCATCGCTCATACCATAACAATTTGGGTGCATGTGGCTTGTGCATACTGCAAAGCTCCATCGGATGTGTCCAGACACCAGAACCATGACCTGAGCATCCTAAAAACATACACTATTATATGTCTGGCCTGTGCGTGTGCCTCATTATGGCATTGTTGTTCAGGTGTGTGTGCATTTCTGATGGGTGTCATCAGCCATGGCTCCAATGTGTACCCAGCATCCCCCACAAGGTGATCGTAGGGGATGTCCCGATTGGCAAATCTCTGGTACAGCTACGTCAGATGCCATACGTGGAAATCGTCATACCTTCCAGGGCAACCAGCACAAACATTCATTATCATGCCCTGGGCATCACATACGACCTGGCAGTTGATAGAGGGGATGCCCCTGAGGTTGATATAGGCCCTACCCTGCTCACCGGGTGGTGCTTTGATGCATATGTGCATGCAGTCTATAGCACCCTCTACCACAAGGTATTCTTCGATTTGGTGGAAGAGACACATCTTGCTGGTCAACACCTCACAAGTGTTGAGGAAATATACCTGCTCACTGGCATGTGCTGTCATGGTATCCAGGAACTGGTGGAATACCCTGGATGCTGATGCCTGTGAGATCCCCATGTTATACCCAGTTGTGCTTTGGGAGGTACCTCTGGCTTGTATACCTAGGCCTACACATACCTTGGTATCCACTGGGATGGGTTCCCCTTGTTCATTTTGGTGTGTCAGGTGTGGCCAGCACAGCTCAACTACTTGCTGTAGGAGGTCTCTATCCACCCTATAGTGGTCCACTATCTTTAGCTCATGTAGCCCCTGGTAGGTTACCCTGGGTCTATACACTCTTCCCCGTCTCCTCACTGTGGGTTGTTTGGCAGCATGCACATCATCACCACCCTTGGCCTCTTGAACATGTTGTTCTATGTTGCCTGCTGCAGCCCTTCTCATTTTGTAGGTTTGTTTATTAAAATTTCCCTGCTTGTATACACCGGTGGTGTAGAGTGCGGGAAACACCAGTGGGGAAGGTGTTTGCTTAGTTTATAGCAGTATTCTGGGATGGGCTGCTGCTTGTCTAGTTGGCTGCTTCTTATACATTTCACCTTCCAGATATGCTAGTTCTCCTTGATTACCTTCCTACTGCTGACTTCCCTTCCCATTGCCCTTCTGTTTGGACCAGGGCCATGCAAACAGAGTACTCAGATGTGCAGACTGCTGCTGTTTCCTGGTTTAACTTCTTTTTTCTTCCTGCAAATCCCGGTGCATGGCACGCACACCCGCTTACAGTTTGTAAAGAGTGCTGGGCAGGTTTAGTCACAACCCCTAGCTTGGCTGTGTTAAGCTGGGAGCATACCCAAGCCACAGGGCTCTAATCTGCTTAAAGTATGCCCGACACACCCACTCATGATGTCACCTATCTCCTAGTCTTGCACTAAGATATTCATACTCTTAGCCTTTTGGGACCTGCCTCACATGCTGGGGAAAACCGGGATTCACTACCCTTTCCCTCATTTGCATAGGATTGCCTGCTAATGCATAGTTACATGTGTCACACTGTGCCTCCCCATTTAGTAACCACTATTCACTAGCCAGGTTGTCTTTTGCCTGCCATTGACTTGCATGGCGGAATACTGATTTTAATTAGACTGCTTTTTTAGCTTTATTTTCTTATTTCCTCATCGATCCCATTTGCTCGCCACTGACCTATGCTTCAACAGCCGTGATCGGCAGACATACAATAAAAGTTATATTTTGTACCTTTTGCATTGTTTGCAATGCCAATGGCCTTATACTTGGCCATTTGCATGCATCCTCAATGATATGCAACCTTTATTGGGAGCTGTCATGTCACCATTTTGGATTTTGCAGTACCGTACTCAGTTACTAACCGAGTACATTTTTGCATATTACACTAGTCCTGCACGCCCTGATTCCTGCTTCCTGGATGGCAGATTTACTTCATTTGCTTGGTTTTCACCTGCAAATGGGTTAATTTTCATACAGGGGCTGGGAACATGCAGCCCTAGTGCTAGAGCGCTCCCGCACGTCAAATGGGCACGTACATGTATCGCTCGGCCACCATATTGCCAACATTATCCTTACACTGCTTATGCATGCCTTGCAAGCTTTTGAGAATCCAGGGGAATGTCTTTACTGAACAAATGGTTAAAGAAGTGAAGTATCACTAACCTATGCTGTTTAGAGATAAGGGTTTGCTGAATGTACTTCAGAATTATATAAATATATCATATAAAAGAGGTAGAAATTGGCAGACATGGTGATACATAATTTTATTCCTCCAGATTCTGCTTTGTATAATAATGTTTAAATATGGGAACTACTTGTAATAAATGTTCTATTTGTAAGTATGTTGTAAGATACTTTTCTCTTATTAATGGTACTAAATTTTATCCAAATGAAGGTGCACATGTAATACTGAAGTAGTTATATATGTATTGAAATGTGGTTGTAAGTTTTTTTATATTGGAGAGACTGGTTGATCTTTTAAGATACATTTTTTAGGAACATAAAAGAAATATTAAAAATGAAAAATTGGGTAGTCCACTGGGTGCACATTTTGAGGAATTTCATGGAGCTAATCCAGATTGTTTGATGGGGTGTATATTAGAATATTACAAAAAGTTAATTTATTTGTTGGGGAATGTGTTGATATTAAAACCAAGTTATTGCAGAAAGAAATGTTATTTATTTTAAAGTATAATAATTTAGAACCACTTGGGCAAGGATTCATGAAGCCTCCGTGTAAGAGTTATAACTCTTACATGGAGGCTGCAGTTAAACGGAGTGATGTCAGCATGCTTTGCATATTCATGAGACCATGCTGAATCACACCTAAGTCTAACACAGTCTGTGTAAGACAGTAGGGGGCATGTCCGTAGGCCGAGCCCTGCAAGCGGACAAGCCCCCAGAAGTGTAAAAGTGCCCAAAGTAAACACCCACAACAGAGTCCACGGAAATGTGAATAAACACAACACAACACATGCCCCCACAGACTATGAACATAAAATATATAAATTAACATGTTATATATATTTTTTTAAATTGTAAAGATGTTTAACCATGAGTGTGCTCATTTGCACGGACGTGCTCGTAGCGCAGCTACAGTTAGCAGTCAGTGGGAAAGCATATAAGAGCTAAATATGCAAAGTAAGCCAAAAAGCAATAGCGTAGTGGTAGAGATGTTGGCTGAAGAGCAGGCATTCATGGTTCGAGCCCCCACAACACCAATTTTTATTTTTAGCAAAATAAGCACGAAACAAGTCCCTGACAAATATGTACACATAAAACCACATTTTATGTAAAATGTAATGAAATAGCCCATTTATACTGAAGAAATGTGAGGTAACAAAAGAATAAAAAATGCCAGATGTGCCCATAGCTGAGCTACAGTTTAACAAGGTGAGTGCATCTGCCCGTAGGTGAGCAGTGGTTTAACAGGTGCAAAATAAGTGCCCGTAGCTGAGCAGTGGTTTCACATGCTCAAACTGTGTACCCCTAGCTGAGCTGAGATGACTATGTGTGCTGATAGCCAAATGAGGCTTAAACCAGCGCACCCCATTTGCGCGGAGCTACGCACCGCGCCATCAAGCTAACCGAAGGGCAATGTTGAGCAAGCTGTAACAAAACTGCCTTTACACAGACACACCCCCTAACCTGTCTAGACAGTCAGAAAATATAAAAAGCAGTGGCCAGGTTCGAACCTAGGATAATATGCAACATAGTCAAGGTACTGAACCACTAAGCTATGACAGCTGTACTCAGGAATGCAGTAATAGCACATATATAGGAATGAATAGAAAGTGGAGCATGACAAAGCAGGTCTTGTGAAGTGGATACAATTCCAAAATGGCCAATCACAGAGAAGTGTGGGAAAAACGGCATATATAAGCCCCATAGGCGGGAATACACAGCATAAATGATTGTAGAACTGACTTGCAGCCAGAATGTCAGGTGTAGGTGAGGGTAGTTGCTTTCGAGCACAGAGGTGGGGCATTGAGGAGTCCAGATACATGGTCTGGCTCCTAGTCCACAATCATGAGGCCCAACTCATGAAGGGCCAGGTCCTGTGGGGAGCATATAGGGCTGAGGCATGGGACCGGTTGGCTCATGATCTTACCAGTGCCACAAAGATTCCAAGGACTGGTGAGCAGGTCCGTCACCACCATGCGGACCTGAAGAGATGCAAGCAGGACCAATTGAACCTATGGATACAGGAGGCCCGTCAAATGCCCAACGCCCCACTACTGAGTAAGTTACATTTAATTATGTATTTAAGAAATTAAATTAGCTGATATTATGGAGATGTGTATTCCAATATTACTCCATTTATATTACAGCTGCAGGTGTCCGTTCTGCGAACCGACGAGCCTATGGTGATAGGCTGGTGCGGTTGCGCCACCAGGCAGGTCAGTAATCCACACCCAGTAACTGTAAAGAAATATAAAAGTATGACAGTTAGCAAAAGAATGCAGTGTAGTCACTAACCAATAAAATGTGCAAGTAACAGTGTAAAAGTGTTTGCAAGTATTGCTTGATTACAAACTGTGTTGCAGTCCGAAATCCCAAAAGAACAGTGAAAATGTATGAAATAAATTCTGAAATAAAGATGCCCCACCTATAATATCATAGTGCATATCATAGCCTAGAAGTAAGTACCATCCTGAATAGTAAAATGAAAACAAGTGAGAGGGTGTGAGAAAGAGTCATGAATCCACCAATAAAGTAGTAATAACCCCTGTATAAAGTATACTGCAGTCAGTACAGAATGAAATGAATGTGACAAGTAGAACCAAACTGCAAAATGTGTCCAAAGTGTTGCTGCAGCTGGAATGTGTATCCCAAAATCTGGATATGTTGCTCTCAGTCTGCAATATACAGATAGTATGATTGTCTGAAATATCAAACATCCACAGTTGTCTATAGCTATATAAAGCAAATGTAGCAGGATGATGTTGCTGAACAAAGCCAGATATGAACGTGTATGAATAACAATAAAATGTATATTGATGTAGCATGAATAGTCCTATCACCAAAGTGAAGTAGTTATCATATAGGAAACTGTAGTTAGAACAGTAGTGTGTATATATCTGTAGCTATTAGAAATGTACAGCATATGTATTGGTATTCGAAGGTGTTAATAATATTTTCTTCACCCCACCCTATAACCACATATACTCCATTCCACGTGAAAATGGTATGTGCAATCACAATTAACGCCCCTGGACATTTGTCCTGATGGGTCCTAAATATTTGCATGTTCATTGATGCATCTGCCCTGTTCATAAATCCAAACCTGATGGCCTGTTGCCATCAATCAACCCTGCATGTTGTTGGACTGTGTATTGCTGTTCAAATTATGCATGTGTTATGCTTGCTGTTCAATGGTGTGAATATCTGGGTGTTTGGTTAATGGGAATACTAATGCATGCTGTTACAACTAATTGCGAATGGTATTGTATGTTACTAACCCAAACTGTCATGACATAATGCAAAACATAGAACGACAGGGAAGGCGGGTCCCAGCGGTCCCACCTCTCCCACCTCAGCTGGCGAGTGCACCTGGCACTAGTGCCCCGTCTGGACCCTCCTCCAGTGGCCCTGTGCCACCTGCGGGTGGAAGCGCTGCAGGGGATGGGGCACGCCCCCCCCTCTGCAAGTGTGGCCGGTGGAGAACCACCACTCACCCTCCATAGCGTCCGGACTGTGGTGCGTAGGGAGATTCGGGACTCTGTTTTCAAGCCCCTATGCCAGCTCGAGGCACGGGTGGCACAACTTACGGGCATGCCTGTTGCCCGGCCTACACAGCCCCCAGCACAGCCCTGTCCTGGGCAGTGAAGGAACAGTGGCAACTGCCTATGGGTGGGGATATCAGTTCCACTGTTGCCATCTGTGGGCTCATGGGCTCTGGATATTCAAACCTCCATCCCCTTCAATTGTGTAACCCCCCGACACGTGTCATACACCGCCCCTGTATGCGTCTTGTTTGTCTTGTCTGTTTACCTATCCAACCTACCTCCCCAGCTGTACCGACTACCTTCACCTGACATACCATTCTCACCTGAAAAAAAAAAAAAAGGGCACTCTGTACCCACAAAAATATTACGCCCCATACATAGCTGCCCATTCCGCACATATGTCTACCAGACATGGAAACTATCAATTACAATTGGCTGTACAACAAGTATTACTGTTGTCCTTACACCTATCTCAGGGGTGGAAGGTATCAAATGTCACACCAAATTACAAACATATGCACAGCTGTTGCTGATGAAGAAATGGGCAGCTATGGGCCTTACCTACATCCCTCCTGCAAAACCCAAGCTTGTTTCCCTACTGTCTTACCCTCTTTGTGACCCCTTTTTCACCACTTTTCTGTCTCCCCATTTTCATTTCTTTCAAAGAAAATAGCGCGGGTGTGCGCAAGCGTAAGTACGTTTAAGCGGTTGTAAGCGGGTGTGCGCTTGTGTGCACGGAGCTAAATGCCACTGCGCATGCGTGAGCTCCGCACAAACCAGCGCTAACCCGGTTATAACTGCTTTAAAGGGCCTTAGTCACTTTGATTGACAGGTCTTGTAGTCAGTTCAGAAGCAAAATAAAATCCCACTGGCAGCCCCGAACCCAGGACCTTGGAAACAGTAGTCTGCATGACTTACCACTAAGCCATGACTCTTATACAAGAACATTGTGCTAAAATAAATATATCATGTAATAGTAGGAATGAATGTAAAGGGAATATAAATGTGCAGTACACAAAGCATGCCATTTAGAATTACTATCAAAACTAGTGGATTTCCATAATAGTAGTGTGTGAACAGAAACAGACATGCTAGTTGGTAGCTAGTAGGTAATAATGTCACTATAGCACCTTGCAAGCCACACACATACTCACAGCAGGATAATCACTGCCCATACCCCACAACCTCTTACAGGAACACATCCGGACCAAGTAATAAAATATGTGGAGCAAAGGTCCAAAACCAGGGACACATTACAAATAATGTTACAACAAACGCAGACAGTTCAGAGAGTAACATGGTCGGCATTTTGTGGGATGTTTGGAAGGGTATGAAGTCTGAAACTTGAATGTTTCTCACTATATTCTGACTTGAGCCCAGAATGATTTGCCAGAAAAAGGTGTGCATGAGATATTGACCAAAATATGAGGCAGAAATGTGGACAACCTGCAAATATCTGTACACATGACAGGTCTGACACCACCATATTTGAATAGTTAAGAGCCTAGGCATAGCAACAGTGAATGACTTACAGGGATGGCCCACAGACTCCATGTGAAATGTACAAACAGTAGGCAGAAAGGTGTAACACATGCAATGGTAACTATGGAGTCCTGAAAGTATTCAACACTTGCATGGCAGAAAAAGTGTAGTAATACATATGCTCATGCTAACCCACAGTCACAACTGCAGCATACCAGACAATTTAATGGGTGTACCCCACTGATATGTACCATTCCATGAGGCAGATAACAGATGAACCTGAAAGTCTCTGGGGCCTGCTCAGCAGCATACTCAAATACCCTAATAGATGTCAAGGCCCACACCATGGCCAGACCACACTGCATGCTGTAACACCCTAGCAGATATAGCAAGCATTCCAAGGTGTGAATGTACATGGAAAATAGGAAAGCTACAGCAGCACACTACAGTCAGGACAGCTAGCAGGCATACAAGTAGTGACAGTAAAGGGCAAATATTGAAGCCTTAGCAACAAAGTGCAAGCAAAAGTGAAAGGAAAGCACACAAACACACATTAACAGTAGTAGTAGTTGTATGTGTCAGTGTACATACACAGTTAGTACAGGAAACTGGAGAAATGAATGGAGGAATGTTAATCTACAACACAGCTGGGAATATGAGAGAGATACCAACCTTTACACTCACAGAACATTGTCCACAGCATAACAGCATGGTCCCTGCCCTTAAAATCTGAAAGGGCTACGCCTACCTCACATACCTTTTTATAGCCCTGTTCTGAAATCACAGTGAGAACTGCAATCAGTACACAACTGGCTGCATGCAATTAGCAAATGCTGGCTAACAATTGGTGCAGAGGCCATCACATGGGCATATGCAGATACCTACAAAAGTATGCTGTACTCCCAGTCCACACATGCAATACTTTCATTTCACCCTGAGAAGGACGTGAGAGACAGACAGACAGAGAGAGAGATAGAGAGAGAGAGAAAGAGACAGAGGAAATTGCAATTAAGCAGACACAAACAAATTGTTCAGCAACAGCCACCTGAAAGCTGACAACTGGGAAGTGGAGCAGCAGGACAGAGAACCAGACAGCAACACAAGCAGCTGTGACAAACACAGGTAATGTAAAGTAATACTATAAAGGTCTACATACTGTGAACCCTCCATATGTGTCATTGGTCTGTATCCATATGTATATGAAGATGTGTAAAGGGCAGGGGACATACAGCAACTATCAGTGAAGGCTGTACATACATTTGTATGTGAGAGCATCTATGTGCACATATCAATGTTGGTTGATTGTAGGTTGTAGTGCAATGTACAAAGTAGGTTTCACAGTTATGTATGTTTAGCAGTATGTTAGTGTGTGTATACAGTATGGTAGACAAAAACATGTTGATATACCTGTCTATCATATAGATACGTATGTATGTCAACATATCTATGTGTATATCTATCTATATATATAAGTATGTATATATATATATATATATATATATATATATATAATATGCATATATGTATACATACATAGAGAGAGATGTAGGAATACATAGTCAGATGTAGATAGATAGAATATGTACAAACATATATATGTAATGCACATATACAGATATACAGATATAGATATATGTAGATACATGCACATAGACAGACTGATCTGACTATCTACAGGTATGACTGTATATGACGACCTTCAACACACCCTGTCCCACCCCCTCTGTCACTCTCACCCCCTCTGTGTCCCCCCCTCTCCACATCTATAGCAATATATGTACATCAATATATATATGTGTACATGTATACAGACATATATATATATATATATATATATATATATATATATATATATATATATATATATATATATATATATATATATATATATATATATATATATATATATATATATATATATGTATAGAGAGAGAGAGAGAGATGTATATAAATTCTGAGTGAGGCACATGTGTACAGATGTATTGCAACAGGTGCCTGGTGACAAAGGCATGGAGTGAACACCAGTGTCAAAACCGGAGTACCATACCACATTTCAAATCACCTACACCAGTAACCACCAGATATGTGATTGGCTGCCCACCACTGCATGTGTCAGGGGTGAACAGGGTCATAAATGTGTACAATAGTGGCCCCAATGATATTCACAGTGGCACACTATCCCTGGAATACCTGCACATGGTATGTGTCAGCGAACATGGTGTGTCAGCTATGGACTTGTAGGTCGGTGTACCCCTCCACACCACATAATGAATGCCATGGTATGGACCTCACATGACAGCTACAGATATGGAGAAGGACACAGTGACACGTACAATACTGTGACAATGCACTCAAACACATTACCAATGCACAGTGACTGACAACACCACAGAGTACACATATACTACCCACATAGAGGTTACCACTCCCGGATTTACATAAGTCACACCCATGACAGATGTCCAACAACCATAGTAACACCTCACACCATCCACAACCTAAATGACTGCTATGTGTCGTCCATGCCACTGCAATAGAGAGCACATGTGGAGGTAAAAGTTCCTACCCACAGATAAGACATACCCTGCAATAAACCACACAGTGTTAAGAAGCAAGACTCCCCATGAGTACATGTCACACATACCCTTGCTGAATGTTAGTCAGATAGGTAATATGCCATATGAGTCACCCTGTGTAACTGTGTGACAGCAGCAGGTACCATCACACCACATGTGTCACAATGGTCAGGGTAGCAGAACAGTACGCTGCTGTAGTCCCAGGGGCAATAGCATATTGTATAGTATTGTATTGTAATGTAATGTATTGTGTTGTTTTGTATTGGTATGTTGAGGTGCCTCCTTCATGGAGTGGAACCACTGCTGCTGTGCGCCAGTGTACAGGTACATATCCTGTAGTCAGGCTAGTGTTACATAGCACTTCTATATGTGTGTTTAGCTCCTGTCAGAGTTTATGTAGCATGCAACTGGGGATACCATCAGGTCCCATTCATGTTGTGTATTCTGCTTTCCTGAGGGTGGCTCTCACCTGGACATCAGTGATGACAGGGAGGTTACAGTCAGCTGCGATAACTATGTCTTATTTTGGGTGAGAGGGAGGGGTGACACCTGCACTGAACCTGTCTGCCACAATGTTGTCAATATATGTGGTGTCAGTGAAATATTTGTTGTTGTGCACAAACTATGGGCATAGAGGATGAATTCTGACCAGGTTGCTAACATAACTGAAGAAGGCCTTCTGGTTATCTGTAGTGTCCCCTCTTGATTTCCCTCTCAAAGTTGCCCATGGATGTTTGTATGATGGAAAATAGATCCTTACTAGTGCTGCTCAGACATGCCCTCCCTTTATGGAATTATGCTCTGTCTTGCAGTAGCTTCCATCTTCTGTAATACAATCTGTCTATGGCTGGGGTCCACCAGACAGGATTCTGTTCCTTTGTGGAGAGTGTCTTGGTCATATATGGGATTGCATGATCCATGCATTCTCGGAGATGTCTGTAGAAAGCAATTGTGTAGGGGTCAGCATTGTGGGTTGTATCTGCCACTGGCCCAGTGGGCTGAAAGGATACCATGTCACTGTTACAAAGTGTAAAGTTTGCATCTGTAATGTTATTCACTATAGTCGTTTGTGCTGGTGGTGGAGGTGGGATATGTATATCCAGGGCAATCAGTGTGTGGTCAGCTCACAGTAGTTGATGATGTAGGCCATACAGTACCTAGATACAAACCCCCAGAGTGAGGAGGTGCTCTTGACGTGAATTAGTGTTCTGACTGCTGGGGTTTGTTAGTATGTCGTATGGAGTGTGCCAGGTACTGCTGCACAGTTGCTGGCTGAGCACTGATACCTGGCCATTTACATGTGTATCCACCAATAGACAGACAGATGCTATATATGTGAGATATGTTGTATCATAACAGTCGAGTAGCATGTGTAGTATGTGTGCCAAATTCTGCTGACATATATTGCTGATATCAGGTTATTTTCTCTCTCAGGTACATGGCTCACCCACGGAATCCCACTTACTCCACAGCTGAGGATGAGGAGATACACCAGAGCCTGGTGCAGGATTATGCAATACTCTTTTCCCGCACCAGCCAGAATCAGCAGGAGAGGGCTGCACTGTGGCAAGACCTGGTCCATTGGGTAAATGACATAGGCACGCATAATAGGACATATGAGCAGGTACAACATCACTGCAGTGATTTAATCAGACATGTCCATCAGCGTGCATCGGATATCCACAGGCAATAGGTCGCCACAGGTGGTGGGGTGGCTACACATCCCCCACTCACCAGACTGGAGGGACTACTCATGAGTGTAGTGGCTCCAGTCTGCCAGCAACAACAACAGCAGCAGACATGCATTATGATGGAAGCTGGAGCCATGCAGCAGCAAGACAGTGAACGTGCAGGTAATATGCCATATGTATAGTTGACTGTTGTGTACACTGGTAGTTAATGCATGTGTGAGGTGTGTCCTTGGTTTGTAGCTGTCACCATAGTATTTAATGTGCAAGTGTGATATCCTCAATATTATCAGCTGACCTGTGAAAGGCGACTGTTGTACTACTGACCTGTGTCATACTCAGTAACCATGGCACAGTTGTGCCCACTGACATTAGTTTCTTCACGTCTGCAGGTCCCTCTGGTATAACAGCAATGCAGCCTATCCATGCTGGTGAGTGTGTATTAACAATTCCTGTAATAGTCTTGATAGTAATAGTAATATTTGGCTCACTTAGTAGTGCTCTTTGTATGTATGTAGGTGTGTCTGTGTCTGTGTGTTGATATCACGCATACTGAGTACTGTACAATTGTGTGAAACTGTGTGCATGTGTGCATGTGTGCACCTGTGCATGTGTGCATGTGTGCACCTGTGCATGTGTGCATGTGTGCATGTGTGCACGTGTGCACATGTGCATGTGTGCATGTGTGCATGTGTGCACCTGTGCATGTGTGCATGTGTGCACCTGTGCACCTGTGCATGTGTGCATGTGTGCACGTGTGCATGTGTGCATGTGTGCATGTGTGCATGTGTGCATGTGTGCCTGTGTGCACTTGTGCATGTGTGCATGTGTGCATGTGCGCATGTGTGCATGTGTGCATCACTGGTAATGTGTAGACATTGTAAACTGTGTTTCCTGTTTCCCTCCCACAGGTTCTGGTGCTGCTCTGATGTCATGTAGCAGGGAACCTGAATCAGGTGCTGTGGGTACTGATAATGATGACATCTGTGTAATGGCACAGGAAGGTATGCCAGGGTCTGCCATTGGTCAGCCAATTGACAGTGCACAGCTGTCGACCCCATCAATGCGCACAGTTATCCTGCCAATACACCCTTTCTAACCAATGTCCCTAGGTGATGGACAGCATACAGTGGGCATTGACCAGGGTAATGTGGAATCTGTGGCACATGTCTCCCCACACTGCAGCCATGGGCATGGCCCAGAGATGGTACCACACAGACAGATGTCCAAGGGTTCTCATGGGGGCATCCGTGGGCGTACTGCCCCTGTCAGACGTGCCCACAGAGGTCTTACAACCTCAGCTATGTTTCGGGCTGTCATGCAGGCAAAGTCACATATGGAACGGTACACCAGACAGGGTCTGAGGGAGCTGACAGCATGTCACACAGCCATGACTCACAGTATGCGTGACATTGCAGCTGCCATCCATGATTTCACTGATGTCATAGACAGAAATTGTGGGGACATATTAGACCGGTTCCACAACTACATGTCCATGAGCGAGGGTGATGGTGGGTGGTTGAGGCATCGATGTGGCCATATGCCAGCAACAGCAGCAGCTGGCAGTCATTGCGGACGACAACAGGGTTGCAGCCGCCCCCGTAGTGCCAGCAGCAGCCCCAGCAATGCTGGGTCTGTGCTGTCATCAGACCGCCCCAGGAGACCACGTGCACGTGCCTCTGGCCAGGCCCGACAGGGATCTGTGTCCAGTCAATGAACACCTGCTTCTGATAACAGTACCCAGTCTGGGTTGGTACCGGATATGGTCCGTAGCACCCCTGCAAGGCACAGGTACCGTGTCCGTGGCCAGATACACTGATCTGTATGACCTGGCAGGTACAGTCTGTGGCTGTCCATAAACACCAGTATATGGCAGCCATGAGGTGGAACTGTGTGCATCCATACACACATGCAAATTGACAACACCTAGGGCTACCGCATACACGCACACACTCCATCAACATTGCCCCACCTTCTACTGCTGTCCCTCACCAACACACATACACATACACATACATGTCAAATGGTGGTATCGGTGGCTGACTCAGGCATACCAAGTTCACACCCTGTGCATATGATGAAACTGTGCCACCTCCTGCAATCTGTAACAACTGTGCAGGTACAGGTTAACATGTTGCTGATGCACAGGGTGACCACATAGATGTGTAGTAATAGTATCATGTTGTTAACAGTACTGTGTGCTGAATTAATTGTGGGTATATCACAGCATGCCTGATGCAGTAAGTGTGTGATTGTCATGTACTGTTGTCTACACCCATGGTAAGTACCATAGTTTATCATCTGCACATGTTGGCATACTGGTGGTAATGATGTCAACATAAGGCTACATACATAGGTAGCACAGGGGATAAGGTAATGAATGTAGTAATACGCAATGATGGACATGTAAACTGCAAGTGGCATGTTGCCCACACTGGACTCTGCAATGCGGATGTTTGAGGATGTTGATATGTGTGCAGTACTACACGACTGGTACAGGACACACAGGAGCACCCTAGCACTACAAGCTCCCATCTCATACCATACTAGACAGCCCCAACACACAAAACTAACTGTCACAGGAGGGAGAGTCCCCATATATGTCAGGGATACTGTGGTGGTAGGCCAGGTAGCATACATCCTACTAAGTATGGTACCACTGAGTGAAGGCTCAGTGTCTGTTATTTGACATGTGTATTACTGCAGGTATGAGCACATGGGTTTCCATCCAGTTATTGTACATCCTGACAGTACATGGTCTGTACACTTGTGTGTGCTGAGACTGGACCCTAGCCATCTGACCCGTGTATTTCCATGTACATATGCATAGTGCCTGCATATTTGCAGTGTTACTTACTGGAAGTGGTACAGCTTGTTTGTTGTACAATGGACTACATGCAGCCCTGTTTACTGTAGCTTTGTTTGCATGCATGTTTGCTTGCAATTACCCTGGAATCCTGATCACACCTGCAATGCATAGTTATAGAGCTTCTGTGGACTCCTAGTGCCATCTGCATAGCTTACTATATGTATGTCCATGTCTCACTTGACAGGTTGTCACTGTTTGTCCTGTTCACATGTACATTGCCTGTGACACAGTGCATATGACTTACCTGGCATGTGTCCACGTGAGCAGTCATATATGCTACTGCTAACTAATCACAGGCACTACACCTTCACATATTCATCTTCTGTTGAACTACCTGCTTCGCTAGGGACGGCCTGCACCTGTCACCCCTGGGCTTTCAGATATTGGCAAAGGCTCTTGCTACCCCCATAGTGCCTATGTTAGGCAAGGCTCAAATGACAAACCCACCTTCATAGGTATCACAAGGGATAAGAAACTAAGAGTAATGCTACCCAACGCCAGAAGTCTAAACCTCCAGATGCATGCACCCGAAACTCTCCTTGGCATGGAGAACATCGATATCTGTGCAGTAACAGATGTCTGGTTCAGGGCTACTGAGAGCACACCAGCACTACCAGGTTTAACCTGGTTCAAACCTGGTTGATTTCTTTGAAACAGTCACCAAGGCCATTGACGAGGGGAAGGTGGTTCACACAGCCTACCTGGACCTCGCAAAAGCCTTTAAGACAATACCTCACTTGGGCATTCAAGAGAAGCTCACCAGCTTAAATATAAGCCCCTATGTCACTAGATGGATTGCACACTGGCTCAAGGACAGAACCCACATGGTTAGAATTGCTGGAGCCATGCCAGACTCCAAACCAGTCACGAGTTGTGTCCCACAAGGCTCAGTCCTGGGACCTCTCTTGTTTGGTATATATTTATCGGAGGTACAGGCCAACATGGACGGACTGTGGCTGATCAAATATGCAGATGACTGCGAACTGGCCACCATAATTGACTCTCCAGCCGACACAAGCATCTTCCAAAGGGGCATCATAGAAACAGACAACTTGTGCCAGAGCCATGGCCTTCAGCTGAACAGTGTTTAGAAAGGGAAATGTGCATCCTGTAGTCTGTTCACCTAGTTGCCAAAAGGGACATTTCCCTCACACACACTAACCTCCCTCAGCCAAAAACACACACTTGCCATTTGCAGGATTCAAACCCTTATCTGACTATGTTGTGACACTCAAGACAAATACATTAGCAGAGTGTGCTATTCGCATTACGGGGAGGTTTTCTTTCTCTTGCTGTAGTTATAGGGTGCTGACATCATCAGTGTTTAGAAAGGGAAATGTGCATCCTGTAGTCTGTTCTCCTAGTTGCCAAAAGGGACATTTCCCTCACACACACTAACCCCCCTCAGCCAAACACACACACTTGCAGGATTCAAACCCCTACCTAACTATGTTATGACACTTGAGACGGACGCATTAACAGAGCTCGCTATTAGCATTACTGGGAGGTTTCCCTGCTCCTGCTATACTTATAGAGTTCTGACATCATCGGTGTTTAGAAAGGGGAATGTGCATCCTGTAGTCTGTTCACCTAGTTGCCAAAAGGGACATTTCCCTCACACACACTAACCCCCCTCAGCCAAAAACACACACTTGTCATTTGAAAGATTCAAACCCCTATCTGACTATGTTATGACACTCAAGATGGACACATTAGCAGAGTATGCTATTCGCATTATGGGGAAGTTGCCTTTCTCTTGCTGTACTTATAGGGTGCTGACATTATCAGTGTTTAGAAAGGGAAATGTGCATCCTGTAGTCTGTTCACCTAGTTGCCAAAAGGGACATTTCCCTCACACACAATTACCCCCCTCAGCCAAACGCACACACTTGCCATTTGTAGGATTCAAATCCCTACTTAACTGTGTTATGAAACTTGAGATGGACACATTAGCAGAGCGCGCTATTTGCATTAGTGGAGGTTCTCCTTCTCCTGCTATACTTATAGAGTGCTGACATCATCGGTGTTTAGAAAGGGGAATGTGCATCCTGTAGTCTGTTCTCCTAGTTGCCAAAAGGGACGTTTTTCTCACACATCATTGCACACACACTAATCCCCCTTAGCCAAACACACACACTTGCCATTTGCAGGATTCAAACCCCTATCTAAGTATGTTATGATACTTGAGACGGATGCATTATTAGAGCGCGCTATTCACATTACTGGGTGTTTTTTCTTCTCCTGCTATACTTATAGAGTGCTGACATCATCAGTGTTTAGAAAGGGGAATGTGCATCCTGTAGTCTGTTCTCCTAGTTGCCAAAAGGGACATTTCCCTTACACACACACACTAACTCCCCCTCAGCCAAGCACACACACTTGCAGGATTTAAACCCCTACCTAACTATGTTATGACACTTGAAACGGATGCATTAGCGGAGCGCGCTATTTGCATTACTGGGAGGTTTTTCTTCTCCTGCTATACTTATAGAGTGCTGACATCATCAGTGTTTAGAAAGGGGAATGTGCATCCTGTAGTCTGTTCTCCTAGTTGCCAAAAGGGACATTTCCCTTACACACACACACTAACTCCCCCTTAGCCAAGCACACACACTTGCAGGATTTAAACCCCTACCTAACTATGTTATGACACTTTAAACGGATGCATTAGCGGAGCGCGCTATTTGCATTACTGGGAAGTTTTCCTTCTCCTGCTATACTTATAGAGTGCTGACATCATCAGTGTTTAGAAAGGGGAATGTGCATCCTGTAGTCTGTTCTCCTAGTTGCCAAAAGGGACATTTCCCTCACACACAATAACCCCCCTCAGCCAAACACACACATTTGCCAGATTCAAACCCCTACCTAACTATGTTCTGACACTTGAGACGGACACATTAGCAGAGCGTGCTATTCGCATTAATGGGAGGTTTCCTTTCTCCTGCTATACTTATAGAGTGCTGACACCATCTGTGTTTAGAAAGGTGAATGTGCATCCTGTAGTGTGTTTTCCCAGTTGCCAAAAGAGACATTTCTTCTCCCACAGACTTGCAAACACACCAACCCCACTCACACACTGAGCATTTGCAGGATTCAAACCCCTACCTAACTATGTTACGACACTTGAGACGGACACATTAGCAGAGCACGCTATTCATATTACTGGAAAGTTTAGTTTCTCCTGCTGT
Organism: Protopterus annectens; assembly: GCF_019279795.1. Lineage (NCBI taxonomy): Eukaryota > Metazoa > Chordata > Ceratodontiformes > Protopteridae > Protopterus > Protopterus annectens. Next base: position 1,602,711,291 of record NC_056735.1, on the reverse strand, counting down.
ACTTATAGGGTGCTGACATCATCAGTGTTTAGAAAGGGGAATGTGCATCCTGTGGGGAGGCAGACGCCAAGCACACTCTGGCTAAGCTGTCATTCCCTAGGGCAAACAGTCTAGTGTTGACCTCTACACCCATATGTTTAATTGTCAAATGCACATTATTTGTTGCTGATAGACTGTTTTCACGTCTTTATTGCCATAGCATTCCCTGTTTGTATGAACAACTTGTGCATCTGTGGAAGATGTTTGCATATGGGAGGGATCCACTATATCATGTATGTCTCTGTAGTCATTTAACTGTGTGCACTGGGCAGACTGCTGTAATGTGGTTGTTTCCTGGAATAACATGTACAAATACCAGATATGTGTGGCCAACTGCTAAACTGAGATTTGGCCTAAGTGTGTGAGCATGCCCAGTTCAGCCTTCCCATGGCATGTTGTCTGACATATGTCTCATTTATCAAATTGTGTGAGCATGCCCAGTGTGAGCATTCCATATGTTGAACTCTGCAGCCCACCACATTTGTGGATGAGTGTGAACTTCAACAAATATCACCCGTTTATGGTTGTGTGTTGTGTGTCATGTTGTGTAGTTACTGTACAACTGCTTTGTGTATGAACACAACAGGATTATACTGTGCCTGCAGTGTTTGCATGGGATACTTTGCATACAGTTGTCAACATCCTTTCACACTGACCTAACACTGTAGTACTGTATAGTGTACTGGTAGTACTTTGACTGTGGTGGACAGTATCCTGGGCTTTAGTGCTATCACTGCTTTACATTTCGATAGTGAGCACAACAGCCTGGTTAGGGGCCAGTTGTGTACATCTGACCATGTTGCATTCTGTTCAGATATGAACTACTTAAACCAGGCTTGTCCAACATTGGTAGTGTATTCCACAACATAGGTGTACATTTGCAAACACTAGCAATGTGCCCTAGTCCATGTCTAATGCTAGTTGGAGAGTGTGTTTGTCCTTCGACACACATTGTAAGTAGAGTTTGCCATGACATATGTCATGGTTAGTATACTGTGCCTCTGTCTACCTATGACATGACAGTGATACCCAGGATAAAGCTACCATCTCCCATCCACTCATCAAGATTCCTATTGAGGAAAATTGATAAGTGACTCTATGGGTAGCCTGTACTGGGAGTTCACTCATGGGTGGGGGTGGCTTCTGTGTTATGGATCATGCAGTACAGCTTGTCCTATGTAAGTCAGTGCTGGGGTTCAGGTCTCTCATGTGCATAGCTCACTGCCATTCAGATTGTACAAGGTGCAGCATGTTTATTGATACCAGCAACACAGGCAACACATGGCATCTGTGCAAGCTCTTTGATACTCCTGGTGAGGTACTGTTGGGGACTTTACGGTTGATGGAGGTGTCTGCTGAGGTACATCCCACAGGAGCTATTGTAGTCAATTGTACCGCTGATGAAGGATGACTGCAGAGCCACAATGACCTCCCCTTATCTAGATCTGACAACCTTCATGATTAGGTGGGTATATGGTATGTTTCTGTAAACACTACAGCACATGTTTGTCCAATGCAGGATATCTATCACCTTGTGTCCCCAGATCTCTCATTACATGTTATCTACGTAATGGGTTAACACCTATGTGGTAATTGGTGGGCACTTACTGTATATCCACGGGGGTTGACTATACACTTTTCTGCAATTAGCTTGCTGACATGGCTATGGCACCAGTAGTCTGTTTTTATGTGGCCCTTTTGTGGGATGCTTGTGTCAGCTGGTGGATCATATATGGTGAGCAGTTTGTAGTCCTCTGCAAACATGTTCAGACACAGTCTTTCCATGTTTGCCTGTACCTATGGGACATATATACCAGACGAGGGAGATCCCAGGACCAGGCCTTGTGGGATGCCAGTTATATTTGGTTTGTAGTCTGACATGGCTGCAGCATGTCTGACCATGTCTGTTCTGTCCTTGGTCTGGTTTGCAACCCCTCTACTGACATAGGGGTTTATATTTAAGCTGGTGAGCTTATCTATAATGAACACGTAGGGTATTGTATAGAAGCCTTTGCAAGGTCCAACTACGCTGTGTGGACCACATTGCCCTCATCAATGACCTTAATTACTGTTTCAATTGAGTCAAACATGTTTAGGGGCAGGATCTGCACTTAAGAAAGCCACACTGGGTAGGGTCCGGTGTCAGTAGGTCCCCAATATCTTTATGTCTGCGGTACATGCTGATCTTTTCCATAGCTGTGCAGACCGAGCTTCTCAGGATTCTGGGGTGGTAGTTTTCAGTATCCATTCAGGTAACACCTTTGTTGAGAAGGACCACTGTTGTTGTACACTGCTCTTTGGGTACATATCCTGTAGTAAGGCTGAAATTGAGCAGTAGTGTGATTTGGCATTCCATTCGTCTTGGAGTCCATGTTGGACTCAGCCCACTACACCATCTCATACCATTGCTGCTGTGTGTTTTGCTTTGTAGATGCTGGCTGTTACCTCAGCATCTGCAATGTCAGGGGGCCAGCAGTCTGCTGGGATAGATATTCTGCATTCTGGGGGGGGGGGTTTGCACTGCACCTGTCAGGATGTATGTTGGCAATATGTGTGTGTGTTTGGTATGTTGTTTATGATATTTGTGTGATTCAGAGCATATCTGTGAATTCCCAACACGGTTCCTACCATCAGTTGTGAAAGCCTTGGGTTTATCCTTAGTGTCATGTACAATTTGTATCTTCATAGGTTCATAGTTTCATACTAGGCTATCCACCCTAGGGCACTTGTTAGCCTAGCCAGAGTGTGTGTGGCTTTTGCCACCCCTTGCTATGTGAATATTATGGCCATTTATGATTTGCTTTGCTGTACCTCTGTCTGGACATGACACAGTGAAGACCCCCAGTGTAACTCTACAATCATCCATCTACTTGGCAAGATTCCTGTTGGAGTGTCAGTGAAGGGCTCTGCCTAACATGGAGTGGGATTCTGGTCCAGGGTGTGGGGAGCCTCTGGATTATGTATCTGTCCCTCCAGCACATCCTATTTCATTATTTGTTGAGGTTGACATCTCTCACTCTCACAGCTCTGATGGCTTTGAATTTTCTGGGGAGGAGCATGTCCATTACTCCTGTGTTGGGCATGGACTTCTACAACAGGCATGCAATGCCTCTGTGTAGGCAGTATGTGACTGCATTCAGCTGGGGTGTCTACAGCCAGGCAGCATATGACATATATTTGAGACCCTTTATCCTCTTGGTGAGGTACCTTTGAGGTCTTTCTAACTGCAGCAGGTGTCAGGTAAGGTACATCCCATATCAGGCATTGTACTAGATTATGGGTGTGATACGAGAACAGTATAGGGGCACAATGACCTCTGTTGACGTAGATGTGAATCCTTTCATGATATGGTGTCCAATGTAGACAGTCTTCCTAGCCACATTGGCAATGTGAGTGTCACATAACAGGTAGTGCTTGTGTGCTGTCAGGAGGCTTGCAGCAGGTTTCTGTCACTGCACAGATATCGATGTTCTCCATACTGGGGATGGCCTTGGGAGCATGCATATTGGGGTTTATACATCTGGCATTGGTCAGCATTACCCTTATGTTTCTTTACACTTATGTTTTCTAGGGTGGTGGTTTAGTCTTTTCAGCCTTGCCTACAAAAGGCTCTATGTAGGCGGCAAAGGCCTTATCCAATATCCAGACACCCAGGGGTAACAGGTGCAAGCCATCCCAGGAACAGCTGTGTGGCTTGTCAAGCATGACATCCCAAGCAGACAAACATTGGATCCCCTTGGAATGACACCAGTAAGTGTGCCACTTGCTATGACTGATTATTCCGTGTTTGTACTGTGGCATTATTCTTGGTAAGGGTAGGATGCTGCAAATGGTGAGTGTCATACCGGCCTGGACTACATAATCAGAGAGCTCATCTATGTCTCTTTTCATGTAGTCTAGGGAGGTACATCTCAGGTCATTCACACCAGCATGGACTATGACTGCATCATCTTTCTACTTGCTTTGGGGTGACCTGCATACTTCTGTTATGTGGCGTATTGTTTTAATTTAGGATTGCATAATCCAAGCATTCCTGGCAGTGTTCATGGAATGGCTGTATTACAGGTTCTGAGGTGTGGCCCATATTTTGCACCTGCACAAGACCTTTAATGGATTCCACATCAGTTTGGAGGAGTGCAAATATTGCTTTACACATGTTTTCCACTGTGGTTTTCTGGCCAGGGACTGTGGTCAGGATTTGTATATCCAGTGTGATTACTCTATGGTCTGGTTTTACCAGTGAGCAATACACTTCTCGTCTTGCCATCCAGTACCCATGTTGCTGATTATCACATCCAGTATGCTTACCCCTCTTGTGGGAGTGGTACATTGTTCCTGGGCATTTTGGTTTATGGATTCTATGAACTTTTGTCCTACACTGTTGGAGCTAGTATAATGCTCCCAGTCTATGTCTGGGTATTTTCAGTCACCCAATATAATGTGGTTTGGAGGACTTGATATATTCATGTATTCCAGCATAGGCCAGGTGCACTTCCTGGTGTTGGGACAGTAGTCTGTAGTAGGCTATAAACTGGGGTGCAGTTTTAGCCACTGTTACTTGACCATGGCTAGTCCATGCTGCTTCTTGTTGTGGTACCAACATGGGGGTGTGGTTATCCTTGACAATTCTTGCTAGTCACCCTCCTTTTGTAGCTTGTTCCATGTTTTGAGGCTGTACAGCACAGTATGAGGTGTAACCTGGTAGTGTTAGGGTGCTGTTGTGAGCCTTGACTCAGTTTTCTGTTACAGCACAGATATCAACATTCTCCATACTGGGTGAGTTTAGACTGCATGCATCTTGCTGTTTCGACTTATCCCTTATCTTATTCTTATCTCTTCTGATACCTATGGAGATAGGTTTGTGTTTTGAGCCTCACCTATTCAGGGCACTCTGTGGGTAACAACAGCCTTTGCCAGTATCCATACGGCCTGCACTGATAGGTGCACGCCTGTCCTAGCAGGTGGAGTATAATGTCATGCTCAGCATGTCATCCCAGGCTGGCACACATTGGATCCCTTTTGACTAACTGAGATACTTCAGTCAATTATTGCACTTGATCATCTCATTGTCATATTGTGGCATGATGCTTGGTGAGGGTAGGATGTTAGCCAGGGTCCTCAGGTGTGCATATAGTACATGGTGTTACATTACTTAACACATGGCATTCATGCCTCAGGTGGTGCTGCAGGGCTGCCTCTGTCGGATGCACATATTACACTCCCTGTACATGTTTGTGAGCAGGTCATGTCATTTTAGGCATCTCTGTTATTATCTGAGTGAGTCAGAGGGGGTATCATTCCCAGGGATCGTACTGAGCCAGTGTATGTGCTATGCATTGCCTCTTTGCCAAGGCCAGGGCATACTGGGTACGCCTCCTTCTGCTACTGGGGCAGGCTCAAGTTGTTCCTTCTCTGAGTCATGCTCTGCCTGTGATGGCCTTGGCAATGGTGGGGGGCTGTTTGGCCCGGCCCTATGCTGGTCCTGCTGCAGCTGTTTCCACAAGATCATATTATGTAGCATAGCACATACCATGACAATTTGGGTACATGTAGTTGGTGTGCACTGCAAGGCTCCACCTGATGTGTCCAGACACCGGAACTGTGACTTGAGCAGCCCAAACACACGCTCTATTACATTACGTGTTTGTGCGTGTGCCTCATTATGGCGTTCCTGTTCAGTTGTGTGTGCGTTTCTGATGGGTGTCATCAGCCACGGCTCCAGTGCATAACCTGCATCCCCCACTAGGTGTCCGTGCGGGATGTCCCCATTGGAAAATGTCTGGTACAGCTGCATCAAATGCCAGATGTGGGAATCATGGCAGCTCCCAGGACAGCCAGAACACACATTCATTATTATGCCCTGGGCATCACAAATGACCTGGCAGTTGATGGAGGGGAAGCCCTTGCGGTTGATGTATGCCCTACCTTGCTCACCAGCTGGTGCTTTGATGCGTATGTGCGTGCAGTCTATTGCACCCACTACCTCAGGGTATTCCGCTATTTGCTGGAAGAGATGCATATTGCTGGCCAATACCTCACGGGCATTGGGGAAATATACATGATCACCGACATGTGCTGACATGGCATCCAGGAACTGGTGCAGTACCCTGGAGGCTGATGCCTGTGATATCCCCATCATATCACCAGTTGGTCTCTGGAAGGTACCTGTTGCTAGTATTCTTAGGCCAACACATACCTTGGTTTCCACTGGGATGGGTTCCCCTCTGTTGGTTCTGTGTGTGAGGCGTGGCCTGCACAGCTCCACTATTTGCTGCAGGAGGTCTCTGTCCACTCTATAGCGCTCTACTATCTCCAGCTCACGTAACCCATGGTAGGTGACCTTGGGCCTGTACACTCTTCTCCATCTCCTCTCTGTGGGTTGTCTGGCACCATCTGCATTGTCACCACCCTCAGCAAGTCGCCTATGTCTCATTATGACAGCTATGGCAGCCCCTAACATTTCTGCTCTGAGTTCAGCCTTTTCAGTTTTCACTTCTAATAACTTACTCCTGTCTTGCAGTGTCTTTTGAGAGAAACACCCTGCACTGCTGTTTGCAGATTTTTAAGTGTTGGGCTGAGCTACTCTTCTGCCTGTGTAATTGCCTGCTTCTAATTGTTTTCACCTGCTAGCTCCAGCAGTATTCCCTGCTAGCTTCCTACTAATTATGTTGCTTCCTTTTTCCTTTCTGTTTCCTCAGAAGGGTGCAGCGTGTATACCAGCAGAAACATGCTCACAGTGGCTTACACGCACGCACACATGCTTACACGGTTCAGAATCTGCTTATTCAGGTTAAAACGTGCTCACACCTGCACAAACAGTGTTAAACAGCTACCAACAGGCTCCCACATGCTCAGTCTGCCTTACACGTGCACACTGTCTTACTTGCGCTTCATGGCATGCGCACACGTGCGCATGCACGCCCAGCAAGAAACTTTGGTGTAGGCAACAGTATACACCTTCCATTTCTTGACTTTCTCATGCTTATCTAGTGGCACACCTCTTTCCATGATATCTGTCTGACATCTGTCATGTAACTCTGACCTCCAATGAACTGCATTTCTACCATTCCCCCCTGTGATGTCACCTATGTCCTACTCTGTTCCTCCCCCTTCTGTAACTCTTACACTACTCAGACTGTGCTCATTTGCTATGTGACAGTGGAATTCAGTATCCTAACACTCATTTGCATCAGATTGCCTACTAATGCTTAGTTACATCTCTTAGACTCAGCTTCCCCCCTTAGCAACCACTACACGGTGGCCATGTTGGTTTTGGTCTGCTGGTCCCTGCATTGCAATTCCATGTATTGCATAAAACCCACATTTGTGGGTTTATAACCTTCGTTTTTATGTTTTATACAGCGCAGCCCATTTGCACGGGGCCGCGCTGGGTTTAAACATCAGCGATCGCTGAAAAAAAAAAATTATATTTTTAATATATTTGCATCAGGTTACCCTGCCAATGGCCACATATTTGGCCATTGGCATGCTGCCTGACACATATGCACCCTTTATTTGGAGCTGACATGGCTCCATTGCGTTTTTTGAAGAAACGTACTCAGTTGTCAACTGAGTACATTTCTGCAGCTAAAATGGCTTTTACACGGGCTGCTCTGGGCTTCCTGTATCGCTAACCATCCTCATTTGCATGCTATTCGGCTGCAAGTGAGGTGATTAGCTTATCCACACCCACTCCGTGTAAGAGACGTTTTAGCTTGTCTCTTACATGGACTTTGGGCTGTTCCTGGATCGCGAAGGCTGCATGGAGTCTTACACTACTCTTAGACTCCGTGCAAGCCTTCGTGAATCCTGCCTTTGGTCTTAACAAAGAATGTAATTGGATATATGCAATTTAGCAATTATTTGTTAATTACTTAATTGGGTAATATTGAGTATTTAAATGGTTTTGTGCTAAATGTTTATTACTCTTGGAAGACTTTTGGTCGAGGCGCTAAGTATTTTGATAAATTATTTGTTCTTAGTTCGTGGTAAGCTGTTGTTTGACAGCTTTTTATTTTTGTAGTTTTTGTGATAATTAGTTGCTTGTCTAGTGCTAGGACCCATCAGATCACACATGCCCTCAAGTCCTCGAACAAGTATCATTGTCCATGCTGGTGTCAATGACCTGAGGTGTACCTCCCTGGACAATATGAAGAGAAACATTATAGAGCACTTAAGCTATGCATCCTAGGCATGTATAATCCTAGCATTGAGCAGCATTCTACCTTCCCCAAGGAGGATGACATAATATGAGCAAAAAGATAACTTACTTCAAAAATTGGCTTTATTTTTGTGTCATTCAAAGGTGGTCCAATATTTGTCAACATGGGAGGACATGACTGACAGACCATGCTACAGCTCTAAGGATGGCCTTCATCTGTCCCCTCTAGGGTTTCAGTTACTGGCATAAAAGTTGTCCACCCTCATAATTCCATTGTCAGGCAATGCCAACCTGATAAATCTACCAACAAAACAAAACAGGCAATGGAACATATGGAAAGTGTTACTGATCAATGTTAGGAGCACAAGAAACTCTTTTCCCTGCAAACCCTTCTCACCCTAGAGGACATTGCTATCTGTGCAGTGGCTGACACAGTTTTAATAATGGAGAGCACTCTGGCTGTGCAGGATTACAATGTCTTCCACACATTTAGACCAACTACTTCACCTCAGGGAAAAAAAAGGTGAAGGTGCACTAGAACTTCTTCATGTCCAAATGACTATCAGAATGGTCTTGTACCACATATAAGATAGCTATAGAGCTTCCTCTATGACAAAAGAAAGTCACAACACCTATCCATAGGAAATAAAATCACTCAGTATTGAACCCAATCTTTTTCTTCTGTGATCTAAACTCTCCAACTATAGACTTGGAAATATATATTGTCACTAGTGCACAAGCACATAGATTCATAGACTTTGTCAGAACAAACACCCTGGAACAATTAATCAATGTACCCACTAAGGGGAATAACATAGTGGATCTTGTCCTTTTTAATATGGAAGTATCTCACACATATTCATCACTTTTTTAGGTCTGTCTATAAAGAAGCTTTCTTTGAAATAAAATTGAAATCAGAGATTCCTTCCACCAAAAGTATCTCTAGAAATTTCTTTAAGACAAGCTACATACTCCTACGTGATACACTGGCAAACTTCAAATCCTCACCAAACCCATTTTACTGTACAGAATACCCAGAAACATACTCCACAACATTATGCCAGCATTGTACCTCATAGTAACAGGCACAGGACAAATCCCAGAAACAAGCCCACATGGTGGAACCATAATATCAACAAGCTTTACAATTAAAGGAAAAGCATTTTGATCAAAAGTAAGAAGAGTAATTCACAGAATGTTAAAGCCCTTGTCACAGAAATAAACAAACAACTCAGGAGCTTAATAGAAACCAGCAAAGCCATGTTTGATGCTAAAATATCTATGCAAGCCAAAGACTATCACAAGGCCTTTTTTTAGCTATGTTCGTAACCTCAAAAGCACAATGTATCAGTGTGCTGAGCTGATTATAGATGATGTTAATGACATTGATGCTGAAGATATAGCAAACCTACTGATTGATCAATTTGGCTCTGACTTTAACCATCTCTCCACTAGGCTGTTCCTCAAGATATGCCTGAAAATGGCTCACCTCTAGCTATCACACAAGACCATGTCCTAAAAGTGCAATCAAAAGCAAAAAAACACTGCATCGATGTGTCCTGATAATATCCCTGGAAACATCATAAATAGCATGATTTAGCCACATCCCTAACAATACTATTTGGTCTCGCCATCCATGCAAGTTTTGTACCAAGCAAATGGAGAACAGCAACAGTCATTCCCCTGCATAAGGGGGACCTTCCACAGACCCAGGCAGTTACAGACCCGTAAGTCTGACCACCCACATATGTAAAGCCATGGAAAGACTTATCATGGAACTAATCAATCAAGACAGAGGAAACCTCCAAACACTGGACCTGTCTCAGTTTGGATTCATCATGGGCAGGTCATGCTTATTCAACCAGGTGGACTTTTTTGAAAAGGTCACCAAAGCAACCAAACAAGGCAAAATAGTACATATTGCATACCTTTGGCCAAAGCTTTTGGCACAATTCCCCACTCAGGCATAATACAAAAGCCATTTATACTTATGTCTCTTTTCTGCAGAATTATTGGACATTCAGAAGCCATGTAAATGAAACAGTTGTTTGTCCTTAAGGGGTCAGTTGCATATTCACCATGAGTCTCTACTACAGGAGGTTTGAAGTATTACATAGTAAAGACTAGCTTGGCTAAGTCTTTCTTGTAGTTTTTAATGACTTTTTTACCCTTTGGTCCAAATATTATTAAGCAGTTTTGTTGGAACATAATGTTTATGAACATCTGACTTGATTTTAAACTTATTTTTCTAAGGTGTAGCCAAACAATCCATTTATGCAGTATCGAAAAGATCAGCAAAAGACTGAAAGATGGCATGCCAACAACTACTGGGGCTTGGCTTTATTGGTCTGAATGTACTCACAAATACTTGAAAAGTAAAAAGTCTCGGGCATTTAGAAGACATGTAGCTAAAATGCTGGTATGTTCTTACAGGGTCACTTGCCTATATCTCTTGGGCCTCCACTACAGGACGTTGGAAGTATGACAAAGTGGAGACTCTAGGTTTGCTAGGACTTTCTTGCAGTTTTTTGCTGAATAATTTATTTGCATGACTTTTTTTTTACCTTCTGTTTTGAATATACTGCAGAATTCTGTAATTTGAATTGTGTCCTGCTATGTCTAGGGACACTAGTAGTAATAGGTTCATAAGTTCATAGGTTCATAGGTAAGTACTAGGCTATCTGCCCAAGGCCATTTATAAGCCTAGCCAGAATGTGTTGGCTTTCGCCACCCCCTTAGATTTATGTGATCTACCATGGCCTGTTCCCTTATAATTGGCTACTTCTAGGACCCAGAGTGGTATGTTGCTAAGTAACTTGATACTTTTGGAAAAATGGGAGTACTATACATTTCTTATTGTGACAGAAGACCTGTGATCATTTGATATTCTACTTATAATTGTGAGATGTTACTGGACAACCATTTAAAATGTTGGTATTCAGACTGCCAGGTCCCAAAATGTGGAGAATGAAAAAACAAAGAATCCAGAATTACATATACTAAGTCCAAAATTGCCATTTCCCAGAATATTCCCATTTCTCTGAGGTATGTTGGTCTTGGAGTTGGTATATTTAAGTCTGAGTGGTGCAGAGGGGCTTAAGCCCCTGCAAAAAAAAAGAGACGAGAGATACCCACTGCTCCTGTATTTTCAGTCATTGTTTCTTGATTTCAGGCCTTAGCAGTTTGAGTCTTGACAAACATAGGGAGCCATATTACAGCAGTTTCTAGGGTTTTTTTATTTTTTACCATGTGCAGTATCACATTCACCTGGATCTCAGCACTTATAAATGTCATGCACCTGACTTCTAAGTTCTGCAGAATTGGATATATGTTTTTTACTGTGTCCATCTTCATTGAAATTAATTTTACAGCATTCAATCAAAGTTTATTTTACTGCTCGGTGCAATTGAAGGACAAATTATAGCTCTTTTGAGTGTAGCAGTTTAAGTGAATGGGTATGTTCTATTTACTTACACTGCTATCTTGTGGCAATGTGTGTATTTACTCTGAGATCAGCAGACAGTGGAGTTAGCAAATTCACACTTTTTCTTATTGATATTGGATCTCAGAATGTACATATGTAAAGCTACTGAAGTATGGGGATGCACGAGGCTTGTTCCCCAGCAAAAACATTATTTTGAGTATTTTATTTTGCCCTAAGATTATTCATTAGGTTCATGTTTTTTTTCCTTCAGTGTGTTGAATCTAGACTGACCTTGATATTAAAGATTCAGTATGAACCCACAGATTGCTAGGACTTACCTTTCTCAGAATAAACTTTTTCAAGGTTTAAGTCTGAGAAAGGGAAAATGTCTCAATGCTATCCATGTACTGTGGAATTATGCATTCCACCCTTGGATTTTGTCCAAAAATAAAGCAAATCTGGAAAGTCCCTCACCAGCACAATGCCATCTACACATATGCATATAGCTGTGACATACTTTATTTATTCAGCATAGAGGAACAAGATCATGTTCTGCCATTTTATAAACTTATTCCTCAAGATGCACACAGATAACTCATTTTTACCAGAAATGATTTATTTTGTCATTTAGTTTTTAGGGAGAAATTTGCCATTGCCACTTTAATTACAGAATAAAGGAAGTCTTGCATACCATTTTAAAACTTAACCAATTTTTCACACAGTCTTATTTTCCTTGCTATTTCACAGAAAGTGCCGGAATGTATATATATTCTGTCAGTACAGATTCTTCATGTTTTTAAAGATTGCATTAATAACTTTTAATGCAAATGACATTTTTGAGCTATGTCCAAACTCATGGAATTTACAAAATGTTTATCTTAGTGACCAACTGTAATGCCTGTAGAAGTCAAAATGTTCTCTTCTTCTTCTTCATTTATTTAAAATCTGTCTTACCTAAACTGAAGTTACTCTGGTCCTTCTGATGTAAAGATGTATTTGATCCTATGTCAGCAACAAATTACCTTTCTGCTCCTTTCAAAAATCCATCAGCATTTTGGTGGTCAGCTTGCCTTATCCTTCAGAAAAGATGGGTAGGTAAACACCTCAGCAATCAGCTTTGGCACTAAAATTAATTGCAGTTGCAGATGTACTTGGCAGATAAGAATGGTAGACTTTGTAAGCTTTCCATGATTTTATCATCTTGCTTCCATACTTTCATACTTCTAAAATTCTTTTCTGGATTACTCCAAGAACCTTATATGTATAGGTGAGTAATATAAACAATGTAAAGAATGAGGGGGACAAAACTGGACCACCGATGCTCTTTTACATTTTCTGTGTTGTTTTACATAAAAATAAAAGGAATTGTCAGCATACATATGTGCAGTGCAGTAGTAGACAGGCTTGACCAAAAGGATGTACATGCAAAATACTGCAAAAAGCAGCCATAACTGTGCAAAAGACTCAGGAGACACATTCTAATGAATGAACTTATAATATCACAAATCATCATGATACATTTGTCTGGGAACAGCAGCTGGCTAGGTACAATTTGTCTTTTCCTAAAAAAAATTCAGAAGAAAGAGGTTAAACTAAGAGGGGAAAACTAAGTTTATCCATAAATCTAATGCCACCATTAGAAATGGAGTTCCAGAGTGTTGGTCCACATACTGAAACAGCTTTGATAGAATAGATAAGGGAATGATATGGTATTACGGATTACCAGCCAAAGTGTGTCCTGATCTCAGCAGTTAAGCTACCCGAGTGTACAGTACTGAACAAGTTTTCTTACTTTGTAAATTATTGTGCAAAGCAGAAGCATTATTCTATCAGAGCTTGGTAACCACCTAGCCTCACATATAGGCAATTAATTCTAAATATATATATATATATATATATATATATATATATATATATATATATATTTATATATATAGTTTACCTTCAAAATGTTGAATGCCGTAATGTCTAATGTTCATTTGGTTAAAAAAAAATAACATCTAAACCTTGAATGATCAAAATGTCTAAAATCATTTAATTGAAAAAGCAATGAGATTAACTCTACTAATTTACAGGGGGGGCTATACCCCCTGCACCCCCCTATTTAAATATACCAACTCCGATATCGCACTACAATGCAGACATGGGCAAATTCAATAATTTTGACATTGTGAGTTTAGACTAATTTTATTTCAGCATTCTGATCATTCAATGTAGTGCATTCAACCAATTCATTTTCAACCATTTAGCATTCAACATTTTGTAGGTAAATATATATATATATATATATATATATATATATATATATATATATATATATATACACACACACATATATATATATATATATATATATATATATATATATATATATATATATATATATACACATACATACATACACACATACTTATATAAATTATATTTATAAAGTCTGCAGTTTTTACAGATTACAAGTAGAGCTGTCATCAATGATGGGGACAGCATGCTCCAGGTTATAGAGGACACATTCCTCTGTAGTGTATTTTGACTTTGCTGGTCTAAATAAGTTATTCATAATACGGCATGCATGAAATAATGCCATACTAGAAGTGTGAGACCAGTTACTCTGAAAATTGATACTTTGAAAATTAAACAGCAACCTAGCATGAATAACAGTGAATGTCAAAACCCACTGTTAAACTTATTAAAACATTTTTGTTTGGTGGCTTAACCTCCACCCCATACCCAGGTATGGTCTCTTCTCCCAACATTTTGCTACTCATATTTGCAATCTGTGGGACTGAGACATCTTGAAATAGAGAGGATACTCTGACATTCCACAATCTCAAATTAAGTAACTAACTACCACCTTAGTCTCTTCACCTTTTTAGAGATTATAATCTCAACCTCTCGGCTTCTCAATGCAACCATGTTTTTAAACTAATCTCCTTCTCATATGAATGTTAAATAAGTAACATGTATTGCCTGCTGTCTTCTTTCATACTTATGTTAATACTATTTTCTCTGAATGTAAATGTATTGTTGTCCTGTCATTATGTTGGAGCTTTTCTCCCCGGGCCTCTACTGAAAAAGGACATGTATCCAGCTAGACTAGCCCGTTCAAGAAATGTAAAATAAATAAATAAATAAAATAAATAAGTATGTATTACTTCTGTTCATTTTTAAATTGTTCTGAGGCTCACAGTGACGGACGTTGAGCTTTTAGTTATTTCACTTTGCTAACCAGCTATAGTTATGGCTGCTCTGAGGAAACTTTTCATCCATGTCCCAAGCCTAGAAGGAAGACACAATAATAAGGCAGACACAATAATCTAATATAACATATAATATAACATCAAGAAAAGTGCAAGAACTACATTCATTTCTTAGCTTATTAATACTGATGCAGGTATGTTGATGTTGGTACAATAAATTGTGGTTTTCGCATGCAAATACTTAGTTCAAATATTTATAAATGAAAGTATTGTGATTAAGTATACATTTGCAGTGAAGTAGTTACATAATCCATGTGAGGCATTCTAGTGTTTTTTTTTTTCAGCTTTATTGCAAATGACATTTTGCTCGTGGTGGTGGTGCTGCGGTAGCATTGTCACCTCACAGTAAGACGCTGTCCGGTTCGATTCTCAGCTAGACCGTCTTCTGCGTGGAGACATGCATGAATGGGCATACCTTCATTGAAGGTTGTGCATCAGGGCTGGTAACTCAGCACATAAAAATCAACTACCAATCATTAGTGTACCGGAGTTCTGCTGTGGTGGCCCCTAACCGGGAAAAGCTGAAAGACTCAACAACATTGCAAATGACATTTTGTTGGTACATACAGCATACGTTTCATTGCACATAGGCATTGGTGTGAAGCAGAAACACGTCTTAAGCACACAGCTTTTACATTATTCCTGAATCTAGCATTAAACCTTGTAAAGAAATCAGCTGCAGTGCTTAGATTTTGTTTTTATGTATTCTTCAGGTAATATTCCTAACGGACAATAATAGCTTTTGCTGATGGTATATATCACATTAACTTTAGATGCTGCATTTCAGATATGCCACTCATTGTCTTTCTTAGCTGTGGAAATTGTCTGACATCTAAGGAGACTTGTGCATTACACTTCTAAATTGGAAAAAAGATTCTGGTAACATGTTTAGCTTTATATTTCAACATTTCATCTACAAATTTGTGCCTGCTTCCCCTGAAGGATAAATTGTATATATTACATTAAAGAAGAAAAAAAAAATTGTAAGCTGGTAAAATGCAGTAGGGAATGGATGGCAAACTAACAACAAGTTTATCATTACTAGGCATCTCATCCAAAGGAGGACACACTCAGGACTGCAGCACCCCACCCCTCCTTTAAGTACAACACAGAATCTGCAATCCATTTACATACCTTGGGTGCACAACCCACATCCATCTGCAACAAAAGCAAGTATTTTACCTGCTTTGTCGTTGATGCTGCTTACAAATTCTATAGCTCAAACTGTGATGACCATTTTCGAAACAAAACAGTTGCACGATGGAAACCGACTTAGCATGAGCAGTAGTAAACTTCTCTTTCCTTGATGTTCACAATTCCTTGAAATTACACTGAAGCTCACAATTACTTGATAATGCACTGTAACTCATATTTGTGAGTAGTCTGGTGGCTGGTGTAGATTTCAGACTCTTGCCTCCTGTAACCAAAGTACAGGGTTTGAGCCTGAGCAAATTTACTAAGCTGGCATCACACACACGCACACACACACACACACACACACACACACACACACACACACACACACACACACACACACACACACACACACACACACACACATTCATCCATTATTTATTTAATGGAGAAAAGAATCAGACAAAAGGTATGTTTAAATTCCATGTGCAGACATGGAAAAGAAGAAGCAGGCATCAGCAGGTGCATGCATTGACACATGCAGGGATGCACTGATGCACAGTGTTCTTACAGAAGAATTACCTTAAACAAGACATCCAATTTTTTAATAAAAAGTAAATGTTGTGGCAGCCCACCTAGCCAACAGGCCCCTTAAAGCCAGTGGACCCTAGGTGACTGCTTAGGCACCTAGTGCTGTATCCAGCAAATTATTTCTGATTAACTATATACTGCAGAAATAGCTGTTTATTCAATTTCTGTAATGCCACAAATTATACATGCAGTTTAAGAACAACAAAGTTGTCATTTAGTTCAAATGAAGGCGTTAATGGAGGCTTCAATCTGAGTATGCAACCACTAAAGACAAATTTAATAATATGGAAAAGGGGTGCAAATATTGAACTTTGCAGTATGGACCTCCTCAAAAATGATTATCGGTATAGATTTGCAATTGTAGGACTGCATATATATCTGCTAACCTAACCAGATCCAAACATAGTGAAAGTTTTAAAACATAAGGAAAACAAGTCTAAGATTGCTTCATAGCTTCGACTAGCACAAGCATATCGATATCAAGCAGGAATTGAAATCAAACCAGAAACAGACAAAAATTTGACAGCAACTGAATGTGCCAAAAAAACAAAAGAAAGAATATAAGGCGAAGGATCAGATGAGAAGGCACGAAATCATGGAAAAGGGATAAATAGGATTCAGGAAGCCTCCGTGTAAGAGTTATAACTCTTACACGGAGGCTGCAGTTAAACGGTGTGATGTCAGCATGTCATGCATATGCATGAGGTGCATGAGGTCCGTGTAAGACAGCAGGGGGCATGTCTGTAGGCCAAGCCCTGCAAGCGGACACGCCCCCGGAAGTCTGTAATGGCAGAAAGTAAACAGCTACGAGAGAGGCCATGGAAATGTGAATAAACACACTACACAACACATGCCCCCACAGACCAGCAATGTAAAAAGTGAACAGATGTTATAAAATGAAAATGAAAACTGTTTTATTTTTTTTAAAACCCCGTAAATGTTTGCTACTGCGTGCGCTCATGTGCGCGGGTGTGCTACTAGCGCAACTTCAGTTAGCAATCAGTGGGAAAGGATATAAGAACTAAATATGCAAAGTAAGCCAAGAAGTAATAGCATAGCGGTATAGTTGTTGGCTTAAGAGCAGGCAGGTAAGGTTCGAGCCCACACCACAACCTTTATTTTTTTTTTGTAAATAAGCAGTAAAAAGGCCCCTGACAGTATTGTGCAAATGTAAAAGTATTTCCTTTTGTAAAATGGAATGAAATGGAGCATATATGTCCAAGTAATACAAGAATAAAAATATTTAGAAATGTACTGATAGCTAAACTGCAGTGAGACAGAGTGCCCGTAGCTGAGTAGTGTTTCACAGGCTGCAAATTGCTTGCCTGTAGCTAAGGTCTGGTTTAACAAGCTCAAACTGTGTGCAACTAGCTGTGCTTAGCTTAACATGCGTGTTACTAGCCAATTAAATTTTAACCCAGCGCACACCGTTTGCGCGGAGGTGCGGGCCGCGCCCACAAGCTAACCGCCGGTGCGCATGCGTTAGCTCCGCGCAAACGAGTGCAGACCTGGTTTTAAGTGCTTAAAAGTGCCTTTGGCATGTTTGATTGACAGGTCCTGAACTCATTACTAGACTGCCATAAAAATTAAAAATCAATGGTCAGATTCGAACCCAGGATACCATGCACTAGAGTCAAGGTACTAAACCATGACATCAGTACTTAGAAATGCAGAAATAGCATATATATAGGATGCCATCCAAAATGGAGCATGAGAAAGCAGTTTCTGTGAAGTAGATACAATTCCAAAACGGCCAATCAGAGCAATGTGTGGGAAAATCGGCATATATAAGCCCCATAGGCGGGAATACACAGCATAAACGATTGTAGAATACACCTGCAGGCAGAATGAGTGGAGTAGGTGAGGGACGTTGCTTTCGAGCACAGCGGTGGGGCGTTGAGGAGTCCAGATACATGGTCTGGCTCCTAGTTCACCATCATGAGGCCCAACTCATGTAGGGCCAGGTCTCATGGGGAGCGTACAGGGCGGAGGCATGGGACCAGTTGGCTCATGATCTCACTAGTGCTACTGGGATTCCACATACTGGTGAGCAGGTCCGTCACCACCATGCGGACCTAAAGCGATGTAAACAAGACCAGTTGACCCAATGGATCCAGGAGGCCCGGGATATGCCCAACGCCCCACTACTGAATAAGTTACATTTTACTTATGTATGTAAGGAATTCAACTAGCTGATACCATGGAGATGTGTAGTCCAATATTACTGGTTTTGTATTACAGCTGCAGGTGTCCGCTCTATGAATCGACGGGCATATGACCGCAGGCTGGCGCGGCTGCGCCACCATGCAGGTTAGTAACCCCACCTAGTACTTGTAAATAAATATTATAGTGTAGCATGTAGCAGAACACTGCAGTGTATTGATTAAAAGTAATATAATGTGCAAGCAACAAGTGAAAGTCTGCAGGTATGGCTGCAACAAGTTCATCAGTATGCAAGTGTAACTGGAAATATAATTGATAGAAATAAATAGTGCTGTAATACAGATGTCCCACCATTAATTAAATGTAGTATAACCTGCAGTAGTCTCAAGAGTACAGCTTCAGAATCTGAGGTAATCACATGTGAGATATATCCCTGTTGAAATGCTGAATCATGACAGAAGTGAGGCTGCTGGAAAGTGTTGGAATCACCACAGGTCTAATATGTGAACAAAGCCTAGAAGTACCAACCTGAACTGTGAACTTGCAGGATGTGTGAGAGTGACAGAAAGGGTCATGTATCAATGAATAAAGTAGTAATAACTCCTGAATATATAGGCTTCAGTGTGGTTCTACAGAACTAAATGCATGTGGGAATTAAAACTTAACATCCCAAACTGATTTCAGTGTGTCTGAATCTTGAATGTTCAGGCCAAAATCTGTATATGGTGATGACAGTCAACAATTTGCAGATAGAATGAATGATTGTCTGACATACTAAACATCCATAGTTGTCCCCTGCTCTGTCATCAAAGTGTAGCAGGATGATGTATCTGATCAAATTCAAAATAACTAGGATAGTGATGTATCTGTAACAGGTCTAGCATGACAGTCAATTAAAAATCATTTTGAAACTATCACCCACAAGTTAATTGTGTTTCTATTACAAATGTATATCAATGTATAATTTATGAATGTGTCATCATTTTCTTTCTCCACCCCACCCTATAATTGCAAATTAAAACACTCACTAAATATTGGTATGTGAACATTTCATTAACCATGGACATTTGTCCTGTTTCAAAAATATATGCATGTCTGTTGTTGCATGTGCCCTGTTCATACCTGCAAACCTCATGGCCTGTTGCCATTAATCAACCCTGCATGTTGTTTGATTGTGTATTTCCGTTCAAATAATGCATGTGATATTGATATGCCCGTTGTTCAATGGTGTTAATATCTGGGTGTTTGTTTAATGGGAATACCAATGCATGCTGTTACAACTAATTTGAATGGAATAATATGCCACTAACCCAAACTAACATAACATACTCACAAACCTAGAACGCTTGGGAAGGCAGGTCCCAGCGGACCCACCTCTCCCACCTCAGCTGGCGACTGCACCTGGCACTAGTGCCCAGGCTGGACCCTCCTCCGGTGGCCCTGTGCCACCTTTGGGTGGAAGTGCTGCAGGGGATGGGGCCCCTCCCCCCTCTGCAAGCGTGGCCGGAGGAGCTCGTCCACTCACCCTCCAAGGTGTCCGGTCTGTGGTGCGAAGGGAGATCCAAGACTCTGTTCTTGGGCCCCTACGCCAGCTTGAGGCCCGGGTGGCACAGCTTACGGGCATGCCTGTTGTCCCGCCTGTACAGCCCTCAGCACAGCCCCGTCCTGGGCTGTGAAGGAACAGTGGCAACTGCCTATGGGTGGGGATATCAGTTCCACTGTTGCCATCTGTGGGCTCATGTGCCCTGGATATCCCAACCTCCGTCCCCATCAATTGTGTAACCCCCCACATGTGTCATACACCTCCCCTTTATGCGTCTTGTCTGTCTTGTCTGTTAACCTACCCGACCTACCTCCCTAGCTATACCGACCACCTCACCTGATATACCACGCTCACCTGATAAAAAAAAAAAGGGCACTCTGTACCCACAAAAAAATTACGCCCCATACATAGCTGTCCATGTTGCACACATGTCCACTGGACATCGAAACTGTTAATTACAATTGGCTGTGCAACAGGTATTAATGTTGTCCGGACACCTTTCTCAGGGGTGGAAGGTTCCAAATGTCACACCAAATTGCATACAAATGCACAGCTGTTGCTGAGAAAGACATGGGCAGCTATGGGCCTCACCTACATCCTTCCTGCAAATTCCAAGCTTGTTTCCCTACTGTTTTACCCTCTTTGTGACCCCTTTTTCACCACTTTCCTGTCACCCCTTTTTCTTTTCTTTCAAAGAAAATAGCGCAGGTGTGCGTTTGTGTGCATGGAGCTCACCGCCAGTGCGTATGTGTGAGCTCTGCAAACGCGCAGACCTGGTTATAAGTGCTTAAAAGTGCTTTTGGCATTTTTGATTGACAGGTCCTGTACTCATTTCAAAAGAAAAATAAATTCCCACTGTCAGTCTCGAACCCAGGACCTCTGTAACACTAGTCTGTATGACCTACCACTAAGCCATGACTCTCATACAAGAATATAGTGCTAAAATAAATATAACATGTAATAGTAGGAATCAATATAAAGGCAATATAGGATGTGTACTACCCAAAGCATGTCAGGTAGATGTTTAATGCCCAAATTACTGGATTCCCATACTAGTTTAGTGTTAACAGAAACAGCCCTGCTAATTGTTAGCTTGTACATAATAATGTAAGGTAATGTACATATATGAAAGTATGTATATGTACACATATATATATATATATATATATATATATATATATATATATATATATATATATATATATATATATTAATACATATGAAATATAGTGGTAGGTGTCAGTATCCATACACACTCACTACAGGAAACAGTGAAGATAAATGCAGCAACCAGAATCTGCAACACAGCCTGACTCCTGTGAGACCTACTAACCCCTTTAACTGCTTAAAGGTGCCTCCAGCACTTTGATTGATAGGCCCTGTACTCAATTTGAAAGCAAAATAAAAGCATACTAGTAGGCCCTACCACAAGACCATTGTAACACTAGTCTGTATGACCTACCAGTAAGCCATGACTCTCATACAGGAATATAGTGCTAAAATAAGTAGAACATGTAATAGTAGGAATGAAGATAAAGGCAATATAGGATGTGTACTACCCAAAGCATGTCAGGCAGACTTTTACTGTCCCAATTACTGGATTCCCATACTAGTTTAGTGTTAACAGAAACAGCCCTGCTAATTGTTAGCTTGTACCCAATAATGTCAGCTAATGTACATATATGAAAGTATGTATATGTACACACACACACACACATATATATATATATATATATATATATATATATATATATATATATATCAATACATATGAAATATAGTTGTAGGTGTCAGTATGCATACACACTCACTACAGGGAACAGGTGAGAGAAATGCAGCAACCTGAATTTACAACACAGCATGAAGCATGAGAGACGTACTAACCTTCACACTCACAGAACACTGTCAACAGCATACCAGCATGGTCCACGCCCTTACAATCTGAAAGGGCAACGCCTATCTCACATACCCTTTTATAGCACTGTCCTGAAATCACAGTGAGACATGCAATCAGTACACAACTGGCTGCATGCAATTAGCAAATGCTGCCTTACAATTGGTGCAGAGGCCATCACATGGACCTATGCAGATACCTACAAAAGCATCCAGTACTCACACTCCACACATGCAATACATTCATTGCACAAAACCGACAGAGAAAGAGAGAGAGAGAGACAGAGAGAGAAAAAAAAGAAATAAAGACAGCCAGCAACAAAACCAGCAGCAGCAAACAGCAAGTAGCACCACTGACACAGCAACAGCTGACACAAACACAGGTAATGCAAAGTAGCAGGTTAATACTGTGTTTACTGTGAAACCTCCAAATGTATCATAGTTCACTATCTATAGGTATGTCCATGAGATAGGTTGTGTGTACATAGTCCTGATATATGCCACCAGCTGGCAGTGGCTGCGGATGACAACAGGCCCACTCACGCACCTCAAGTGCCAGCACCAGCCCCAGCAATGCTGGGTCAGTGCTGTCATCAGGACGCCCCAGGAGACCACGTGCACATGGCTCTGGACAGTCCCAACAGGGAACTGTGTCCAGTCAACACCCCCCCGCTTCCGATGACAGTACCCAGTCTGGGTTAGTACTGGATATGGTCCGTAGCACCCCTGCCAGGCACAGGTACCGTGTCCGTGCCCACAGACACTGATCTGGATGACCTGACAGGTGCAGTCTGTGGCTGTCCACAAAACCCTGTACATGGCAGCCATTATGTGGGACTGTGTGCGTGCTTACACACATGCAGAAATTTAACACCTAGGGCAAACACATACACACACACACTGCACCAACACTGGTCCACCCTGTACTGCTGCCCCTCACAAACACACATACACACACATGTCAATTGGTGGTACCAGTGGCTGGCTTGGGCATACCTAACCCACACCCTGTGCATATGATGACACTGTGCCACCTCCTGCATACTACAACATCAGTGCAGGAAAAGGTAAACACGTTGCTGATGCACAGGGTGACTACATAGATGTGTATAAGTAGTAACATGTTGGTAACTGTTCACTGTTCCACTATGATTGTGTGTATATCCCAGCATTCCTGCTGCAGTAACTGTATGAATGTCCTGAATTGTTATCTGCACCCATACTACTTACCAAAGTGTACCAGCTGCACACCATCACATGCTACCATTGACTATGGGAATGTGCATCATGTGCTGTATTGTAGATTCAGCTATATGTATCTGTTCTGTCACACATGCATTTACACACACCCTGCTACCCCCACACATGCACATGCTCACCTGCCATTTCCATTATTTATTACCCTACATGAGTAGCTGTCAATACATGACAGGTACACATTTGAAAAGTGCACTATGTGGATTACTACCGATTTCCTCTTCTCTACCTGTACTCACAGGGTGCAGGCAACCTCATTAGTTTAAAAGT
The DNA here is from genome assembly GCF_019279795.1 of Protopterus annectens. Lineage (NCBI taxonomy): Eukaryota > Metazoa > Chordata > Ceratodontiformes > Protopteridae > Protopterus > Protopterus annectens. Next base: position 1,602,687,559 of record NC_056735.1, on the reverse strand, counting down.
GTAATGTGCATCAGGTACTGTGGTACCCTGATTGCCACATCAAACATGTTTTCCATACGGAAATGCACACACAGAAACATCCCACATCCACACACTTGCCACATTCAGGTTTCAAAACACTATCTAGGTATATTCTGGTACATGTGCATGTTACAGTAGCATGTAGCACTATACTGAGTACTGGCAGTTGTCTGTTGTCATGTTGTTTGTATAGGGTGCTGTCAACATCACTGTTTGTTAAGGGAAATGTGCACCCTGCAGTGCATAGCCCCATTTGGCAAAAGCCACATCCCACCCCCAGCATTGTGTACACACACTAACTCCACTCACACTAAAACACATACTTTCCATTTGCAAGATTCAAACCCCTACCTAACTGTGTTATGACACTAGAGACAGACACATTAGCAGAGTGTGCTATTTGCATTAGTGGGAGAAATCCTTTCTAATGCTGTACTTAGAGGGTGCTGACATCATCTGTGTTTAGGAAGAGGGATGTGCACCCTGTAGTGTGTTCTCCCAGTTGGCAAAAGGCACTTTTCCCTCACAGCATTATGCACACACACAAACCCCACTCATACTAACACATATACATTCCCTTTGCAGGATTCAAACCCCTACCTAACTATGTTATGACACTGGAGAAAGATGCATTAGCAGAGCACGCTATACAAATTACTGGAGAACTTTAATTCAGGTAATATAGTTATAGAGTGCTGACATCATCAGTGTTTCAAAAGGGGAATCTGCATCCTGTAGTGTACTGTCACAGTTGCTAATAGGGGCATTTCCCACACACACATCGATGTGTTTGAGGTTTGCATATGTGGGGGATCCAGTACTCCAGTGTGATTAGTATATGGTTCGATTGCAACAATGAGGGATATACTTCAAGTGGTGAGCATTTTGTACTCATGTTTGTGATGATCAGGTCTAGTATATTTCCCCTCTTGTGGGAATGTTGACTACCTGTTCCATAGCTAAAGAGTTTCTGAACTATGGGAACCCTAGAGCTTGGGTATTGTGGCTTGAGTAATGTTCACAGTCTATGTTTGGGTAGTTGACATCACCCAGTATGATGGTGTTTGCAGAGAAATCTATACTCTCCTGTGTCGTCATGAAGGCTGTGTGGGATTCCTGAGTTTGAGAGGGTGATGTAAGAGCTCCTCTGTGTCTCTTTCCATGTGGTCCAGGGAGGTACGTCTCAGGTTGTTCACACCAGCATGGACAATGACTGCCTCATACTTGTACTTGCTGTGGAGTGACCTGAGTGCTTGTGTTATGTGGCACATTCTATCACCCGACAGGTAGCTAAATGTGACCCTCACCTTGCTCAGTCTGGAGGGCGGGACGTCAGTGTGTCTGACTATGGCATCACCTATTATAGGTGTGTCACACATTGTGTTTGGCCTTATGGGCTGTGCCTGTTATGAACACTGACATTGTGAGGTCTGTGTTGCTTGAGATATGTGTTCATGTGGGATGCAGCATGTCTGGCCATGTCATTTCTGTCCATGGTCTGGTAAGTATCACCTTTGGTGACATAGGTATTCATATGTCAGCTGGTGAGCATTTGCAGTGTTACCTACTGATAGTGGTACAGCTTGTTTGTTGTACAATGGACTACATGCAGCCCTGCTTACAGTAGCTATGTTTGCATGCATGTTTCCTTGCAGTTACCCTGGAATACTGATCCGACCTGCCATGCAGAGTTACACAGCTTCTGTGGACTCCTAGTGACATCTGCATAGCTTACTATATGTATGTTCATGTCTCACTTGACAGAATGTCACTGTTTCTCCTGTGCACATGTACGTTGCCTGTGACACTTTGCATATGACTTACCTGGCATCTGTCCACGTGAGCAGTCATATATGCCACTGCAGGACTCTAAACCTGATGATGCACACACTCAAAACATTCCTCAGCATGGAGAACATCACTATCTGTGCAGTAACAGATACCGGATTCAGGGCTACCAACAGCACTCCAGCACTACCAAGTTATACCTCATACCATGCTTTTCAGGCCCAAAACTTGCACAAAACCACAAAAGGAGGGTATGTATTGATATTCATCCAAGACATCCACACCTCCAGGATGGTGGCAAAGCACCAGACATCAGAGACTATCCATATGCAGGTAACAATGGGTAAAACTGCCTTCCAGGTTATAGCCTGCTACAGACCACCCTCACAAACACAAGAACCGCACTTGGCCTTCCTGAAAACAGTTGGAAATATGTAGGTCTGTCCATACACCATTATATTGGGTGGGTTAAACTACCCAAACATAGACTGGGAGCATGACTGTAGCTCCAACACCCTAGCCCACAGATTACTGGAATTTATATACCAATATGCTATGGAACAACTTGTTACCACTCACACAAGAGGGGAAACATACTGAACCTGATCATCACCAACATGGGGACTCTATGCTCCAGACCAGAAGTGTATCCCTCACTGGTAAGATCAGACCATAAACTAATCTCACTGGATATTCACATCCCAAGGCCACACCCTGCACAGAAGAATACAGTCAACAACTCATGTCAAGCATGTTCACACTCCTCATAAATGATGTGGAAACCTTCAAAGCCCCCAGGCCTGTTGAAAATATGGACCAGACTGCAGATACCTGTATAAAGGCATTCTATGGACACATTCAGGAATGCATGGATCATGCAATCCCAAATGAAAGCAAGACCCAATCCTCCAAAGGCAGACGTCCTGTGTGCTGGACACCAGCCATAAACAAACTATACAATAGAAGGATGAAGCTACTACATGATACAACAAACTCCCAAAATGTGAAGGCATCACTGATGAGTATTAGAAGACAACTACAGGCACTCATAAGATTGTCTAAGGCCATCTTTGAGAGAAGATTCCACAAGACACTGAGGATAATCACAAGGCTTTCTGTAGTTATGTTAGGAACCTGGGTGGTAATACCCAGATATGCTCAGAGGTAGTCCAAGATGTCACACGAAATACCAAACACACAGACATTGCCAACATCCTAGTGGACAGGTTCACTGCTACCTTCTCCCCCCCTCCACACCAAAAGGGCAAATATTTCTCCCAGCAGAGTGCTGCCCCCCCTGACATCTCAGATGCTCAGGTAAGAGCTGCCCTCTCCAAAGCAATAAACACTGCATCAATGGGACCAGACAGTGTCCCAGGCTGTGTCCTACATGAACCCCAAGAAGAGCTACACCCAGACATAACACTACTGTTCAATCCCAGCCTTACTACATGATATGTGGCCAAAGAGTGGCGTACAGCAACAGTGGTCCCTCTACATTCAGGTGGTGCCTTAACGGATCCTGGACACTATTCACCCCATACGTCTGAATAGCTTGGTCTGCAAAGCTATGGCAAGGATCATCATGAACCTCATAAATATAGATATTGGGGACCTACAGACACATCATCATACACAGTTTGGCTTTGTTAATGGCAGATCCTGCCTCTCAAACCTGTTTGATTTCTTTGAAACAGTCACCAAGGCCACTGTCAAGGGGAAGGTGGTCTACACAGCCTACCTGGACCTTGCATAAGCCTTTGATACAATACCCCACTTGTGCATTCTAGGGAAGCTCACCAGTGTACATATTAACCCCTATGTCACTACAGATATTGCACAGTGGCTCAAGGGCAGAACACACATGGTTAGAATTGCTGGAGCCATGTCAGCCTCAAAACCAGTTACAAGTGGTGTCCCACAAGGCTCAGCCCTGGGATCTGTCTTGTTCAGTATATATTTATCAGAGGTACAGGCCAACATGGAAGTACTGTGGCTGAGCAAGTCGCAGATGACTGCAAACCGGACGCCATAATCAACTCTCCAGCTAACACACGCATCCTCCAAAAGGGCCTCTTGGAAACACACGACTTGTGCCACAGCCATGGCCTCAAGCTGAATGCCAAAAAGTGTATAGTCATCCCCTTTGTCAAAAACAAAGTGACCACAAAGTACCACATATGTGTTAATCCATTAAGTGCAGATGAAGGAATTATGGACCTTGGGGTACACAAGTTGATAGCATTCTCTCATTTGACAACAACATGGCCAAAGTGGTTAGGAAAACATTTTATATAGGCCACATCATCATGAAGGGATTCACATGTAGATCAGGGGAGGACATTGTGCCTCTTTACTCATCCCTCATCATGCCCATAATTGACTACAATGCCCCTGTCAGCATGCACCTTACCAGACACCTGCAGCAACTGGAAAGACCACAAAAGTACCTCGACAAGAGGATCAAAGGGCTCAAACAGATGCCACATACTGACTGGTTAAAGAAACAGCAGCTCTACTCAGTGGCATACTGCCTCTTCATAGGCAATCTGTGCCTGACATATAAAGCCATGTCAAACCCTGACTTAATGGCCATGCTGCACCTCAGAATATCCAGATCCCATCAGGCTACACGCTGGAAAGACTTGAACCTCAGGAGTGATATACATAGGACATGCTGGAGGGACACATTCATAACTCAGAGGCTCCCTTCACTCTGGAATATTATCCCAATAGAGGTTAGGCAGAGTCACTCAGTGACTATCTTCAAGAGGGATATTAATGACTGGATGTGACATTGTAGGTTTACCCTGGGTATCACTTATGTGTCACTGTTAGACAGAGGCACAGTATACTAACCTTGGAAAAGGGCATAGCAAGATAGATTTACAATGCATGGTGAAAGCCACACACATTCTGGCTAGGTGTATAAATGCCCTAGGGCAGATAGCCTAGTATGAACCTATGGACCTATGTATCTTGTTCACCATTGGCCCTATGTGCTGTTAATCACCAATGCAATCTCAATACTATGGTAGCATGTGCAAAGGTCAGTTGTCAGTCACCTCTATGGTACAGTTGTGGAATATGTGAGTCATGTAGTAATGTCACAGCTGCCACATGTACACAGTCAACCCTATACCCATGGATGTACAACACATGTATGAGATGGAAACACATGGCCAAACTGTGGACTAAGCACTCTGAACCCAGTACTGGCATAACCTGTCAGGTGGCATGAAATACTACAGTGACTGCAATACCAGTCTGATGTGGACCTACACTGACAGCAATACAAGCACGGAAACACACCGGGCCATTCATGGAGCCTAAGGATAGCATCCTGCCTGAGTGGCAGACACCTCTGCAGCTGGCACACAGGCATACGTTAGGCCTGAACACAGCACGCATAACACATAGCACACAAATCCTGTGTGCCAAACAAGCACAGTCTGTACAGCTATACAACACTACTGCTGCAGTTGTGTTAGGTACTTTTATTGTCCAGTACAGTGAGGTCATGCTCACCAGGCTGGACAAGGTGAAGGTCACAGTGATATGCTCATGGGGCACTATGGTCCACCACATAACACAAGCATACAGGTCAGTCAGATGCATGGACACATATGACTCAGTCATTGTCCATGCCACTACAGCTGATGTGTGATGTCCCTCACTGGGATACATGATAGGGAACATGGAAGGGCTCACTGAGCAAGTGACACAGGCTGGTAGAACCCTGACCTTGGTTGGCATCAGACCCTCACCAGGAATGCTGACATATTACTGAATGCTAATGAATTACTGTAGCTACAACACCCTAGCTGAACGGTTCTTAGCATGCGGTCACTGCATTGCTATGGAACAACTTCTTACCACTCCCACAACAGGTGAAAACATGCAGCACCTGTTCATCAACAACATGTAGACTATATGCCCCAGACCAGGTGTGTATCCCTCACTACTAGGTTGATAGCATCTACATCTCACACTGTATATACACATCCCACATGCAGCACCTGCACAGAAGACCACAGTCATAATGTTACCCTGTGCAAATACCATGTATTCACATGTGGCAGGCATCACACATGGTAACTATTGAAGGTCACAGGTACATATGTGTATTTGGCACACACATACATCATGTGTGCATTGCCATAACTGGTTTAATCGATGTCATGCATTATTGTGAGAAACAACCCGCACACATGGGCATTCTGTGTGAGCAAAACACACGTGACATGTCTGGAATCAAAAGCCATAACTAATTGTGATATCATTTAGAAAGGGGTATGTGCATCCTGTAGTGTGTTTTCCCAGTTGCCAAAAGGGATGTTTCTTTCATACACACTTACCCCCCTTCACACACACTTGGCAGTTGCTGGATTCAAACCCCTACCTAACTATGTTATGACACTAGAGATGGACACATTAGCAGAGCATGCTATTCGCATTACTGGGAGATTTCTTTTCCCCTGATATACTTATAGGGTGCTGACATCATCAGTGTTTAGAAAGGGGAATGGGCATCCTGTGGTGTGTTTTCACAGTTGCCAAAAGGGATGTTCCTTTCATACACACTTACCCCCCTTCACACACACTTGCCACTTGCTGGATTCAAACCCCTACCTAACTATGTTATGACACTAGAGACAGACACATTAGCAGAGCACACTATTCGGATTACTGGGAGATTCCTTTTCTCCTGATATACTTATAGGGTGCTGACATCATCAGTGTTTAGAAAGGGGAATGAGCATCCTGTGGTGTGTTTTCCCAGTTGCTAAGAGGAACATTTGGACTAAGTGTGTGAGCATGCCCAGTTCAGCCTTCCCATGGCATGTTGTGTGAAAGATGTCTCATTTATCAAAGTGTGTGAGCATGCCCAGTGTGAGCTTTCCATATGTTGAACTCTGCAGCCCATCACATTTGTGGATGAGTGTGACCTTCAACAAATATCTCCAGTTTATGGTTGTGTGTTCTGTGCCATGTTGTGTAGTTACTGTCCAACTGCTTTTGTGTGAACACAACAGGGATTATACTGTGCCTGCAGGTTTTGCATGGGATACTTTGCATACAATTGTCAACATCCGTTCATACTGACCTAACACTGTAGTACTGTATAGTGTAGTGGTTCAGTACTTTCACTGTGGTGGACAGTATCCTGGGCTTTAGTCCTATCACTGCTTTACATTTCCATAGTGTGCACAACAGCCTGGTTAGGGTCCAGTTGTGCACATCTGCACAAAGGCGGTGCCTCTACGGACCCTGGTAATTACTGCCCCATAAGCTTAACAAGTCTAGTCTGCAAAGCTATGGAGAGGATCATAATGGAGCTCATAAACAAAGATATAGGGGACATGCAGACATTGGACCCGTCCCAGTTTGGCTTGGTCAAGGGCAGATCATGCCTTTTGAACTTGGTCGACTTCTTCAAAACAGTCACTAAGGCCATTGATGAGGGAAAGGCAGTCCATACAGTCTACCTTGACCTTGCAAAGGCTTTCGACACAATACCCCACTCGGGTATTGTAGAAAAACCTACCAACTTAAATGTGAACCCATATGTCACAAGATGGGTTGCAAACTGGCTTAAGGACAGGACCCACAGGGTTAGAGTTGCTGGCGCTATGTCAGACTCCAAGCCGGTCACAAGTGGTGTCCCACAGGGCTTGGTCCTTGGCCCCCTATTGTTCGTCATCTACTTCTCAGAAGTACAGGCCAACATGGGAGGACTTTGGCTGACAAAGTTTGCAGATGACTGCAAACTGGGCGCCATAGTGGACAGTGCATCAGACACGGATATCCTTCAGAAGGGACTCACGGAAACTGATAGCTGGTGCCAGAGCCATGGCCTGAAGTTAAATGCCAAAACATGTATAGTCATACCCTTCGGGAAGAGCAAGGTAACCCCAAGCTACCATATAGGTGGCAATCCTCTAAGCACAGAGGAGGTTATCATGGACCTGGGGACCCAGGTTGACAGTGGCCTTTCTTCTGACACTCACGTTGCTAAAGTGGTTAGAAAGACCTTCTACATTGCCCACCTGATCATGAAGGGATTCACATCCAGATCTAGTGAGGTCATTGTTCCCCTGTACTCTTCACTTATCAGACCAATGATCGAGTACAATGCCCCATTTGGGATGTATCTCACCCGACATCTGCAGCAATTGGAGAGACCCCAAAAGTCCCCCACCAAAAGGATAAAGGGACTCCAACATCTGTCATATGCTGCCAGATTGAAGACACTCCAGCTCTATTCAGTCACATACCGTCTGCTCAGAGGTGACATGTGCCTGACATGCAAGGCCATGTCCAACCAGGAAGTAATGGACATGCTCCACCTCAAAATCTCCAAATCCACCAGAACCACTAGGGCAAGTGACTTAAACCTTAGCAGGGATATAAGTAGGACATGTTGGAGGGATAGATTTATCACTCAGAGACTCCCTATGCTGTGGAATACAATCCCAGTCCATGTGAGGCAGAGCACCTCGCTGGCTCTGTTCAAGAGGAATCTTGACCTGTGGATGGGAGATCATAGGTTTACCCTGGGGATCGTCTCTGTGTCACTGCTGGACAGAGGCACAACAAACTAATGGGCACAGTATTGTTTCCATATAAGGGGTGGCGTAAGCCACAAAACTCTGGGCTAGGCTTATAACTGCCTTAGGGCAGATAGCCTAGTATAAACCTATGAACCTATGAACCTATCTGACCATGTTGCATTATGTTCAGATATGAACTACTTACAACAGCCTCATCCAACATCAGTAGTGTATTCCACAACATAGGTGTACATTGGCAAACACTACCGATGTGCCCTAGGCCATTTCTAATGCTAGTCAGAGAGTGTGTTTGTCCTTCGACACATTGTAAGTGTAGTTTGCCATGACATATGTCTTGTTTAGTATACTGTGCCTCTGTCTACCTGTGACATAACATTGATACCCAGGGTAAACCTACCATCTCCCATCCACTCATTAAGATTCCTGTTGAGGAGAATCAACGAGTGACTCTATGGATAACCTGTACTGGTAGTTTACTCATGCGTGGGGTGGCTTCTGTGTTATGGATAATGCAGTACAGCTTGTCCTATGTATGTCAGTGCTGGGGTTCAGGTCCCTCATGTGCATAGCTCACTGCCATTCAGATTGTACAAGGTGCAGCATGTTCATTGATTCCAGCTTGGACATGGCTTTCTACATCAGGCACAGCTTGCGTCTGGGTGGCCAGCATGGCAGTGTGTGGAGTTGCACTCTGTTTAATCAGGCAACACATTACATGTGTTCAAGCTCTTTGATACTCCTGGTGAGGTACTGTTGTGGACTTTACAGTTGATGGAGGTGTCTGCTGAGGTACACCCCACAGGGGCTGTTGTGGTCATTTGTAACGCTGATGAAGGATAACTGCAGAACCACAATGACCTCCCCTTATCTAGATGTCATAACCTTCATGATTAGGTTGGTATATGGATTGTTTCTGTTAACACTACAGCCACATGTTTGTCCAATGCAGGATATCTATCACCTTGTGTACCCAGGTCTGTCATTACATGTTAAGTATGTAATGGGTTAACACCTATGTGGTAATTGTTGGTCACTTACTGTATATCCACAGAGGTTGACTATACAGTTTTCTCCATTTAACATGCTGACATGGCTATGGCACCGGTTGTCTGTTTCTATGTGGCCCTTTTGTGGGATGCTTGTGTCAGCTGGAGTGTCAGATATGTTAGGCGGTTTGTAGTCCTCTGCAAACATGTTCAGGCACAGTCCTTACATGTTGGCCTGTACCTATGGGGCATATATACCAGACGGGAAGGTCCCAGGACCAAGCTTTGTGGGATACCTGTTATATGTGGTTTGTAGTCTGACATGGCTGCAGCATGTCTGACCATGTCAGTTCTGTCGTTGGTCTGGTTTGCAACCCCTCTAGTGACATTGGGGTGTATATATAAGCTGGTGAGCATATCTATATTGAACACATAGGGTATTGTATGGAAGGCTTTGCAAGGTCCAGCTACACTGTGTGGACCACATTGCCCTCATCAGTGACCTCAATTACTGTTTCAACTGAGTCACACATGTTTAGGGCGGGGTCTGCACTTCATAAACCCACACTGGGTAGGGTCGGGTGTCAATAGATCCCCAATATCGTTATGTCTGCGGTACATGCTGATCCTTTCCATAGCTGTGCAGACCAAGCTTCTCAGGATTCTGTGGTGGTTGTTTTTAGTATCCATTCAGGCAACACCTTTCTTGAGAACAACCACTGTTGTTGTACACTGCTCTTTGGGTACATATCCTGTGGTAAGGCTGACATAATGTCAGGGAGGCAGCAGTCTGCTGGGAAAGATATTTTGCATTATGAGGGGGGGTTTGCACTGCACCTGTCAGGATGTATGTTGGCAATACGTGTGTGTGTTTGGTATGTTGTTTGTAATATTTGTGTGATCCAGAGCATATCCAGGAATTCACAACACACTTACTACCATCAGTTGCAGCAGCCTTGGGGTTATCCTTAGTGTCCTGTACAATTTGTATCATAATAGGTTCATAGGTTCATACTAGGCTATCCACCCTAGGGCATTTGTAAGCCTAGCCACAGTGTGTGTGGCTTTTGCCACCCCTTGCTATGTGAATATTATGGCCATTTATGATTTACTTAGCTGTGCCTCTGTCTGGACATGACACAGTAAAGACCCCAGTGTACATCTACAATTATCCATCCATTTTGCTAACTTCCTGTTGAAGAGTGTCAGTGAGGGGCTCTGCCTAACATGTAGTGGTATTCTGTTCCAGGGTGTGGAGAGACTCAGGGTTAGGTATCTGTCCCTCCAGCACATCCTATTTGATTATGTGTTAAGGTTGACATCTCTGACTCACACAGCTCCGATGGCTTTGAGTTTTCTGGGGTGGAGCATGTCCATTACTTCTGTGTTGGACATGGACTTGTACAACAGACATACAATGCCTCTGTGTAGGCAGTATGTGACTGCATTCAGCTGTGGTGTCTACAGCCAGGCAGCATATGAGATATATTTGAGACCCTTTCTGACTCTTGCTGAGGTACCTTTGAGGTCTTTCTAACTGCTGCAGGTGCCAGGTAATGTACATCCCAAATGAGGCATTGTATTACAATATGGTCTGATAGGGGAACAGTATAGGGGCACAATGACCTTTGTTGACGTAGATGTGAATCCTTTCATGATACAGTGTCCAATATAGACAGTCTTCCTAGACAAATTGGCGATGTGACTGTCACATAACAGGTGACTGTCCACTTGTGTCACTAGGTCCCTGATTACTCCTTCCACACATAATGGTTTACCACCTATGTGGTAATTTGTGTGTACCTTGTTTTGTATTTGGTGGTACATTCATACTGTCCACTGTCTTCAGGACAGTGGGGTGGGGTTCCTGTGTGTGAGAGTGTGGTCTGTAGCATGCTACAGACTGTACAGCAGTCTTGCCTACAGTTAGTTGCACATGGGTGGACTGCAATGACATAAGCATTGTCAGTTAACTGGACGTATGGGTGTCTGTGCTGAATATGGATACTCACCCTCCTTTTATGTTTTGTTACAGGTTTTGTGGCCATAACACATGATATGTGGTATTACCTGGTAGTGCTGGTGTGCTGTCATGAGGCTTGCAGCAGGTTTCTATCACTGGACAGACATCAATGTTCTCCATACTGGGTAGGGCCTCAGGAGCATGCATATTGAGGTTTACACATCTGGCATTGATCAGCATTACCCTTCTGTTTCTTTCCAGTTTTGTTTTCTATGGTGGTGGGTTGGTCTTTTCGGCCTTGCCTATGAAAGGATCTCTGTAGGTTGCAAAAGCCTTAGGCAATATCCAGACGCTCATGGGTAACAGGTGCAAGCCATCCCTGGAACAGCAGCATGTCTCACTATGGAGTCACCTATTACAACTGTATCAGGCATGTTGTTTCTCCTTCTGTCCTGTGACTGTTTGGCACACCAGCTTTGTGTACTATGTGTTACATGTGCTATGTCTGGAGGTTGTTTTATTGGGTGTCTGCTTTGGAGGCTTGTGTTGGTGTTGTGTGTTTGTAATTAGGGCCTCTGGGAATGTTTTTGTGTTTATGTGTTTGGTTTACAGTCGTTGTAGGTCTATGTGGGACTGGGTTTGTGGTGTATGTGGTTACCTTGTCCTCCTGACTAGTTTTGACAGTACTGATTTGGGGTGCTCAGGCTCGGTTTGGCTACCTGGTTGCATCTATCACATACATTTGTATTTATTGGGGTGAGTTGTTGTTGTGTGTGTACTTGGGACAGGTGTCACATTGCCACTGGATTCACAGATTCTACTTGTTTTGCCTGGCCTTAGTGGATTGTATGTGTGGACACATTTTATTGCCATACTAGTGATCACTGATTACTTCACCTTTTATGTTTGATCTATCATGTGGTAGCTTCCTCATTCTCTTCAATGGTTTAGTAATTGCTGGAGTCCAGCATGCCAGATGCCTGGGTGTATGGCATTGTGTCTTGTTGTTTGTGATTGCAGACTCCAAGCACTCTTGGCTGTGTTCATGGTATGCCTGTATAACATGTTCTGCAGTGTGTCCCATATTCTGGACCTGCACAGGGCTTTTCATGGATTCCACATTGGTTTGTAGGGGTGCAAGCTATGCATTATACATGTGTTTCACTGTGGTAATCTGGCCAGGGACTGGGGTCGGGATGTGTAACTACAGTGTGATTACTCTATGGTCTGGTCTTACCAGTGAGGGATACACTTCTCATCTTGACATCCAGTACACATATTTCTGATTATCACATCCAGTATGCTTACCCTCCTTGTGGAAGTGTTACATTTTGCATGTCCATTTTGTTTGATGGATTCTGGGAAATTGTCTACACTTGTGTCAGTGCTAGTATAATACAAAGAGTATAGTGACAAACATCTCAAAAGCTGACTTCACACTTCTTCGGACTGAGATGGTATCCGTTAAGCCCACTGGGCCAGTGGAAACCACAACACACAATGGTGACTCCTTCACAGACGCTTTCTATGGACATCTCCGAGAAAGCATGGACCATGCAATCACAAATAAAAACAAGACCCTCTCCACCAAGGGAAAGTGGCCTGTCTGGTGGACCCCAGCCATAAACAAACTGTATAACAGATGAAGGATACTAATGCAAGACAGAGCTACATCTCCTAAAGGGAAGGCAGCTGTGATCAGCACTAGTAAAAAGCTACATTCTCTCATAAAGACATCCAAGGTCAACTTGGAGACATAAATCACCAAAGACAATGAAGATAACCACACTGCCTTCTTCAGTTATGTCAGAAACCTGGGTGGGAACCCTCAGATATGCTCAGAGTTGGTACACAACAACATATATTTCAGTGACCTGACAGATATTGGCAACATTCTGGCAGACAGGTTCAGTGCAATTTTCCCTCCCTCACCCCCAAAAGAAGATAGTTATCACAGCTGAATGTAACCTCACTGTCATCTCGGATGTCCATGTGAGAGCCGCACTCAGCAAAGACAAGTACACAGCATCAATGGGACCTGATGGTATCCCCAGTTGCATGCTATGTGAACTCCAGAAGGAGCTAAACCCATATATACAAATGCTATTTAACCTTAGCCTTGCTACAGGATATGTACCTGAACACTGGCGTACAGCAACAGTGGTCCCACTCCACAAAGGAGATGCCTCCACAGACCCTGGCAACTACCACCACACAAGCTTAACCAGCCTTGTCTGCAAAGCTATGGGAAGAGTCATTATGGAGCTCTTAAACAGAGACATTGGTGACCTACAGACCCTTGATCCCACCCAGTTCAGCTTTGTACAGGGCAGATCCTGCCTTTTGCACCTAGTTGACTATTTTGAAACTGTCAGTAGGGCCATTGATGAGGGCTACGCGGTCCACACAGCCTACCTGCGCTTGGCTAAGGCCTTTGACACAATACCCCACTCAGGCATCATAGACAAGCTCAACAGCTGAAATATAACACCATATGTCACAGGATAGGTTGCAAAATGGCTAAGAAACAGGACCCATAAAGTCGACATTGCAGGTGCCTTGTCAGATTCAAAGCCAGTCACAAGTGGTGTCCCACAAGGATCTGTCCTGGGACCCCTCTTATTTGGCATTTACTTTTCAGATGTGAAAGCAAACATAGGAGGGTTGTGGCTGACAAAGTTTGCAGATGACTGCAACCTAGGCACCATAGTGAATACATCAGCCGGCACACACATCCTACAGAATGCCGTCACAAAGACAGATAGCTGGTGCCGGAATCATGGCCTGAAACTGAATGCAACTGATGTGTAGTCATCCCTTTGGGAGGAACAAAGTACCCACAAATCAATACATAGACAGCAACCCACTGAGCACAGAAAACAAATCAGACACCTGGGGACACATGTAGATAGTGACGCCTCGTTTGACACCCATGTTGCCAAAGTGGTTAGAAAGACTTTCTATCTTGCCCACCTTATCATGAAGGGTTTTCCATCCAGATCAAAGGAGGTCATTGTACCACTATACTTCTCCCTTATCAGGCCCATGATTGAATACAAAGCCCCATTTGGTATGTACCTCACCCAGCACTTGCAACAGCTGGAGAGACCCCAAAAGTACCTTACCAAGAAGATCAGGGGTCTACAACACATGTCATATGCTTCCAGACTAAAGGAAATCCAGCTTTATTCAGTAGCATACCGCATACTTACAGGTGACCTATGCCTGACATACAAGACCATGTCCAATCAGGATTTGGTGGACATGCTCCACTGCAAGCAATCCAAATCCACCAGAACCATGAGAGCTAAAGATTTGAACCTCAGCACATACATGTATAGGACATGCTGGAGGGACAGAGTCATAACTCAGAGGCTTCTCACACTCTAGCAGAGTATCCCAGTTCATGTTAGACAGAGTCCCTCACTGACTCTCTTCAAGAGAAATCTGGACAACTGGATGTGAGATTGTAGGTTTACCCCAGGGTTCCTCCCTGTGTCACTACTAGACAGAGGCACAGTCAAATTATTCAATTACGTAAGGGGGTCATAATGTGTCACTACTAAGTCAGAGGCACAATATTCAGAATCTATTCTGTACACTTATTACCACTATAAGGGGTGGCAATAGCCACATCACTATGGCTAGGCTTATAAATGCACTAGGGCAGATAGCCTAGTAGTAAACTATGAAACTATGAAACTATGGTGTATGTGTAGGTATTGTCAGTCAAGCAATATAATGTGGTTTGGGGGGGCTTGATATCTTCCTGTATTCCAACATTTTTGTCTATTCCTTCTAGCATGTCAAGGGATCAGTTGCTAGTGTCCTCTCCTGCTCAGCTGGTGAACCTGGGAATATTGAGGCAATGTTACAATTGCCTCATGTACACAGACAACCCTCTCCTTCTCCCACAAAACACAAATACATGCGAGAGATGCAACTATATAGCCAAACTGGAGGCTGAGCTCTCTCAACATAGGACTGGCAAGACCAGAGAGGAGGAGAAGGTAACCACACACACCACAAACCCAGTCTCACATAGCACTATCACAACTTCAAATCATACACATAAACACACAAAGACATACTCGGAGGCTCTGATCAGAAATCTACCAAAACAGCAGAGGCCACCAAAGCAGACACCCAAACAACTGCCTCCACAGGGCACAGCACATGCAACACATAGACCACAGAGTCAGTGTGCCAAACAGTCACAGCCCTTAAGGCCAAACACAATGCCAGACACACTCGTCATAGGTGACTCCATAGTCAGACACACTGACGTCCCGCTCACCAGACTGAGTAAGGAGAAGGTCACAGTAAGCTGCCTATCGGGCGCTGGAATCCACCACATAATGCAAGCACTCAGGTCACTCAACTGCAAGTACAAGTATGACTCAGTCATTGTCCATGCTGGTGTGAACGACCTGAGACGTACCTCCCTGGACTACATGAAAAGAGACATAGAGGAGCTCTCTGATTATGTAGCCCAGGCAGGTATGACCCTGACCTTGAGCAGTATCCTACCTTCACCAAGAATGATGCCACAATACAGAGACAAGATGATCAGCTGTAATAATTGGCTTAAACTATGGTGTCAGTCAAAGGGGATCCAATGTCTGTCTGCTTGGGATGACATGCTGGACAAGCCACACTAATTTGCAAGGGACGGCTTGCACCTGTCACCCCTGGGCTTCTGGATTTTGGCTAAGGCTCTTGCCACCCCCATTGTGCCTTTTTTAGGCAAGGCTCAGATTCTAAACCTACCACCCTAGAACACAAAAAAGGAAAAAAAACTAAGGGTAATGCTGCTCAATGCCAGAAGTCTCAACCTCAAGATTCATGCACTTGAAGCCCTTCTCAGTATGGAGAACATCAATGTCTGTGCTGTGACTGAAACCTGGTTTAAGGCTCCTGACAGCACACTGGCACTATCAGGTGTTACCTCATATCATGCGTTCCGGCCCCAAAATCCGGACAACACCAAGAAAGGAGGGTGGGTGTCCATATTCATCAAGGACACCCTCACCTCAAGGTTGGTGGCAACACACGATGCATTGGAGACCATCCAGGTGCAATTAACCATAGGCAAGACTGCTCTGCAGTTTGTAGCATGTTACAGGCCACCCTCTCAAACTCAGGAACCTCACACAGCTTTCCTGAAAACACTGGAGGGGATAAATGTATCTCCAAACACCATCATACTGGGTGATTTCAACTATCCAAATATAGACTGGGATCACTACTCAAGCCCCAACACTCTAGCCCAAAGGTTCCTAGAGTTCATAAACTCAAATGCCATGGAACAACTAGTCACCATCCCCACAAGAGGAGACAACATACTAGATCTCATCATCACGAACATGGGGTCACAATGTTCAACACCAGAAGTATACCCATCATTGGTGAGATCAGATCATAAACTAATCTCACTGGAAGTCCACATCCCGCCCCACCCCAGATAAAAAAGACCACAGTGAAGAACTTCTCAAAAGCCGACTTCACACTTCTAAAGACTGGTGTGGTCTCTTTCAAGGCCCCCAAGCCAGCGGAAACCATTACCCAAGCCGCTGAATCACTTACAAATGCCTTCTACCAGCACCTCCAGGACTGCATGGATCAGGCAATCCCAAACAAAACAAAGACTCTTTGTACCAAAGGCAAGCGTCCAGTCTGGTGGACCCCAGCCATAAACAAGCTCTACAACAAAAGGAAGGAGCTACTACAAGATAGAGCAAAATCCATAGAAGGGAAGACACCCCTGCTCATTATAAGTACAAAACTGAGATCTCTCATAAAATCATCCAAGGCAAATTTTGAGAGAAAAATCGCTAAGGACTCAAAAGACAATCATAAGGCCTTTTTTAGCTATGTTAGAAACCTGGGAGGAAACTCCCAGATATGCTCAGAATTAGTTCAAAATGATGTTAAAATCACTGAACCTACAGACATTGCCAACATACTGGCTGACAGGTTCAGTGCAGATTCGCACCCAACCCCCCAAAAGGAGAGATATCTATACCAGAGGATTGTAGCCCCCCAAACATCTCAAATGCTCAGGTGAGAACTGCTCTATCCAAGGCGAAAAACACAGCATCCATGGGACCAGATGGTGTCCCCGGTTGTGTGCTCCATGAACTCAATGAGGAATTAAACCCACAGTTAGGGCAGCTGTTTAATCTTAGCCTCACCTCAGGATACGTACCCAAGGAGTGGCATACGGCAACGGTGGTCCCACTTCACAAAGGAGGTGCCTCCACCGACCCCGGAAACTACCATCCCATCAGCTTGACAAGCCTGGTCTGCAAAGCTATGGAGAGGATCATAATGGAACTCATAAATGAAGACATAGGGGACTTGCAGACTTTGGATCCAACCCAGTTTGGCTTTGTCAAGGGCAGATCATGCCTTTTAAACTTGGTTGACTTTTTTGAAACAGTCACCAAGGCCATTGACGAGGGCAAGGCAGTCCACACAGCCTACCTTGACCTGGCAAAGGCTTTCGACACAATACCCCACTCGGGTATCATTGAAAAACTCACCAGCTTAAATGTAAACCCATACGTCACAAGATGGGTTGCAAACTGGCTAAGTGACAGAACCCACAGGGTCAGAGTTGCTGGCGCCATGTCACACTCCAAGCCTGTCACAAGTGGTGTCCCACAGGGCTCAGTCCTGGGCCCACTTTTGTTCAGCATCTACTTTTCAGAAGTACAAGCAGACACAGGAGGATTATGGCTGACAAAGTTTGCAGATGACTGCAAACTGGGAACCATAGTTGAAAACCCATCTGACACAGACATCCTTCAGAAGGGTCTCATAGAAATGGATAACTGGTGCCAGAGCCATGGCCTAAAGTTAAACGCTAAACAATGCATAGTCATACCCTTCGGGAAAAACAAGGTTACCCCTAGTTACCATATAGGTGGCAATCCTCTAAGCACAGAAGAGGTTATCAGGGATCTGGGCACCCAGGTTGACAGTAACCTTTCGTTTGACACTCACGTTGCCAAAGTAGTTAGGAAGACCTTTTACATTGCCCACCTGATCATGCAGGGATTCACATCTAGATCAAGAGGGGTCATTGTTCCCCTGTACTCATCACTCATCAGACCAATGATTGAGTAGAATGCCCCATTCAGAATGTATCTGACCCGACACCTGCAGCAATTGGAAAGGCCCCAAAAATTCCTCACCAGAGGGATAAAGGGTCTCATAAATATGTCTTATGCTGCCCGACTGAAGGAACTCCAGCTCTATTCAGTCGCTTACCGTCTGCTCAGAGGTGACCTGTGCCTGACATACAAGGCCATGTCCAACCCGGAATTAATGAACATGCTTCACCTCAAAACCTCTAAATCCATCAGAACTACAAGGGCAAGAGACTTAAACCTCAACACGGCTATTAATAGGATGTGCTGGAGGGACAGATTCATCACCCAGAGACTCCCTATGCTGTGGAACAACATCCCGGTACATGTGGGGCAGAGCACCTCGCTGGCTTTGTTCAAGAGAAATCTTGACCAATGGATGGGAGATCGCAGGTATACCCCAGGGATAACCTCAGTGTCACTGCTTGACAGAGGCACAGCAAAATAATGGGCATATTATCCTTCAAACTAAAGGGGTGGCGGAAGCCACAAAACTCTGGGCTAGGCTTATAAATGCCCTAGGGCAGATAGCCTAGTATGAACCTATGAACCTATGAACATAGGCCTGGTGCGGTTCCTGCTATTAGGACAGTGGTCTGCAGCAAGCTATATAGTAGTAGGCAGTTTTAGCCATTGGTATTTGACCATGGCTAATCCATGTTGCTTCTTGTTGTGGTACCAACATGGGGTGTGGTTATCCATGACATTTATTGCTAGTCACCCTCGTTTTGTAGCTTGTTCCATGTTTTTGCACATGTACATCACTGTATGAGGTGTGACCTGGTAGTGTTAGGGTGCTGATGTGGGCTTTGACCCAGTTTTCTATTACAGCACTGATATCTACATTCTCTATACTGTGTGCGTTTACACTGCACGCATCTTGCTGTTTATACTTCTGGCATTGGGTAGCATTACATCTAGGTTCCTATCCCTTGTGGTACCTATGAAGGTGGGTTTGTGTTTTTGTGGTTTATGATTGGTGAGGGTGGATGTTAGTCAGGGTCCTCAGGTGTGCATATGGTACATGGTGTTACATTACTTAACACATGGCATTCATGCCTCAGGTGGTGCTGCAGGGCTGCCTCTGTCGGATGCACATACTACACCCCCTGTACATATTTGGAAGCAGGTTGTGTCAGGTTAGGCATCCCTGTTACTATATGAGTGAGTCGGAGGGGGGTATCAGTCCCAGTGTTCCTACTGAGCCAGTGTATGTGCTATGCGTTGCCTCTTTGCCAAGGCCAGGGCATACTGGGCATGCCTCCTTCTGCCTACTGGGGCAAGGTCAGGTTGTTCCTCCTCCGAGTCACCCTCTGCCTGTGGTGGCCTTGGCAATGGTGGGGTATGTTTGTCCCAGCCCTATGCTGGTCCTGCTGCAGCTGTTTCTGCAGGATCATATTATGTAGCATAGCACATATCATGATCATTTGGGTACATGTAGTTGGTGTGTACTGCAAGGCTCCACCAGATGTGTCCAGACACCGGAACCGTGACTTGAGCAGCCCAAACACACGCTCTATGACATTACGTGTTTGTGCGTGTGCCTCATTATGGCGTTCCTGTTCAGGTGTGTGTGCATTTCTGATGGGTGTCATCAGCCACGGCTCAAGTGCATAACCTGCATCCCCACTAGGTGTCCGTGTGGGAAGTCCCCACTGGCAAATGATTGGTACAGCTGCCAGATGCCAGATGTGGGAATCGTGGTAGCTCCCAGGGCAGCCAGCACACACATTCATTATTAAGCCCTGGGCATCACACACGACCTGGCAGTTGATGGAGGGAATCCCTTGCGGTTAATATAGGCTCTACCCCGCTCACCGGCTGGTGCTTTGATGCGTATGTGCGTGCAGTCTATTGCACCCAGTACCTCAGGGTATCCCGCTATTTGCTGGAAGAGACGAATATTGCTGGCCAATACCTCACGGGCATTGGGGAAATATACATGATCACCGACATGTGCTGACATGGCATCCAGGAACTGGTGCAGTACCCTGGAGGCTGATGCCTGTGATATCCCCATCATATCACCAGTTGGTCTCTGGAAGGTACCTGTTGCTAGTATTCTTAGGCCAACACATACCTTGGTTTCCACTGGGATGGGTTCCCCTCTGTTGGTTCTGTGTGTGAGACGTGGCCTGCACAGCTCAACAATTTGCTGCAGAAGGTCTCTGTCCACTCTGTAGCGCTCTACTATCTCCAGCTCATGTAACCCATGGTAGGTGACCCTGGGCCTGTATACTCTCCTCCTTCTCCTCACTCTGGGTTGTCTGTCAGCATCTGCATTGTCACCACCCTCAGCAATTTGCCTATGCCTGATTATAACAGCTATGGCAGCCCCTAGCATTTCTGCTCTGAGTTCAGCTTTTTCAGTTTTCAATTCTGATAGCTTACTCCTTTCTTGCAGTATCTCTTGTGAGAAACAGCCTGCACTGCTGTTTGCAGTGTTTTAAGTACTGGGTTGGGCTTCTAGTCTGCCTGTGTAATTGCCTGCTTTCAATTGTTTCCACCAATTAACTCCAGCAGTATCCTCTGGCAGCTTCCCTGTAATCTGGTTGTTTCCTTTTTCCTTTCTGTTTTCTCAAGGGGAGCAATGTGCACACCAGCATAAGCACGCTCACAGTGACTTAAACGCGCGCGCACATCCTTACACAGTTTGAACTGGGCTGATTCATGGTAAAACGTGCGCACACAGCCTTATACATCAGGCAACAGGCTTCCTGCTGTTTACATTGCCTTCCACATGTGCACGCCCACGCAAACCATTGTAAACGGTTTGCAACACGCTCCCACATGTTGAACCTGCCTTACACGCGCGCACACACGCGCATGCACGTATATCAAGAAAGTTTGAGTGTAGGGATAGTGTGCACCCTCTATTTCTTGACTTTCCTAGTGTTCTGTTGGGGCACACCTCTCTCCCTGATGTCTGTTTGTCATCTGTCACGTTACATTGCCCTCCAATCTGATACATTTATTTCTATCATTCCCCTCCGTGATGTCACCTACCTCTTACTCTGTTCCTCCCCCTTCTGTAACTCTTACACTACTCAGAAAGTGCTCATTACCTATGTGGCAGTGTGATTCAGTATTGTAACCCTCATTTACATAGGATTGCCTAGTAATGCTTAGTTACATTTCTTACGCGGAGCTTCCCCCCCTTGGCAACCACTACCCGGAGGCCATATTGTTTTTGGTCTGCTAGTCACTGCATTGTCATTCCATGTAATACATTAAACCCACAATTGTGGGCTTATAAGCTTCGGTTTTCAGTTTTAGGCAGCGCACCCCGTTTGCGCGGGTGTGCGCTGCAGTTACACATGAAAATCCCACAAAAAAAAAAAAGTTATTTAAAATACTTTTGCAACACTTTTTAATGCCAATGGCCATATATTTGGCCATTGGCATGCTAAATGAGACATATGCACCCTTTATTTGGAGCTGACATAGCTCCATTGTCAATTTTGCAGAAATGTACTCAGTTGTCAGCTGAGTACATTTCTGCAGCTAACACGTCCGTTACACGGACTGGTTTGGGCTTCTTGGATTGCTGAAATACCTCATTTGCATATCTTTCAGCTGCAAATGAGGTATTGAGCATTTCCACACCCAGTCCGTGTAAGAGATGTGTTAGCTGTCTCTTACACGGAGGATTGGGCTGTTCCTGGATCGGGAGGCTTACACGGAGGCTTACACTACTCTTAAACTCCGTGTAAGCCTTCGTGAATCCTGCCGATAGTTTTAAGTACAGAAAACTCCTGGAACAACCTCATGTTGCTTAGGATCTGATGCAGGAATGGTTAAGAAGAGGTGAACTTAAACCAAAAGATGAAAGGTTAATATTGGCATACCAGGAAAGTGGACTACGTACACATTCGTTTACAAACCCCATTGACTAGAAGAATTAGAGAAATGCAGGTACTGTAAAATGGAACTGGAAACAGTCATACATCTTGTTGCTGGATGTGATACACTAAAGGCAGAAGGGCCATAAAGGGTTGAAAGGCATAATAATGTGGCAAGGCTGTTGCACTGGGCATTGTGCAAACATTGCAATACTGAAGTAGCTGAGAAGAATTGGAAACATGACCCACAAAGCATTATGGAAAATGACAAAGTTTATATTATATGGGATCACCCCTTACTAATAGTTCTAAAATTAGATGCGAGAACCAGGTATAGTAGTCCATGAAAAGAAAACAAAAGCAGCATTGATTAAAGAAATTTCTACACCCAGTGATTATAGCATCTTAAGTACAGATATACATTAATAGTAGTAGGAACAATGGATCTCATAAAAAATAATTTAAAGCTGTGTTTAGATATGCTACAATTCATGTAATTCCATATGAATTGCAGAAGGAGCCAATACTGGGCACATTGTGGGTGCTGTGAAGAGCAGCTTTGGCTAACATCAAAGATTGAAACAATACTAATTGCATGAACTTTAATCATCCTTTCAATTAGGAATAGGGTCCATTCCTGTCATGGTATTAGAAACCCCAAAGACTTGGAGAAATTAAATTGATCGTGCATAAGAAGTGCATATGTACTGATCCCGGTATTCTATGCCATACAATAGTCAAGGTGGTCCATGTGCAGTGTACTGAAAAGTAAATTATTTTGTTCATGGATTCCCATCTCTTCCCATTCAGTGGACAATATGGCTTTGTCTGCATCTATGCATACAATAGATCATACTGTGTCTAAGAATCATATCATCCAGCTTTTCCAGTGGGTACTTGCAAGCAGCAATAAGTAAAAAGCTGAAAGAAATCATAAAGCTTCTACATGTGTCATAACAGCTTTTCTTTCCCTCTTTTCTATAAGAGTAAATTCATTTTTTCAACAGCAATATTCAGTTCCTAAATTTTTTATGAGTTAAGGGAACCGCAGATGCACTTTGTAGTGTTCAAGAATCAAATATGCTGACTTCTTGCATTGATTTTGCTTGGCAAGACAAGTTATTTTTAAGCCGACTGCTTTTCATCAGTTCAGTGTCTATCCATACAGTAAAATAAGGAAGAGGAGATGAGTGGAAAATTTTGGTTTATCATGTTAAAAACAAAATAATCTGATGTGGCATTTTGACAGGTAATTTCCACGTATATTTGTTGTTACACATGAGGTTGACAGAGAAGTATACACTGTTCACTGTCTAGTTAAGGGGAAGCAGACATCTGCACAGAGGGGGTATAATAAAATGTTGAAAATTTCTCTAAATTCAGATGTAAATTTATATTTAATTTGCAGAGAATATGAACT